>NC_138740.1:23154683-23572806 GCF_965113295.1 Leuciscus leuciscus | reverse complement strand
TCAACAAACCAAAAACCATATTATAGATGCGTCAGATTTAAGATTACCGCGGTGCAAGTGTGTGCCGAACCCTGGGTGGAGAATGGTATGGTTACATTTTTTACTGAGAATAGTTACCCCTAACCCAACCCCAAATAGACCTTTCCACTGACTCTGAAAATCACCAGAAGAAAGAATTACATGCCATAGACCTGCTGCAGGAGGCATGAGTACTGCAGATGCGTGTATGTATGTATGTGTGTGTGTATATATATATATATATATATATATATATAGGTAAATGGACTGCATTTATATAGCACTTTCACAGACCTATGGCCACCAAATCACTTTACATATAGCCTCACATTCACCCATTCACTCACTCATTCATACACCGACGGCGGTGTCAGCCATGCAAGGCGCCATCCAGCTCGTCGGGAGCAGATGGGGTTAGGTGTCTTGCTCATGGACGCCGGGGATTGAACCACGAACCTTCCGGTTTGTAGACAACCTACATGAACCACTGAACCACTGAGCCACTGCCGCCCCATATATATATATGGAAATGTATAAATGTATAGTACAACTGCCTTGTAACTAGCATCTAATGTAGCATTGCAAGGGATTGTGTTTCCCTTAAGAATTTGTCTAAAACAAGGTATTTTGCATAGCAGCTTCATCACACTTGTGTTTTGTATGTTTTTACAAATAGCAGCAGTGAGTGTGACATCAACAGGATGTGAGGTCATGGGAATTAAACGCAGTGCTTAAGTTGCAGGTGTACACCTCAAGCTTCATTGATGTGATTCCCGTTGCTTCCAGAACAGACTGTACAAAGGTTTTCTCTCTCTTTCGCCTCTCACCATTAATGCATGTGATGACGAATTTTGTAAATGTCACTGACAAGTGTTAGTTTATTCATTTGCCACCCAGCATTAGTCACAGTGCACATTTGAGTGCGTGAGTGACGCCGACACTCTCTCTTGTCTCTGTCTGTGCAGTTGTGCTTCAACGTCTCTCATAAAAAAAATACTTTTTTTCTATAAATATAGAACACGACAATCTCAGGAGAGAAATTCATCTTTTTTACCAGGTGGATGTAACTAAGTAACAGAAGATAGGATTTCTATTCAACTTGGATTTTTAGCATGTACATGAAAAGCTTATGTGGATGTTTTATATCAAATCAAACAAAAGACTTGTATTATTCAAATGACTATTGTTCTGACTTTTAACATCCATTTATAAGCATGAAAATACATTTTCTTTCATCAAAATGTTTATTTACACAGACTTTCACCTTCTACTATCATTTGATTTCACTCCTGTGGCTTTTTTCTAAATAGACTGAAAGTGACTTCTGTGTGAACTTTGCTTTATACATTGCTACGCTGTTGACAACAGACAATGGATCATTTTTGCCCACAAAACTTCCTTAATTTGATGGTAACTTAATTCGTTATGTTACAAGTCATCCCATGTTACATCAATCCCAAGTCACCCGACAATAAAATAAGGGGGAAAAGAACAGATTCTGTAGTGGGAATATCCACATCTCTTATGTAGTGACAGGCAGCATTTAGCCCTTAGAAAGGTTAGTTTTCCTTATGTGACCAGAGGATGGGTTAGGCTATTAGTATTGATAAAGCACTCATGCACTGAAGGATGCTCTCCATGGCCTCCCACACTGAAATAAGAGCCATTACCCTCAAACTAAAGCACCTTTAAAATGGTATGAAATCAAGATCCTCCCTCACCTTTCTACAGTTTTCTCCATTATTGAATGGTTGCTTCTTTTTTGCCATATTTTCCCACATTTTTGTCATAATCTTTAAGGTTCTGGTCTGAAGAAGAGAGACTGGGCAGACAGGGACAACTAATCCATCTTTTCTGTCCCAGAGGCATTGTGGGAGATGAAGTCAAGCGCACTGCGAGTGAAGCTGTCAGCGGCGGTGATGCGTGAAGCGGAAAGCGGGATCTGTTTTTCTACAGTTCATGGTTTACATAGAATCAGGAGCCAGTCGAGCCTCACTTATTCCCCGCCCCTCGCCTACTTATGTATGCTAGGCTTTTAGGTGTCCAACTAGGGGGGTCAGAAGACAAGACCTGCAAGCCGTTATTGCGTCATAAATCCCTTCGTTTGAGAATCCTGTATAGATCAAATGAATTAAAGCAAAGCAGGTTTATTTCGCCTTTGGGGAACATTCATTTCGTAGATGCACAGATGTTAATCTGAAACCCTCCTATAAAATATCCAAGCTAGCTATTGGTGATGTCAAGAATCTGGCTATAAGCCTGAACAGAGTTAAGCATGTCCTAAATGCTCTTTCTGGTTGGGTCGTTTAAAAAAAATAAAAATAAGAATGCTATGGAAAAAGGCGGCAAGGTCAGATTAAAGGGACAATTAAAAAATGGTCATTATTTACTCACCTCCATGTAGTTACCTATATGTTTTTTGTTTTGTTTTTCTTCTGTGGAAAATAAAGAATAGATGTTTTGAAAATGCTTTTTTTCAGACCATACAATAAAAGTCCAGTGTTGTTTTGGACCCCATTGACTTTCATTGTATGGACAAAAACATTCTTCTGAATTGGTTTTTTGTTCTCTGCAGAAGAAAGTAAGATATACAGGTTTGGAATGACATGATGGTAATAAATTAATGACATAATTATGACTGTTGGGTGAACCTCCCCTTTAAATGTGCTTGATGTTATATAAAACAGAATGGAGATTGTGCTATCCACACACACAGAGACATTCATCGATTTTAGAAGTGCGGGATAACTGCACTGACCTGCTTGTTCATTTGTGTGGAATGTTGGTAGAGGCGCTTTAGGGGTCATTGTTAGCGTGGGCCATAGCGAAATGGACCGCTGCAGTGGGGAAACTGCCAATCACCGAGCTGCATCATCACAAACGGAACTCTAATAGAACAGTTGATAAAATCTAGCCTATTAAATACCAACCCTTCCTTTCACTCCTAAGGGGAAACATACGGCTCCGCTTGAAACGCTGTGTGATTACAGTATCCTGAGTACACACAAAGGGCATCTGAGCTGTGGCTTTTTGAAAATGTCAAATAAAACCTTCCTTGGGTTGTTTTCCTAAACAGACGTGGTCTCTTTAAAAAGGTCGGGCTGACAGAGAAAACAGCTAAGCTGCAGTTTCGGTTGTTTCGAGGGGGTTGCTGGATTGGAGGAGCGTTTGGTGCGAATTTTGCTTACATAATTTGCGGTCTTGATTGCTACAAGCAGTCTCCATGTTCCCTTTAGCGCAACTACCTCCACCCCACCCCCACTTCCTTTCCCCCCAGGGATATATGTGATGACTTTGGAAGATATCCAGCCCTGCAGAAAGAAGAAGTGTGACTGTAACACTTTTATGTAGTCTCAAGACCGAGACGAGATCGAAAATCTAACTGCGGTTTCCTCCAAAGGCCTGTCTGGTCAGAAAACTCCTACTTTACAAACACATTGAATTCCCATTGTCGTTGATGATGCATTTGACACTAGGGTGAGAAGACATCCCTATTTTTTGGCCTTTCCCTTGGCTGGAGCTGTCCTTGGAAATTCCTCTCTGTTTTTGTTCTTTTAAAAACAGGAATATCCAAAAACCTATTAGGCTTGTAGAAAAGACAAAACTATTCTATTTGTGGGCTATAATTCTACAAAAGGTCTCATATTTATTATTTAACAGTCTCTGTTTCTCTTGTATTTATTTGATGATTGTTATTGATTGCATTTAGTGGCTTTATATAGCAGTTCAGTGTAAGCGGTCATGCATTGTTTTGGATGTGTACTCGTGTCTCGATCGGTCAATAAGAATTAGTTTGAGCATAAGTTTTATATATAGGTGTATTTTGAATGTACAATATATTGCTACAACATCAATTATCAACTAACATAATGGAATTTCAGAATTTTAAACTTATTTTATAGGTAGATATTAGAGAAATATCAGACAATTGTAATATTGTTTGTATTTAGATATTAGAGATTATTTTGCCATAATCCAATGCTCTCTTAAAGTTAATCTTGGGAATTTTTTTTTTTTTTTTAACACTGCTAAATGTGCTCTTTAGCAAATATCAAAATGAATATGCAGAATGTCAGTTTTCATATTTTACATCGTAATGTTTTGATGCCTAAAATTATTTAAAACATTTTATTTCTTAATAGAGACTTAATAAAACTTTGCATTTATTGCTCATCAACCATAACATGAAAATAATTATCGGGTTATTGTATTGGCCAGGATTTTAATATCTTATTTTTTATAATCGATTTTGTCACCATATCATTTTCCAGTAGCCCCAGGTTAATTAGGCTAGTCTTATGGCAAATATGCATTGTCCTTATAAAGATAAGCAATTTCAAATATGTGTTAGATAGCAATTCAGTGTAGCAACTGTCAGCGCTCCTGCATTGTTTTGAATGCACGTAATGTCATGATCAGTCGACAAGCATTAATTTAAAGCAACAAGGGTGCCAATTAAGAAGTGTGATTTTAGTGTAGTCTTGACACTATTATATACAATACTTAATCGCAGTTCTACGTTCATAATGGTCAAAATACACAGACTTTTTTCATTCATAGATAACAACAATAGACCTTTCAATTATATATTGGCCACAGAACTATATTTAATTTCAGAAATAGGGTTGGCTTATACACATACATTTTAAAAAACGATCAATTCAGTGATGTGAATGCTGGAATACAGTTTCTGTGTTCTAGTGCTGTGTGGATTATAGGAAGATAGGAAACCGACAGTAAAATTGGGGAAGTTGACAATACTGTTCTCTTTGTGCTCAATTTTGTGGCAGATATTCATTTGGGATGTGTGGTGTGGCATGCACTGGGAGAGAATGTATTGAGCAGCATTCAAAAGAGGGTTAACTGTGCAAATCAGGTGGAACAGAAAGACTGCAGTGTGAAAAATCTGCCGCAATCTTGTTTCTCTCCCTGATTGGATAAACATCTAGCCTATGGCGTTGTGACTTGGTATGCAGGTCTCAGACAAAATTGTTTAAGAGGAGTTCAGATGTTGAAGGGCATGACGATGTGAGCTGATTGTGTGAGTGTGTGGTTTCCACTGGTGGGTAGATATAATAAGGAGACCAAAAAAGCGGTTTTCTTAAAGCGGTGATTCCCAACCAGGGAAATAATGATAACTAGATGTACCGCATGGCGGTACAAAATATGACCGCCGCTCAGGCCTGCACTGGCTTTCCACAAAAATAAATGACGTGGAGCAATTTGGCTGTATTGCGTGTTTATGTATATACCTAAAAAAAGTAGTAGTATGTGCATGTCTGTCTGTGTGTGTGTGTGTGTGTGTGTGTGTGTGTGTGTGTGTGTGTGTGTGTGTGTGTGTGTGTGTGTGTGTGTATGTGTGTGTGTTTGTGTATGTGTGTGTCTGTGTGTGTGTGTGTCTGTGTCTGTGTGTGTGTGTGTGTGTGTGTGTGTCTGTGCGTGTATGTATGCGTGCGTACATGTGTGTGCGCGTGTGTGTTTGTGTGTGTGTCTGTGCATGTGGATTTGTATGTGTGTGTATGGGTGTGTGTCTGTGCGTGTGGATGTCAGTGTGTGTGCATGCTTGCGTTTGTTTGTATTCCTGCATGTGTGTGTGTGACAGTATCATCCTAAACCAGCAACCCTTCGCTCAACACCACCATCTACAGGCCGATGAGTGTACAGTCACTAAATGTGCACATAAATGAATTTATTTTATACCCCCCCATGGATGAAATTCTACTAAACTTAGCATACCCCCAGAGGATGTCAAGTTAATCATACACATGAAATATGGTGCAGTTCTGAACATCTCAACTGAAGATAGGGGCGATTAAAGCAGAATAATATTGCATTTTCATTTTTTATGGGAGGGGCGCAAATCACAAATGAGTGATTATGGGCTAGGTTGATGTGGGCCCTTAAGACCAACATACCATAAAAATGTCTTCATCCTCGGTGCCACGGTTCAGGTAGTTATTTAGGAAAAACTGCATTTTTTGGGTTTGGGGGGGCCCAGCGCGGGGGGGGAGTGGCCCCCGGGGACCAAACGAAATTTTTCCGTAAAAGTCTAGTGGGGCTACATGCCCACCAAATTTCATGTTCCCCGGTGTTTCGGTGTCCCTGGTATCGTTGACGAAAAATTCAGTAGATGACAAAAAAAAAACAAAAAAAAAACTTTGACAATCCCTATATGACCGCTTTCGCTAGCTACGCTAGCGGCGGCAAACAATGAATTGAATTATTTAAAACTGAATGGTTCTTTTTTTGAGGAAAGAGAAAATAATGTACAAATGTATTTTAAAACTTGTTTGTATAGCATTTGTGGCAGAATACATTTCTATTTCCACAAAAATATTATGCAGCTCGACTGTTTTCCACATTGATAAAAATAAGAAATGTTTCTTGATGAGCAAATCAGCATATTAGAATGATTTCTGAAGGATCATGTGACACTGAAGACTGGAGTAATGATGCTGTAAAATTCAGCTTTAACATCACAGAAAGAAATTACATTTTAAAACATATTAAAATAGAAAACAGTATTACTGTGTTTACTGCATTTTTTTTTTATCAAATAAATGCAGCTTTGCAGACTTCTTTTAAAAACTTTCGAAAAAATCTTACAGACCCCAAACTTTTGAACAAAGTGCGTAGGCTATTATGCTACTTTGAGTTTTTTCTCTCACAATGTTTTTGATGCTGTTGTTTAAAAGGTCTTATTTATTAATATTGTCGATTATATTAAATTATATCAAGTATAGTGCCATATGAACTAGGACTGAACCCAAATATTCGAATATTCGTTCAGTGGGTTGGTATTCGATTTTCATTTTTTTTTTTTTTTTTTTTTTTTTAAATAGCCTACCCTTTACTGTCAGTAATTACTGCTAATTTCTGATTTGGGAGTGATTTGTTTGTCAGAAAAATGTTAGGCTACCTTAGTAAAAGTATTGTTCTCAACAGACCTGTGTGTTTTGTATCACTAGTGCAGACTACAAATAAACTAAATGCGCTTATTTAATGGCTACAACACGTATAGTAGGCCTACAGACTCTCTATTTGTACAAATTGCTGCACATTCATTTAATTCTGAATTTTGCACACATAAGTTGAAAGGCATTTGTTCGTGCATAGTAAAACATATCTGCAACATTTATTAAGTTCACGGATAATTGTGCGTGCATTTATTAATCATTATGATACTAAAATCATAATAAAGTAGGCTATACAATGTACAAAAAATCAGATGAGCCCAGATTATGAATGCAAACGTGTTTAATTACACGTTAAGCATTTTCCTCCCATAGAAAACCATTATAAGAACGCTTAATGTGGCTTAATGCAGATTAGAATGTCCCCTTATTATGTTGAAATAACAAGTTATGACGAAATAACGAGATATTATGTCGAAATATCGAGATATTATGTCGAAATAACGAGATATTATGTCGAAATAACGAGATATTATGTCGAAATGACTTGTGTCGAAATAACGGATATTATGTCGAAATAACGACTTAATATCTCGAAATAACAAGATAAGTTTTCTTTTTTTTTTTCTTCACCATGCGGTTCAGGGCTTCCATAGAATACAGCCTGAATATAATTACTTCCAGAAATTATTTTTGGGGGTGAGGCGCGCCGCTTCCGGTTCGCACTGTTCTGCAGTTTATTAATTGTTTATTAACCATATTGCACCAAATGCGACACTGCACTTGGGTCTGCAGCAACACACCCGCCACGTGTGAAGTCGATTGGATGAACAGTTCTCGGCATAATAAAAATGCAAAGACACGCAGAGATTCCTGCCTTTATTAGAGAGAAGAATATGTTCAGCCCCTCCTTCTGAAGTTTTGAATATTCGGTGTTGATTACTACCGAAGCTTCGAAGCTCAAAGAATGGTATTCGGACCATCCCTAGTATGAACACATTACTGAATTTTTTTTGTCAATGAAGAGCTTCTTGTGCCTTAAAAATGGGGCTTTACATGTGCATAAGACAAAAAAGATTCATAAACATTGAATGTTCTTGTCTAGCTCTCTCTCTCTCTCTCTGTGTGTGTGTGTGTGTGTGTGTGTGTGTGTGTGTGTGTGTGTGTGTGTGTGTGTGTGTGACTGGCCTCTGCTTCTTTGCGGGAATGATGCTCCCCACCATCAGATCCAGGTGTCTTTCCGTTCCCTTCCCCCAATCCGAGGCAGATGTAGTCTGTGCAGTCATGGAGATTGTGCTTTTAGCACATCCATGATCAAAGAACCTATACTTATGGCACAATAAGATCTTGCTAATAATCCACAATTACTTTCAGACACATACTAGTGCCAATCAGAATCATACAAAAATAACTAACTACAACAAAGCACTTCAGCAATACGTATGTATGATACCATCGATTAGATAAACCCACTTGTGTACGATGACAAAAATGCCCTCATTTCCGTGAGCTTACAAAACGTGTTGTTAGTTTTGACATGCAGTTGTCTTTTTGGTTGTTTATTCGAAACAGAAACCGGAAAGCAAAAATCATCAAAGCCAATTGGTTTTTCCATTTAGCGTAACGCAGTTAAGCTTCAAAGCTGAGAAGTCGGACTTGGTGCAAGAAAGAAATATGAAAAGGGGAAAACTGACAATAACTGCAAAACTGTCAGACATGAGAGACATTTTCAGAGAAGGGCCTGTTTAACTACTCACTTCAGACTGAGGCAGTAGATCAGACGTTTCGTTCAGCAGCGACTTAAGTTTCTCAGCATTGCAAAAACACAAGGAGAAGCAGCGTGGAGCTCATTATCATACAGCATATAAAGTGTATATTGGAAACTGCTGGCACTTACAGCTGAAGCTCTGACTCAATAATGAGCAAGTCCACATAGAACTGATCCAATTTTCCTTTTTTTTTTCTTTTTTTTCTTTTTTTTTTCTGAAAAGTCCATTTAGAAAGCAAGCACCCTGTAGCTTTTCCAAAGTTAAATCAAGGGGCAAGGCTAGGGTGACCAGATGAGATTGGCTGAAATTCGGGACGGTGTTCGGATGACGACGGAGGGATGTCATATCATATATATGATATTAGACTACATAGCCTATAATAAAAGGTAATGAATTTCAAACCTGTCCTGTCCTCGCGGCTGCTGCAACTTGCGCTCACTTATCAATGTCTAAATTCGCGCCTACGGTATCTTTGTAGAACTTCAAAAAAAGAAACAAAAAAGCCAATGAGGACCCGGCGGGGGCTGGCTGCAGGACGACTCAACCTCCACGGATAGTTTTTAATGTTTTATCAGACAATATCTACTCAAGATTTTGCTTTAGTATAATTCTCGGGACAATTAGGGCCGGATTCGGGACAACAGCTTAGATTTCGGGACTGTCCAGAATTTTTCGGGACGTCTGGTCACCCTAGGCAAGGTTTAGCTGTTTAGCATGGTCCCGTTAGCAGATATATACAGTATATGGGGTTGGTAAGATTTTTCTAATGTTTTTGAACGAAGTCAAGTTTTTGAACGAATGAAAACACAGTATATGTGTGTTTGTGTGTAAAAAAAAATATATATATATATATTTACCTACCATACAGGATATTGACCAATATTGCAGAATTTTATTTTATCAGTACTTATGGGATTTATATTAGCCAATATTACATACTTATATAAAATTGTATTTAGATATTAGAGATCTTTTGCTGTCCTGTAATGCTCTCTTAAAGTTAATCTTTAAAAACTATAATAATTTAATAATACTTTTAATGTTATCTTTAGCAATTCTCAAAATGAATATAAATTTATCACACTTTATATCATTATGTTTTGATGTCTAAATATACTTGGAGCAAAAACTTATTTAACGATTTAACTTTTTTTTTACGTATTTATTTATACACATACGTTTTTTATTGTACTTATTAAAAAAGTATAGAATTTGAATATTGGCCGTTACTGGTTGTCAGCTATAAGATGAAAATAATTATTGGGTTATTGTATTGGCCAGGTTTTTAATATCTAATTAATATAATCAGTGTTGTCATTAATTACCCCAGAGTAATTACTCACAAGATAATTTCAGCTCATGTGATTGGTTCAAAAATAACCTTGGACTTATTGTCCTAATAAATATAGCAGATTTCAAATCACAAACTGCCAGGGCTTCTATGCCAGCTGAGAAACTGCATTTGAGATTGAGATGAGGCAAAATGCTAACAAATAACTTTCTCCAGATATCATTTCCCTCCTTATGTTAAAAAATGGCTTTTGTATTTTGTTTTCTTAATTTGTCATTCTTGTGTAACATACAAAACTATGATGCACAAATGAGCTGACCTGGTAATAGAATTCATGTAGACAATAAATGTACTTGTTCAGGTGGTGGCAGGGTCTCCCAGGCTGTTTCATTAATGTTTCAAACACCCACGGAAAAGCCCTGTACCAGAACACTAACATCAGCTGGGTCCTAATGCTCTAAAGTCAATTAAATGTTCAGTACTCCCTCAGGTTTTGTGTAATTAATGTTTTAAGCATCTCACTCTCTTTCTCTTCCTCTTTGTTGTGCTTTGCAGTCTGCTCGCAGTACTCACGGGGCGTGTTCGCCATTTTCGGACTGTACGACAAGAGGTCGGTTCACACGCTAACTTCCTTCTGTGGCGCACTGCACATCTCCCTCATCACGCCCAGTTTCCCCACCGAGGGCGAGAGCCAGTTTGTCTTACAGCTGCGGCCATCCATACGGGGAGCCCTTCTCAGCCTGCTAGACCACTACGAATGGAATCGCTTCGTCTTTCTCTACGATACCGACAGGGGTAAGACAACAAAAAGCTCAGAAACACACCCACTCATGCTAATACACATGACCATTTGCTAGTTAGATCAGAGAAATGTTATTAAGTGCCAGTGTTTACTAGGTGTATATACTAATATTCTGCATAATGTCTTGAAGGAATAGTTTTCCCAAAAATGAATATGCTAATCTCATGTTGTTCCAATCTTGCATGACTTTCTATCTTCTATGAAACACATTAAGATACATTTTAAAGAATCTTCACAGACCTATTTTACATACAGCAGCGGTTCATACAAAGTGAAAACGTCTGTCAAGGTCCAAAAAGGACAAAAAGCACTATATAAAGCACCATACAAGTCTGAAGCTATACAAATTTTATATACAACAGACTGAATTTTTTTATTTTTTTTTATTTAGTGAGCCATACTTCAATCAGTTTTGAGACCAAATCGTTATTTTAAGTCAGTTCTTTTAATGAACCAGTTGATCTGGTTTACAAATCAAACTGGTCACTTTTTTCATGCAGTTACAATGAACTGGAGATTTCAAGTTTTAAATGGGATTCAAAAGCATTGTAAAGTTATCATAAAAGTGGTCCATATGAATCATGCACTATATTCAAAGTCTTCTAATTCCATACAATAACATATGTGATGAACAAACCGAAATGTAAGGACTTATTCACTGATAATCTTCCTCTCCAACAGCTGTTAGTTGTTGCGAACGGATAAGTGAGTCAGTGTCTGTCCAAGTTGAATTTGAGAACAGAATCATTGAGGATTCATTCAGAACTGGAGTAAATGATTCATTAAAAAGATATGACTCAAAAGAATGATTTTTCTTTTCTTGAATTAGGCATTGCTAGTTCTCTAATTAACTGTCTTGAACTTTATAAAAACATCTAGGGCAAGATTTTTTTTAAAGAAAATGTTGGCCTGTTCCTCACAAAAAGATGTCATATGACTTCAGAGAACTTGGAATTTAGTGTTTAAGTAATATGAATCCATTTTATGAAACCTTTTATGTTTCACAGAAGAAAGAGAGTCATGCAGGTTTGGATCAATGTGTGGATGTATCCAATGATTTTGGATATGCAATGTAAATGTAGAAGATGTCAGTTATGTTGAAGAGCATTTTTCACCTAAATCAATGTAACTACTACATTATTGGTTGTCTCATGGAGTCAGGTGACTAGGAATGATCAGAATTTTATTTCCAGGGAGCTTGTTATTAAAAGAGAGCCTTATTCTCTGGAGATGGGGCCAGGTCTTAAACTCACAGATACTCTTATGAGCAGTTTGTTGGCCAGAAACAGCCACTCTCTTTTTTGCTTGCATGTCTCTCTCCCCTATCCTCTCCATCAATGTCTTTTCTTTTCTCGTCTTGTTCTGCTGTGTTAGACTGAGACTATCCCAGGAGCCTCGGAGGTGAGCTGTGGCTTTAGGTCTGACACACTTCTGAAATGCATGCCCAGACTTCCTTTGAAAGATGAGCACAATTTCCTACTGTCATCTGAGACTGTAATTCATAAGGGCTCATTGCAAAATATCCTATAAATAACACAACTGATCTGTGTTGTCCCGTGCAAGTATAAGATGCGCTGTTCTCTGTCATATCACGGATGTTCCTGACATGCAGATTTCTTGGAGTTTCTATGATTGGTCCTCTCACATCTGCCACGGGCATGTTTTTTTTCTTTCACATCCCATATGCCACTTATTTGCAAAGTTTCCATATGGTGAGCTAAATCAAGTTTTTTTATTTTTATGTTAGCAAAATCAGAGCATTCAAGATCCTTGTATCTACTTCATCAAGTGTTTATACAGTAAATAAGGCACTTTTTTACATAAAGCAATAAAGCCACAAGAGAGACTCAACGTTACAGTGATTTTTTTTTAAAGATAGGCCTTAATCATGTTTACCCATCCACTTTTATGTTGTGCCTGTAAACACTGTAAAATCCATAGTTGGAGGATGGACCAACTGCAGATTGCAGTTTATGTCCTCCTCCACACATCCATATACTTTATTTCTTTTAAAAACATGTTTAAAATAGATTTTGTGTCATCTCGAAAAATACATTCCGTTCAAGTTATTGGTGATACTTACTGTAAAGCACAGCCTTGAGAGGCTTATTGCACTATTGCAGCAACAGCAATATTATAAAAGAAGCCAAACATTTATTATTATTATTATTTAGATTATTATTATTAATACATTGTTGTTGTTTGTAATAATAATAATTAAAAAAGTAGTATTGTTATTCTTATTTATAAATAATTGTACACACACACACACACACATATTAAAACCTGTCCTGAACTAACAAACAAATACATATATTTATTATTATTATAATAATAATAATAATATATTATTATTTTATTAGTATTAATATTAACAATAATTTATTATTGTAAATTAATATTATTATTAACAATTTTGTTATTCTTATGTGTTTTTTATTTATTTTTTATAAATATAATATACATATAAATTAATAATCATTTATATTTTCAGTGTTTAAAAATGGCAAGCATTGAAAACAGTTTATAACTTTATAACAGCTTATTCAGACATAATTTAGAGACAGAGAACTATATTTATAAAAGGGTACATCTGAGTGAGGCATAAACCCAAGACTGATAGATGAAGGTGTTTGAAAAGTACTGGAGTGATTATATAATGTAATATGGATTATTCAGTTACTTTTGGGGTGAACTATTCCTTTAAGAAAAAGAAAAAATGATTTTCCAAAACTTGGTCACTGCCCCTGTCACTTCTGAAATGATTGCGACAACTGTCAGAAAAGACATTCAGATTATCAATTTAATCTGGTTGGCCAATATTAGTGCTTTTGTGGTCTTGAAAAGCACAGATTAGTCCTGATGGTCCTTGTTTAGACTACTGGCTGAGTTGTTTTAGATTCAGTCTGCTGTGAGAGCTTCTGAGCAGATACAATCTGACTGGGATGTGGACATGATGAATGGTTTAGTGTAAAAGGTTGGCACTTCACTACATTTTCATGGTCTGTTGTCCTTCTCTTCTCTCTCTGTCTATGCCTACCCCATATGTGCACACACACACACACACACACACACACACACACACACACACACACACACACACACATACACACACACACACACACACGGCTGCTTCCCCCTGCTGGGCTGGATGGAAGATGAGGGGGGAAGGGTGGACGCTGGCAGCTGATTTTGGATCTCGTTGGTTCTTGCACACTCATGGATATTTCACATATGCACATGACACCCCAAGCTACTGATTTATCAGCTATTAATCAGAGCTCGATTCTTCACTGGGGGCTTGAATTATTAGCAGCAGAGGCTGAGATTTGAAATAGATGGCAGATGAATTTTAGCTCCGAGTTCGTGGTCGATACTGCAGGTGTCTGCAGATATTGAGTGCAGAGCAGGTTTAGTGTGTTGCTTGTGAATGTGTATGTAATCAGGCTACTTGACTGATTGCGGTTTGTTTAACACACTGGCATGTTAAAATGTCCACATCAGCCATCATGTACAGTGCTTTGATATGTTAATTCATGACTATTTGTGTTACACGTGTCCCGAGAGCATCAGGGCATTGGTAAACACCATGGTTGCTCAACCAGCATTTAATGCATAATGTTCATGGTACAAGCATGATGCTGCAAACAGGGTTGTGGATTTGATTTTCACAAATGCCGATAAAACGCATACCTTGAAATGCTATGGATAAAAGCATCTGCCAGTTGCATGAATGGATTAAATACACAGTTTTAACACGTCCTAGTGCCCCCCTTTTTTTTTTTTTTTTGCATTAAAGGTGCATGTTTTTAATTTCTGAAATAAATACAATTTTATATATATATTATTATTATAAATATATTTATTTGTTTGTTTGTTAGTTCAGGTTGTAATGCAACTAATGCATTTCATAAAATTTGCAAATATACTTTTTACCTATTAAAATAATGATTCATTCTCTCATCATTTACTCACCCTCATGTCATTCCTAACCTGTATTTCTTTCTTTCTTCTGCAGAATGCAAAACAAAGATACATATTTAAAAAACAAAACATTTTTGTGTTTTTGTCTATTCAATGAAAGTCAGTTTGGCCCAAAATAACACTGAATTGAAGAAAAAGAAGGGAAAAAACACTTTTTAGACTTTTTCAAATGATCTTATTTGGTGTTCCACAGAATATGGAAAGTCATGCAGGTTTGAAACAATGTGAGGGTGAATACATTTTGACATAATTACAATTTTTGGGTAAACTATCACTTTGAGATGTGTGAAAATGTATATAGGGGTAAGGAAACATTTAAACATTTTACTGGGTTAGATCATAGACTGTAAAAAAATATGGGCGACGACCCTTTGCTCTCTTCCATTGGTGAGAAGTGAAGCCGCCAGTGTCCCGATATGGCGCTGACATCTTGGGGCTTGAGTCTGCGCAGTAGCGATTTCGGGACCAGACCTGCGCAGTGGTGAGCAGGAAGTAAAGCCGCGAAATCAAGGCCCCGCCCTCACTCTCGGTGTGAAATAATTAATTATAGAAATTTAGATATTAAATTTAAAGCTCCTCAGTCCTCCGAAGATCCCGAAAAAAAGTCTGTTGTTGCTTCAGTGACTACTTCGCTCAGAGAACCTGTCAATCACAGCTGTCAATCATGACGTCACACCACCGTTTTTATAGCATCAAATAACTAACTAAAAACAAACTTATTTTAAAAATAAACTCTTACATTTACATCAGCGTGATAAAAACGACAGTAAATGACAGAAACCACCTTCGGAAAAAAGATATTTGAAGTGTAATTAAATTGTTTAGTTCAGGGGTGCCCAACCCTGCTCCTGCCGATCGACTGTCCTGCACAGTTCATCTCCAACCCTAATCAAACACACCTGCCTTTAATTTTCATGTGATCCTGAAGACCTTAATTTGTTGCTTCAGGTGTGTTTGATTAGGGTTGGAGATGAACTGTGCCGGACAGTCGATCGGCAGGAGCAGGATTGGGCACCCCTGGTTTAGTTGGTCTCAAGTCCCGTTGAATAATGCGGGGAGGCGGGGTTTATGACCTATACTAGGACCAGTCACCGGGGGGGGGGGGGTGATTGAGACGTTTTGGCTTCGCTTGTGCAGCATGCTTGGGTTACATTAAAAAATAAGATTTTTGTCATCTGTGATAGACCCATATACTAACATAAATACCTCCCCATTTAACATTTAGGCTACAAACACCCGAATGAGCTAAAGAGTTGCCAGATCAAGCACAGGTTAATCTATTAAATAGTGGAACCGAGTGAGCTGCGTTGCCAAATTCTGATTGTGACCATAAGGGTCCGTTTTACAGGGACATCTGCTCATCTTGGAGTCAAGTGGGCCTCAGCGGCTCCTAGTGCCTATTTCAAACAGCTAGATTAACATATCCAACACCATCCCTGTCTGATTAGTACAAGCAGCACTGAGGACTGTAGCTGGAATCACAAGCACTGTAATGGAGCTCTCAAGAAGCCTCAATCACACCTTGGAGAAGGTGACAAAAATCTGCTCTTTCTGACTTCCAATTTTACCGGCACGCCTGCATGATGTTGGCTTCTATTTTAAGGATGCAGGAGATTAGTTCCATGAAGAAGGGTGTTTTTGTCCATTTCTCTGAGTACTGTTGAGGCTTCTGGGACTGTAAGCTTCCATTGATTGGAACTGAGGCCTAAAATGAGTCTGCATGAAAGGACAGGAGGTTGGTATCAGAGCCCTACGATCTGTGCCACGTGATCGCTCACATCGCACTGGTGCAGGAATGACTCACTGACAATGCCACAAATCACATTCTTTCAGATAAATTGGAGCCGTGGCTCAACGGTTCAAGCCTTCGGTGGTTTGATGCACATGCTGATCAAATGCCTCACTGTCCCTTTTTTGTCATAGGTTATTCCATACTACAGGCCATCATGGAAAAGGCTGGCCAGAACGGTTGGCAGGTCAGCGCTATATGTGTTGAGAACTTTAATGATGCCAGTTACAGACAGCTTCTCGAAGACCTGGACCGTAGGCAGGAAAAGACGTTTGTCATAGACCTGGAGGCAGAGAGACTGAACAACATGCTGGAACAGGTGAGATAAGGGGATGGTTTCAGGTCGATATAAAGTGTTCCCTTTTGCCCTCTGATGCATGCATTATATATATAGTCAAACCAAAAATTATTCAGACACCATATATCATTTGTGATATTTTTTTACTAGTGGGTGCTGGACACTATAGTTCATTTATGTAAGTAAGGATAGCAAAATAAAAGTAAACTGTAACATATAAAATTCTTCATACAGTGGGACAATTTGGGACCAAAAATAATTCAGACACTTTGACCTGACCATGTTTTGCTTAAGCATTTTTTTCTTTAATTGCTAATGCGACCTTTTTACACCACAGACTGAACAAAATTAAGCATTGCTTGGTAATTGGTTGACTTAGATTGGTATTATCTAATTGTGTACTTACATTTAACAGCTGACAGATATTAAACCTAATTCATTTGTGAATCTCTAACAAAAGGATGGCCAAAACTAGTGAAATATCAACTGATTTGATAACTCTAAGTTCTTGTCATATTTTATTACCATTTTCTAAACTATAGCGAATAAACTGTGATAATCTGAGAAATGTTGAAAGTGTCTGAATAAATTTTGGTTTGACTATTATATTCAGTTTTATTTTATTTAGTTTAATTTTTTTTTTTACTTTATATAATTGGAGTGGACATATGTATTTTCACTTATGGGTAAGATGCAAAAATATGGTAATTCCTGTATGAAAGTGTTTCTTTTAATCTCCTGAATAATAACATTATTTGACAACATTATTGATGTACATTTATTTTATTTTATTTTATTTAAAATGTGTGTTTTAAATTTCATTATAACAATAGCACAATGCTACATAAAAAGCACAGTCAGAGAGAATTGTAAGGAAGAGGTAAAGGTAATGCAACACTATACCCTGAATGGTTAAAAATGTTTTTGAAGGTCTATACACTGTACTGAACACTGTACTCAATACTGTTCACTAAAGAGAATTAAATATGCTCAAGGTCCTGAGGGAAAAAAACACACATTTCCTCAAGTAACTCTGTTGCAGAAATGGCACATTAGACAAGCATATTTCTTTATTCCCTACAAACTGATCCCTTAATATTTTATTTTGTAGCTGTCAAAGTCATTTTAAGATATTCTAGCTGGTGTTTGCGTTAATATTCATCAAATTTCAGCGTGGTATTGGAAAAGGCAGCGTGTTTGATTAGAAATAATTAATAACAGCGGAATTCTGCTTTCCCAATGGCTTACAGCGCTGCTGTACATTCATATGCTGGATGAATGCTGACAAATGTATTTGCTTTTAGAATTTGCCCTCACACTACAAATGTCTGGTTTATCTCCACAGATTGTGAGTGTCGGCAAGCATGTCAAAGGCTACCATTACATCATGGCAAATTTGGTGAGCTAAATGTTATTCCTTTATCGCCTTATTCTCCCTGTCAGCTTGTCTGCCTTTCATATTCTGCTTTATCTCTTACTTTCTACATATTCCACTCTACTGGTCTCTCTTTCTCTCTCTCTCTCTCTCTCTCTCTCTCTCTCTCTCTCTCTCTCTCTAGTTGTCTTGGCCTTGCTGTCTCCTGCCCTCCCTCATTCTTCTTCTTTCTTAATCCTCGCTTTTCTTTAAGCAAGATACATCAATTTGAGAGACTAATTCGTATTCCAGTGAGCGGTTGTGACAGTGTTTTAATGATGCTGGGAGCTGCAGAGCATGCTCTCTCTCTCTCTCTGCTCTCTGGCTGTGCACGGAATTGGCTCACAGAGGCGAGCTGGATATGAATGTTTGTGGAATTTCTCTTATCGTAGCGCTGCATTGCCAACTACATTTTAATAATCTTTCTCTCTCTCTCTCTCTCTCTCTCTCTCTCTCTCTCTCTCTCGCTCTCTCTCTCTCTCTCTCTCTCTCTCTCTCCCTCCCTCCCTCCCTCCCTCCCTCTCTCTCTATCTGTATTTCTTACTATTTCCCCCTTCTTTGCTCTGGCAGGGTTTTAAGGACATCAATCTGGAGCGTTTCATGCATGGGGGAGCCAATGTGACAGGCTTTCAGCTGGTGGACTTCAGCAATCCCATGGTTATTAAACTCATGCAGCGCTGGAACAAGTTGGACCAGCGCGAGTACCCCGGCTCTGACGCACCTCCCAAGGTATTCTTGCATGGCCCAGTCCAGTATGGAACCACTTTGAAACTAGATACATTTGCATAAATGCATAAACGTCCCATTTGAATCCCTCCAGACACTTTGAGAGAACTCTCAAATCTCCAGAAAGAGTCTGATGATCACACCCAATGCTTTTATATGCATTTGTCATGGTTGAGTAAGGCAGAAAGATTTAAAGAAGGATGGGTGAGAGGGAAGAAAAGTGGAAGAAAGTAAGGATGGGATTAGTGGATGTGTTGAATGGGGGGGGTGTAAGTAAGGATGGATGAATGGATTGGTGGGTGGGTAGAAGGACGCAAGTAAAGAAGGAAGGGAGAGAAATATAGAGAAAGGAAGGGAGGATGGATGGATAATTGGATGGATAGATGGAAAGCTTAAGAGTTGGAAGAGAAGAGGACGGAAGGGTGAGAGGTAGGAAGGAAGGAAGGACGAAAGGATGGATATAAGAAAGGAAGAAAGGATAGATAGATGATAAATGAGGGAATGACGAAAGAAAGGATGGATTGATAGGTGGGGTGGTGGGTGGAAGAAAGTAAGGCTGGGTGGGTGTTTAGGAAGGAAGGAAGGGAGGATGGATGGATGGAATGAAGGAAAGAAAGATGATTGGGTGGAAGAAAGGAAAGATAGATGGTTGTAAGCAAGGAAGGAAGGATGGATAGAATGATAGATGAAGGAAGAAAGAAAGGATGAATGAATGGAAGGTTGGATGAATGGGTGGTTGGTTTTGTGGAAGGGTGGTTGCATGGATGGGAAAAAGGCGGGGATGATGGATGGTAAGATGAATGAATGAAAAGGTGGAAGGAAGGAAGGGTTGATGGAGTAAGGAGCAAAAGATGTAATAACATTATACACAGTGGTCAAAAGAAGTATGAATTGCACATTTTATACCATAACTGGAATAAATTTCAAAGACAGAAACCTCAAGAAATTGTGCCAATGTATTATAATCTGCATTCTTACATAGAAAACACTGTGAAACGACTCAACCGGTATTGTAAATTATACACCTACATCATCATAAGCTTTTTTATTCATTCTAGTCTCACCAGCCGAATCCTGCTCGTGATTTGATATGCCTGTTCATGTCTGCGCTCTGAAAGCAAGGTTTTTGTTGATCCATTTTCACTGGGACTCACTTTCCCCTTGGGGCCTGATGAGGATGACATTCTTTGGAGGGCGGTTACATTGATCCCCTCCTGGTGATGCGGCGCGGTAAAGGCAATCCCTTTGGCGTGGCCTGAGGGGACATCGCTTTAACAGGCGGCTGCTCCTCACTGCACACCGCTAGCAAGAGCAGGATGATGGGGAGCGACATCCATGGACTAGCAAATGAGATGCTGTGGTCCAACCATGTGAACACGCACACTGATCCACATATATGCTCTCACAGACCGCCCTGTGGTATTTAGACTGGGCTGCTCCGTCTCTTTCATCCCAAATTCAAGCTACTCCCATAAGCCCTTCTCAGACAGCAGCACGACCGACACCCCAAAACCTTATAAAATCTCTGAGCTGTTAGCCTTTCCTGCTGAGGCGATTGGAAAAGTCCTGAAGGCACCATCTAGTGAGGACACACTTTCTCCAGGGATCAATCCAGGTGTTTTAGGGCTTTAGCCGATGTGATTAAACTGCACCTATTGCAGTACAGGAAGTATTCTGTCCTGCGGGAGTCAGTAACCTAACACCTTCTTTGATAATTAATGTTGGACCATGAAACTGTGGTAGACTAAATATAAACACATTGCCTTAAAGGGATAGTTCGCTCAAATTAAAATCTTGTAATTATTTATGTGTCTTTGTTAAAGTCATTCTTTGAAATGTTTCTTGAGCACCTAATTAGCATATTAGAATGATTTCTGAAGGACCTTGTGGCACTGAAGATTGGAGTAATGATGCTGAAAATACAGCTTTGCTATCACAGGAATAAATTACTTTGAAAAAATATTGCAATCTATTTCAATATTTTAAACTGTATTACTGTTTTACTGTATTTTTGATTGAATAAATGCAGCCTTGTTGAACATAAGAGACTTCTTTTAAATTCATTAAAAAAAAATTACCGACCCTAAACTTTTGAACGGTGGTGCTTATTCGGAAGAATAATAGCATGCAGGTTTGGAATGACATGAGTATGTATGGTGAGTAAATGACAGAATTAAAAATGTTAGATGAACTATCTCTTTAAATACATTCTTCAATCTCTTGTTGTTACCTCTCTCTTGATATCTATCTCGCTCTGTCATTCCATCTTTTGCTCCTTGTATGCAGTTGTAGCCCAGGGGTCTTTCTGTGTGTTTTGTATTGTGTTTGTAACGGTCTAAATAGTCTCAGCTCTTGCACTAGAGATATGCTGATGGAATACCAAAAACCATCATAGGACTGCAAGAGTGGCTTCTTTCAACCATAAAGCAAGCAGGACAGTCTGAACACACAGGGGTGCTTTTTCTTTAACATTGTACATCATGTGTATATGAGCAGCTCAGGTGACCCTCGTCTGACTTAAACCACGTCATACTCTCTAAAATAGCAATGATAAACACAACAGTAGACTAAAAACAAGGGCATGAAGCGCCATGCCTCTAAAGGACAAACGCGCGTGCAGAGCTGCGGTTTGTTTCCTTTGTTAAAATTCTGTGCGTTGCCTGCAGTGATTCATTCTGTGGCGTTTTATCTCAGCGAGGCAGAGAGAAAGAGCACAAGCCACTTATTGGTGCAATCAGGCCAGCCTCCGATTGCAGCTGACGGGCCCTCCCCCACTCCCACCCACCAGAATCTGAACACTACTGTGTCAGAGCTCACTGATTTCACATGCTCTGCCCGCTCCTAATATGTGCAAGGACAAGCATGTGTGTTTCTGTTTTTGGTTTGTCCCTTGCTCTCTTTTTTTTTCTTTTTTTTTACCCCCCCTGATGCAGCTGCAAAACACGGACCTTGGTTGTCCTCTGCTCATGAGGACACCTAACCCCATTTTGGTTATTCAACCCTTACAAATGGCTTTCATTGGTGTAAACCTAATGTAATTACGTTGACTCACTGACTAATATTAAATAAACATCATTTTGTTATAGTACAGACACTGAAGTGAATGTGCAAGGCACTCATAAATTACATTGCACATGAATACTTGATTCTGATTGGTCAATCGCAGCATTCTACAGTCTTGTTTTTAAATTTTTTATAAAATAAAATAATTGACAGGTAAGCGCTTTCCTGGATATGTATAAAAAGTTTATTGTTGGTAAGACTTTTAAATGTTTTTGAAGGAACTAAGTCTCTTCTGCTCACCAAGGCTGCATTTATTTGACCAAAAATACAGTAAAAACTGTCGTATTGTAAAATATTACAAATTAAAATAACTTTTTTATTTGTAATATTTCTTTATATTTCTTTAAAGGCAGAGCTGAATTTTCAGCATCATTACTTCAGTCTTCAGTGTCACATGATCCTTCAGAAAACATTCTAATATTCTGATTTGGTGCTCAAGAAACAATTATTATTATTAACAATGTTGAAAATAGTGTTGCTTAATATTTTTTCAGGATTCTTTGAAAGTTCAAAACAACAGCGTTTATTTGAAATAGAAAACATTATAAATGTCTTTACTGTGACTTTTGATAAATGTAATGTGTCCTTGCTGAATATTTTATTTATTTATTTTTGAATCCTTCTGACCCCAAATTTAAAATCCTGAAAGGTAGAAATTAAGATAATAATATATTATATATATATGCCATTACACATTTGTATACATGTTATGGTACTGTAGATATGGTAACATCTTACAATAATGTTATATGTTAACATCAGCGAAAGCTAATAGTTCATTCATGGTACATTTTTCATACACTAAAATAATTTGATCAATTAACATTATTTAATGTTTTATGAACAAACAGGAAATAACAAAGATTAATAATACTTATTTATAGATTAACTAACTTTAAATTTAGAGATTAACCTTAACTAGATTAATAAATGCTGTAAAATGCATTGTCATTTCATGATACCTAATGCACTAACTAATGTTAACAAACTGAACCCTTAAAACCCCATTAAAGCATTATATGTTGACCTTTCCATAACCCTCTATTTCTGTAGTACACTTCCGCTCTGACGTACGATGGAGTGATGGTGATGGCAGAAGCCTTCCGGAACCTTCGCAGACAGAAGGTGGACATCTCCCGCAGGGGCAACGCCGGAGACTGCCTGGCCAACCCCGCTGCACCCTGGAACCAGGGCATCGACATGGAGCGCACACTCAAACAGGTCACATGCACAGATGAGCAAATGCAGGCTTTATATTAGATGGGAAAGAAGTGCTTTGTGTAATATTTCCATGGGAGGAATACAGACAGCTGAAATAAATGTCTTCTGAAAAAAACAAGGCAGTGAGGTGATAGAGGGCCAAGGCTGAACAGAACAGCAATTGGCGATCTGAAAAATGCGAAATGTCCAAATTTGAACTGATGGAAAGTGGAAAATGACACGGGAAATGGAAAGGAAACTATAAGGATGGAGAGAGCGAGAACCAGACGGATAGTGAAACAGTGAGAGCAAGAGAGAGAAGTGTGATGTTGTGTAGGGCAGGGTTTCTCAAACTTGTTTTAATCCAAGGACCCCTTTTTGTAACACCAAACTGTTCTCAGACCCCAACACCCCACCTCCCAAACAAATATATATATACATAAAACAATGTATAAAAAAACAATTGTTTATCTCGCTGAGTGATTAAAACTAGCTATTAACAGTACTTTATGAATACTGTCGCTTATGTATGCGTCAGTAATCACGACGTGCATGTCAAACATGAAAAAATACTATGAATAACTGAATCTTGAGTGTTTTATCAGCAGGAAATTGCTTAATTGCTTTTAATTATACACAGATTAATAAGAAATAAATTTTAATTTGTCTCTCCCACGTTTTCATTACTAAAAGAGTCCGGGCAGAACATATGAGCCTTTATTATATTTATACTTAGTCCTGATGTGAGCTCAACAATTTAGAGAATAATGTCGCTGATGATATGGCTCTGTATCGCTTGCAGTGGTTTTCAGATTTTCAGATTTTTATTCACAGTTCAAAGAATTTTCTGGTTATGTTAGATGGATCCCCGTTTGAGAAACACTGATGTGGGGTAATACTTCCAGAAGAAAGTGATGTTAAAGTTCAAGAAAGTAAGCGAATGTGTAAATGAAAGTGTTTCGAGGTGCTTTGCAGTGGTTGGATAAGCTGTAATGACATTGTTTATCACTGTAATCCAGGTGCGCCTCCAAGGATTAACAGGAAATGTCCAATTCGACCACTACGGGCGCAGAGTCAACTACACAATGGATGTTTTCGAATTAAAAAGTAACGGCCCCAGAAGGGTAAGATGTCATTCTTGTCGTGAGCATTGCAGAGGTCACTGCAGACAAATTTCTTTTTTTGTAATACGTCCACTTTGATATTGTATATCTGACTTAAAAATGTGCTTGTTAGGGTGTTTCTGTCTGTATTCATCTTTGATTCTGAGAAAGTGTAACCATGCTTTGCTTTTGCTCTGTCTCTCTACATCTGTCGAGTGTCATTTCAGTCTAATTCATTGTCTTTCTCGATGTGCTTAACGCTCTGTGCTTCACTTGATGCAGCTGTTTCTGTGAGAACAATCCCAGGAGACCCTGATGAGTCTTTATTATTTTATAGTCAGCGTTTTCTTTCTGTTTCTCTTACAATACTTCAACGCATACTCATTTCACGCATACTGTATATGCATCTCTTTAAATGGTGAAAACAGCCATTTTAGATGCCTTTTAACCCATATGAATCATTGGCCATGTACACACTGCAGTTAAATTTGGTTGTCAGTTCACCTTTTAGTGTTTAATCCTGTTCTGTACACACACACTTCAGTAATTTTCAGTATCTACAACCAAATTAACCACCAAAAAAAGCAGGTAAAAAACTTCTATGCAGTGTGTACGGAACCAAACTAAACAACTGTCTGAGATGTTTCTCTCTTCTTTGTGTTCGGTGCAAGAAATCCCAGGGAAAGCAGCACGAGCCTTGACTAATTCTTGTTGCCAGATCTTGCTAGAAAAATGGTGAACAAGAACAAGCCCATAATAAATCGAAATGCTGTATGCTGAAAATAATACCGAAATATCACAACCTGTAACTGCTCACTTTAATAACTTCGTAAACGCGATCGCTTTGTGAGCCAAGCTTAAACAACAAGCCCAAAAACGCTTGTAATAAGTGGACATGGCAACATTGCAAGAGCGTGCTCTGTGAAGCAGCCTTTACAAGCATAAGCAAAACACAAGTTAACTTTGCTAAACATAATGAGTCTTTTATCTTACTTTGCTCAGAATAGCAGATTCCAAACACGCGAGACGCCAGATCGTTGATACATCTCAGTTTTGGGAGTGAGTCGTGGTCCGATACACACACAAAACGATCATTTGTATTAAAAAAAATAAAGTTAATAAATAAGTCCCAACTGGACAAAAAATGTATATTGCGAATTTAAATAGATTGTATGCTATTAAATTGTGACAAAATTGTCTGAGAAGTTTGCAAAATTTACAGTTTTTAAAATAATACACAAATGTCTGCCTTGAATGGTCTGGTGGTTTTAGCAGCAGAGCTATGTACGCACCAAAAGGCCTCGTGTCACACACCTTCTAAAGTTATGAGGAGCCCTCTGCCTCTGGCGTGCTTTATGGAGTGTGGCGGCTCCTGGCTGCTGTTGAGCAGTGCACCGGGGGAAGAGTGATGGGAAAAGGAGAAGGAGGGGAGCACAGGAACGAGCCGCCAGGGCTTGGCAGTCATTTATCAGGCAGTCGTGAGCCCCGCTTTAGGCGGATGCTGGAGCCTGGCTCTTCTTTCTCCCGTTCATCTGGGTTTCGTAAGGACACGGGCACACGCCGCTGCTCGTGTCTATTCTGCATGGCAGTTTTTCATCCCACAGCAAAATGTTACACACAGCAACACTTAAGCCACCAAAATAACAACATTCCTATTTACTGTAGCATCTACATAATCACTTACAGTATAAATTTGAACTACCGTTCAAAGGTTTTTGAAAGAAATCATTTATTTGATTAAAAATATCAACTACTTTATGGCAAATGGCAAAGCTTATTTTCAACAGCCATTACTCCAGTCTTCAGTGTCACATGATCCTTCAGAAATCATTCTAGTATGCTGATTTGGTGCTCAAGAAATATTTATTATCAATGTTGAGTTTTTTTATTCTTTGATGAATGAAAGTTTAAAATAACTGCATTTATTTAAAAAATACATTTTGGAAAATGACAAATGTCTTTACTGCCACGTTTGATCCATGCTGAAATAAAAGTATGTTTCTTAAAAATAAAAATAAAAAGCTAACCCCAAACTTTTGAATGGTAGTTTATTTTCTCTGAAAGTCTTAAAGGATAGTTTGTCCAAAAATGATAGTTCAAAAACCCATATGACTTTTTTCTTCTGTGAAACACAAAATAAGATATTAAAAATGTATTTTAAGCTGGGGTTTTTTTTTTTTTTTTTGACCCCATTAACTTTTATCGTATGTACAGTGTGTAAGATAAAGGATGAATAGTTAGCCTGATTTAGACATCAAATTATTTCTGCTCATTTACACACACTTACCCAAATGAGCAGGCTTGAATGTATTCACTCGCTCTCTGTCGGGTCTGGAGTCTCATTCTCATCACTGTCCCATCTCCAGATCGGATATTGGAATGATGCTGATAAGTTGGTTCTGACCCAGGATCAAGCCTTACTTCCCAATGAAACATCTGGCATGGAGAACAGAACCGTGGTTGTGACGACTATTATGGTGAGTAGCAGCATTTCCTGAGACTTTGACACATTTTACAATTTTTGTTTGTCCTTCATCTGAAAGCTTCCATATACCAAAAGTCCCTCTCATTCACATGGTGAAAAAATGAATTTTCGGCGATGAATTTCTTCATAACATGCACGCACAAAGATTATGATCTGCAAACACTGCAGAAATTCACAGCCGCGCTGTGCTGTTCATCAAAGCACATTTTCTCTCTGTGACCTGTCAGTCATACTGCTGTCCATCTAGATAACCCAAATGTTTTTACGTGTGCTGAATAGCATCTCTCAACATTGCTGTGTAAATGTGTGCTGCCATGGCATTGTGAATACGCCGTGTGCATCATGTGCCAGAACTGGTGTCTTGGACTGTATTTTGTTTTGTTACTTTTGTCGACTGTAATCTTATGTCAAAACACTGCATGAATGGGATACATTCTGTATTTTGTGTTTCCTATACATTTTGGAGATCGTAAATTACAGTATTGTCAATGTTTATGCACTGATTCAAGGATGTAGTGGACGTTCAGACACATAATTGGTAAATGCTAAGGTTTTGGAGTGTAGCACCTGAAGCCAAATCCTCCTCTTTTCAGCCCCTGGTGAGGAACCCCTTATTAAGAAACTGAACAGATGATGGACTCTGCAGAGGTGAAATCAAGCACTTACTGAAGCATGGACAGGCAGAGAGACAAATCAGGACTGAGGGCAAAAACATGGATACTACTACCTGAGGCAAAATGAAAGGAACAATGAGAAATCGAGCTGTGGACGAAGACAAAGTCAAGCTCTAATAAGCAACTCAATCATGAATGGAGAAGATGTGATGCCAGAATTGGAAAACTGGATGGACACATGGAAGCCAAATGAAGTCTTTTCTTTAGCATTTATATCACGTGTATCGAAACAGAAAAACCAGGTTTTTAGAGCATGCAGGTTTTGTATATATAGCAAGCTGTACATAAAATCATCATTACTGTCCATTTGCATTTATTATGAATATCATGGATATCCATCAGGAATTCTCATTTTCCCATTGTGCTATATACTTAGTATTTATAGTAGCCTCAGACTTTAAAAGTACTGTTCACTCAAAAAAGAAAATGATCATGATCCTCATGTCTTTCCAAACCTGTATGGCTTTCTTCTGTGGAATTCAAAAGAAGTTTTGAAGAATGTTCATGCTGTTCATTTTCCATACAATGAATGTGGATTTGGACCAAAAAAAGCACCATGAAAGTATATGTGCTATCTGAAAGTCTTTTGAAGTTATACAATTAAATTTAAATCGCTATTTGTATTCAATGGACTATCTTGCCCTGAAAATCTTGGGTGACAGCCGTGGTCACCATTCACCTTCATTGTGTGGAAAAGTTCAGTTCGGACATACAATAAAGGTGGAAAAATAAGGTGAAAAAATGAAAGCATCATAAAGGCCTTCAAAATAACTTTAAACAATAGAATGAAATTTAACTTGGTCACCATTCACTTTCATTGTGTGAAAAAGAGCAGCTTGCTATTCTACCTAACTATCTCCTTTTGTGTTCGACAGAGGAGAGACAGTCATGGGTTTGAAACTCAGATGGTAAATAAATGGTTTTCATTTTAGGGTGAATTATTCCTTAAGTTTAGAGGTTGTGCGTGATGAAGGATTTTTATTTGGTCTTTGTAAGAACATTGTTTTGTATACCTGCCTATACACCACCTCATGACGCAAGAATACAGATCGCCCATGTTTGAGGCGTTACCAGCGACAAACGCTGGATTATTTTTTTCTTTTTACCTGTAGAAATACACTGCCCAGGAACATCACTGCCCTGTGCTTGTGAAAAAAGATTTGAAGAGAAGGCTGCATTCTCATACATCAAACAAATTTGAGATGAAACGGATCTTCCGTTGACATTCAGTTCGGAGAGCTCTATTTGCTGTGTGTGAAATATTTAATTCTCCCTACTGGGCTTTCTGCCTTTCATCATTTTAGGGTAGCCATATGGCTTAGAAAATATTTGTAAAAAGGGGAAGCAGGTTTTCAGGATTTTTATGTAAATGTTCTGCTGTTTCCTTGCAAGTAAACATTTCTATTTGATGCTGTACAGCACCTGTATTGTTTTAGATATTGTTTGGTATGACAGTACATCATACTGATGACAAAGAATGACTGTTTGTATTCGTGGTGTTGCTTTTTTTGCACAGATGTTCCTTTTTTCTCTGAACTATAATCCTTTATAGGCTTCAGCAATGTACATTTTAAAGTTATGAGCGAAGTTCTCCATCCTGCATCTGCATCATTTGTGTAACAGATTCGCATAGCAGTTTCCTGTTAAAATGTTTGAAGGCATGCAATGCAATTGTAATAAATTGTAGTCATGAATTTTATGGGTCAGTTATTATTGCTTTGAATCATGTATAGTACATAGTGCACATTTGGTGTGCTTTTTATGATATCTTAATGCTTGTATGAACCCTGTTGTTATGGTTTCATACACATTTACCCTGAAAATCTTTATTGTTTTTATTAAGGAATGTGGAGAATATTGACTATTGAATATTGAATGTTCATTTAAAAAAGCAATATGTCCTTATTTCAATAGTTTCTTTATGGCTAACATTTGATTAGTAAATCAATCACATACTGTACATGCGAACATAATGGCTTTAATTATCTTTAATAACTCTTCTAAAACAGCTATATTTGTCTATAACTCCACAATATATCATATTTAGAATATATAATGCTAATGAAATATTACGGCATGGCTAAATTTCAGCACTTTAAACATTTTGCTGGTTTACAAAAGTGTAACATGTTGCCCATTGAAAGTACTTTGTTGTTTTGTTCGTTCAGGAAGGGCCGTATGTAATGCTGAAGAAGAACTGGGAGTTGTACGATGGGAACGAGAAATATGAGGGATACTGCGTGGATCTGGCATTTGAAATTGCTAAACACATTGGTTTCAAGTACCAGATATCCATCGTGCCAGATGGAAAGTATGGAGCTCGGGACCCAGAGACAAAGATCTGGAACGGGATGGTTGGGGAGCTGGTGTACGGGGTAAATTATTTATCTCTTACTTTTTGCAATCTTCTGACTTCAGCATACAAACCTGTATGAGTTTCTTTCTTCTGTTGAACACAAAAGAAGATATTTGAAAGAATGTTGGTAGACAGGTGAGGTATTTTTTATTTATTTTCTTCCTTCTACGGAAATCAATGGCTACAGCCAATTTTTGAGTAAACATTAAGTTCTATAACTGGTGAAGAGGAAAAAAAGAAATACAACAACCTTTCAGAGGCTGATGTTTATTAATGAACACTGCATTCAGCCAATGCTTGTCATCTTGTAGATTTTTGCTGAGCCCTGGAAAATGCAACCCAGAAGTTGTTGTTTTTTTTGCTCTTGAAAGTGTCGGGCAGTTATGAGAAACTTTAATTTCTTTTTTGGATTAGTCTTACGCAGTCCTGACAAGGTCTAAAAGTGTCACTAAGTCACCAACAATAATCTAGTTTTTGGATTTACCATGCAGCAAAACGTACAGCCAGACTTTAGACTCTACAGTTTTTTCTCTCGAGTCCTGTAAGCATTTTTCTTTTTCTTTGCATTGATTAGTTTATCCCTCTCCCCAAAAACTAAACCTCAGTATTAAGCCTCTTGGATTAACTGCTTGGATTTTTTTACATTAATATGCAAAGCCTTGTTCAATTAGAGAAGTTGTAAAATGTGATGCAAGGAGAGGGGGAAATCAGTAGATTATGCTTTATTTTCTCTTTTTATTCACTCTTTTCTCCTCTGAATATAATATTCAAATATGAGATCTCAGCTTTGAATATAAAAACTGCAAATATTTAGTGTTGCATCGGCTTATCCAGTCAAATGGCTTAGTTAATAAACTTAGCAATGTCATTACGTCTGTTTTGTTTTTAAACAAGTGTGCACAGGAAGTGATTAAGGACAAAGATTGATATGAAACATACTTTTCTTTTGTTCTAGAAAGCGGAAATCGCTGTGGCCCCATTGACTATCACTTTGGTCCGGGAGGAGGTCATAGACTTCTCGAAACCCTTCATGAGCTTGGGCATCTCCATCATGATTAAAAAGCCCCAGAAATCCAAGCCGGGCGTCTTCTCCTTCCTGGACCCGCTGGCCTACGAGATCTGGATGTGCATTGTGTTCGCCTACATAGGGGTGAGCGTAGTGCTCTTCCTGGTCAGCCGCTTCAGCCCGTACGAGTGGCACACCGAGGAGCCCGAGGAGGGCACTGACGGTCTGCCTAGCGACCAGCCCCCTAATGAGTTTGGGATCTTCAACAGTCTCTGGTTCTCCCTGGGAGCCTTCATGCAGCAGGGTTGCGACATCTCGCCCAGGTCAGCAAACTTAAAACACCAAATAAAAATTTCTTGAGAGGACCGTATAAAAAACATATATTGCAGTGGAAATGAACACAGTTAATGTCTCTGATATGGTCATATCTGATACCTGAAATAGAGTCATTGCTGTAGTTTCCATAGTGATTTGATGACGAGTTTTGTCCGAGTCTGAATTAAAGAACATACAGGCAAGCCAAATGGGGGAACTTGCATTAACATTCAGTGTTTATTCATTGTGTCTGCTTTGGATCTTTGGGGAGCGGGAAAACAACCAATCACAACCGGCATCACTAAGAACATTTACATGCACAATTATAATCCAGCTACTGTGTTTTTTGTAGTTGAGCTGCTGTCTTTCCAAGTATACACTACCATTCAAAAAGATTTGACTTTTTATTGAAATTTATACTTCTATTCAGCTAGGATGCATTAAATTGATCAAAAGTGACAAAGATGTTTCAAATGTTTCAAAAGATTTCTATTTTAAAAAAAAGATTTTTATTCATCAAAGAATGCAAAACAAAAGTGTCAGTTTCCACACAAAAAAATATTAAGCAGTACTTAATTTTTTTTAAACAGTTTTCAACTGTTTTTTAAAGAAATGTTTCTTAAGCACCAAGTCAGCATATTAGAATGATTTCTGAAAGATCATGTGACACTGAAGTAAAAATTCAGCTCTGTCATCAATAGGGAATAAATTATTTTTTAAGTATGTAAAAATAGAAAAGTTATTTTAATTTGTAGTAATATTTCACAATGTTACTGTTTTTATTGTATTTTGATCAAATAAATGCAGCCTAGGTGAGCAGAAGGGAGACTTCTTTCTAAAACATTCAAATAACTTTTGAATGGTAGTGTACATGACACAACATTTGAAGGATTAAATACATGACAAATGATTGTTGTTGTACTTCAACTGAAATCGAATGGAGTGCATGTAAACGTGTTTACTGATGTGGTCATATTGCATTTGTATTTAGCAAGTGTCAGTCTAAAAAGGGCAGTTCACCCAAAAATGATGTTATTTTCTAAAACAAGATATTTTTGGGAATATCCATTATCCATTTAAAGAAATTTAGTGAAGTTCAATATTGGTTGAATATTGATAAGTTCAATATTGTTTTGGACCCCATTGACTTTCATTGTATGGACAAAATCAATTGAAACATTCCTCAAAATATCTTCTTTTGTGTTCCACAGAAGAAAGTCAAACAGGCTTTGAATTTTCATTTTTGGGTGAATTATCACTTGAAACTTACTCTGTATTTACTGAATACATCACCCTTGTTTCACCTGTTCCTCAGTAAGTAATTGAGGTGTCATCCCACTTTGCACCTTGATGAATTTCACCGTTAGTGAAGCCAGTGGGCGGTCCGGTGTGCTCCGGAACAAGGCGATCGTTCATTGCCCCATTGCTATGTCCCGTTGATGTCCACATATCGCTCGTCTGTCCTGTCGGCTACTTCTCAAATCTCACGGGAAATGTGCTAGTCATTCATCGTTACTCTGTGTGACAGTTTGTTTTTGTTATTTGTCTCTTGCTCCGTCCTTCGCCTGCGGGTTTAAAACATTGGGCTCGCTGCGGCTCTGGCTCTCACTTACACACCCTCTCTTTTCTCTGTGTAATAAGCACCTGCATGACCACGATAGAGCTCTTTAAGAAGTGTTATCAAGAGAAGAGAGAAAAAAACAGGCTTTATTTTTCAGCCCCCACCAGATAAGAAATCACTCATGACAGGCCAAGGGGAAGAGAAGAGCAGTAAAAAGCACAGCACATGGAGGAAGACAGCAGGTACTTAGAGAGCCGTCAAAACCATAGTGTCTATCTTCACTGCTCTATAGCCTGAACATCACAGTGCTGTAGAGGGCCTATGGTTTTAGATTTGGCTTAAGAGGACCCATTTAGGACTTATAAGAATCATGCACTTCAACGTTTTTTCATACAACTAATAAGGATTCATGAACTGGATAGGAGCTAATAAGCGGTGAAAAACAGCAGAAAAAAGCACTTCCATTCATTTTCTTTAGTACATGCCATTAATTCTCTTTAGTCAGCGTTGTGCCTTTACCTCAGTGTTCTTGATTTAGACAAGATGACGCAATTGCACAGCAGCGTTACCCAGGTGCCGGTACTTGTCCTTTCCTTCTCCTCCTCCTCTTCCCTGTGTAATAGCCTACTGGTTATTCAAATGTGCAGATTTGCTTTCTTTTTCTTAAGCACTTTATAGCTTTATGCATATTTAACAGCTAAAGTGTGTAATTTTTTGATGGTAAAATACTTTGTCCTATCCCACAGCACTGTACTGATTGATTTGATTTGATATTCATTTTCACATTCCATTTTCTTGGAGCATAATGGAGCCAAACCCATCTGTCACAGGACAGTTTATAGTCTAAGACAGGGGTTTTCAAACTGGGCTCTGTGAACTTTCCAAGCAGTTGCTAGGAGGGCAAGTTTTTAACCGTAAGAAATAAAAACCAAAGTAGCACATCTTTTTCGTGAAAAACATTTGTAGTTTTTCACCATCCTGTTAGTGTAGAAAAAAAGATACACATTTAATATAATGAAAAGTAGCCTTTCCAGATTCAGTTTTGTAATCAAGATGTTGTCTTCATAATATCACAATTAATATTTTAGTTAATATTAATACGTGTTAAGTAGTTGTATACAGGAAATTGTTGTTGTTGTTGTTACTACTATTATAATCAATCTATTACTAATATTAATATTATTATTATTATTAGTTTCAGATTTAGTAATAATAATACTGGTACTACTAATAATACTATTTTGTTGTTGTTGTTGTTGTTATTGTTATTTGTTTTGGATTTAGTAGAATGACAAAACCATTTATTAAATTTTGCAATCATCATGCTGTCTGTCGTCATAATATCGCACTTAGAACATTTTTTCACAGTATTAATTTATCTTTATACAGGAAGATACTGTATTGCTGCCTTTATATTTTAGCAAGTGGATCATCATATTTGGTTTAAGAAAAGTTTGTTATACGTTATTATATTTAATTTTTGTGATGCTAGAAGTGCAGAAATGATACACTTCAGCTTTGGTGGTATGATAAGAATCATTTACCATTGAAATATTGATTCACTGCACTGGTAGATTAAGGCATTGATTTTGTCATTTTGAGGCATTTTATTTTATTATAATTTTTTTTTACAGTTAATCCGCATGTAATTAATTCAGTTTCATTTAGCGCCACTCTATTACATGTATACTTCTTGTTCACAGTTTGTAGGGGAGATGGTTGATGAGTATGATGTGGGAATGATGGGTATGAAAATGCTGAGAGAGTGTTGTGTGATGGGGCCGGACAGGGTCATAACTCTTGCCTGTTTTCCCTGTCGTGTTTTTGGCTCAGGCGGGCTGGCAGGTGTCATCAGCAGACAGGTAGAGCATCTTTCTGGGCCTCGGAAACAGCCAGCATCTGGCGTGTGCGCTATTGCGCTGATTTTGTAGTTGTAATGCATGTGGGCAGCAGACCCTATCAGACATGGGAAGATTAAAAAAAACCTAATTTTCAGATTCGAACACATGCAGCCTCGGTGAATGGAATTGCATCCCGGGATGAACGGGGAATTAAGATATGCTAATGATAGTCATAGGTTCGGTATGCTGCTTGTAAGATTGGGTCGCGAGTTTTAAAACCTTTCGATAAGCCTTTTCTTGAAGTGTCAAGTCCTTGAAGTGCTTCGGTTGCACTGGCTGGGTAATATTTATTAAAGTGTGTGTGAAGCTGACGAATGTTTATAAGAATGCTTGTGTTTGCAGGTGTAGGATGTATGGAAAATGTGAGGTTGCTGTTGGTCAAAATACAATTTTTTTGTTTTTTGTTTTTTGTTTCTTAGCATCTATGACAGGATTTCATCTCTCGTTTTACAAACATGTTTTTTTTTCCTGGTATGTCAAAGAACACTTTTTTTTTCTTTGTCTCTCTCTATCCCCCTCCCTCTATCCCCCTCTCTCTTGCTTTCTTCTTCTGTTCCTACTTTTGTGTTTTATGGTCGATCTTGCTCCAGTAATTGCCTCTATTCACTGACTTCTTTTATTCCTCAGATGGCTTGGGAACGATTGTAGGGCTAGAAGGAAAGAGAGATCATGGGAGTGATGTAAGGATATGATTGACTCACCAGGCCAATGCTGTAACAGTGACGGAAATGAGAGAAAGGAGATTACGCTACAGCAGAGGAAGCTTTGCCCCAGGTTTTCTCCATGTCAAAATGATGGTTTCAGCCCACAAATCATTTATCTACATAAGACACTCTGGGATAAAAGTTGATACCCTTGAACTGTAATTTCCTTTTTAGATTTATGGCTATATACAGATGAAACGCATCCCTGAAGTAGCATGTGATATGTGCTGCATTACAAGTAAAGCATGTGACATAGTCAGATGATGCCACAAATAATGCCATTAAATCTGACCTTTTCAAACAAGATAACGTAATTTTTTTTAGACAAGTGCAGTTGAATACCTCTCTTTTCTCCATGTTAGAAGCAATAGGGGCATTGTGCGCATGACATGCATTGTAGGAGCAGGCCATGATGGGAAGTGTTCTAGACTAGAAATTGTGTGTCATGGTTATCTGTGACGTTTGGATTTATTTTCTAAAAGCTATTGGTGCTTTAGCGTTATCCAGTCAAACTAGTTTTTTGTCTCAGAGCAGCGGTGGACTTTTCTGCCCTTGAAGTCACAGGTGCAACCGCCCTAAATTCTACCGCCTAAAATCCTAAGTTTTCATGACAATAGACCCTTTTCACATTTACAGGTTTCTCAGAAGCGGAAATTATCATAGTTGGGTAAACCTTTATAGCGATGAATGAGAGAACACATTAAATATATTTTTTGTGTTCCCATTTGCTTTAAATAGCTAAAGTAAAACTCCACAATAGTGTTTTCACAACTTTCAAAAAGAGAAAAAAAAAAATAGAGAGATTGATAATAGCAGTCAGAAGAGAGAAAGATGTCAATTTGACCGTCACTCCCACAGCCACTGTATTAGAAACACCCTCACAGCAGCGTTAACTGTTTTTTTGTAATTTGATGCAAAGGTAATATAATACAAAGTATGGTTATAAATGTACATTAAACAAAAATGAAAATCTAAAAAACGTTGCAGGATTTACGATACTGATGACCGTTCAAACACGTCATCGCAGTCTGTAAAAAGGGTGTGAGGTTTTTTTTTTTTTTTTGTGTGTATGAGATTGAGAATAAAAAGGACAGCTGTTAAGACAGTTTGGTCACACTTCAGTTTAGGGTCCAATTCTCACTATTAACTAACTATTAACTATGACTTTTGCCTCAATAAACTTCTAATTACTGATTATTAATAGTAAGTAAAGTAGTTGTTAAGTTTAGGTATTGGGTAGGATTAAGGGATGTAGAATAAGATCATGCAGAATAAGGCATTAATATGTGCTTTATAAGTACTAATAAACAACCAATATCCTAGTAATATGCATGCTAATAAGCAACTAGTTAATAGTGAGAATAGGATCCTAAACTAAAGTGTTACCGATCATTTTTGTCAGAAATGGAACACTCAGGGGAGAGAAGCATTGTTTCCAGCCGTTTTGATTCTTGAGTAAATACACTGATTCCACATTAAAAAGTCATGAAATGCAAAAGTGAGTGATATAGCCTAGGCGCCCCAGGCAGCCACAAAGGGAATGCTAGAAGTTCAACAGAAATTTTTAAGGAAAAGAAAAAGATTTTACAAAGTGTATTTTTATGTTTTTTTATTTTTTATTATTGCATTAATATTGATATTAAATAGTATATAAAGTTCAAATTATAATTTCTCATACAAATACGTATAAATGGGTTATGCATATAAAAATATATACTATAACATTCAAAAGTTTGGGGTCAGTAAGAATGTTTTTCTTACTGATTTGAAGGAAATTAATACTTTTCAGCAAGGATGTATTAAATTGATTAAAATAAATACTGTTCTTTTGAACTTTTATATTCATCAAAGAATCCTGAAAAAAATATATGTTAAGCAGCACAGCTGTTTTCAACATTGATAATAATTAGAAAAGTATCTTGAGCACCAAATCGGCTTATTAGAATGATTTCTGTAGGATCATGTGACACTGAAGACTGGAGTGATGAGTAATGAAAATTCAGCTATGCTAACAGAGGAATAAATAACATACAAAATATATTAAAATCAAACATTTATTTTTTGAATTACAGTAATATTTCATAATGTTGTCCTATTTTTCTGATCAAATAAATGCAGCCTTGGTGAGCATAAGAGATTCCTTAAAAGACATTAAAAGAGACCCCAAGTTTTTGAACAGTAGTGTACTGTAGATACTTTTTATTTTATTTTAGAAAGTGGATCATCGTATTCGAGGATTCTTGACATCAAAACATTTGAAAATCTCTGATATAGCCTTTGTAAATGCATTCAAACTATGGGGATAAATACTTGACCACTTCCAATGTAAAAAATACCTTCTATCCTCAATGAGAAACCGTTTCAGCGTAGCGCAATTTACAAGTAACACAGTCAAGTTTCTGTAATGTTTAGGCCACACTGAGACATCCAGGTGTTTGAAGACGCCACATGCTGTATATGACAATGCCAAGAGACAGAAATTGCTTCCAAATAGGAATGGATGTATTTTTAATGAGCTAATGTAAGAGCTTGCTTTTTTTATTTTTCCAATTTGCCAGTGGAAGCGGAGATCAGTAATGTGGAGTATGATTGTGAATGACTCTAGTCTCATGCATGGAGAAATTGATTTGCAGGTATTAAATCTTAATCAGAGCAGTAGAGAGGAAGCCATGAATAAATAAAATACTGGAGGCTCACTGTGGCTGCGGGCAGTGACCTTTCCATTTGTCTACGGCATGTCAAGGTCTCTCCATTCCTTTCTCTCCCGACATCTCTCTCTCTCTCTCTCTGACTCCCTCCACGAGTCTACCCGGGTACACCTTTACAAACCTTTCAGAATGTTATTTAAATTCACCAAGCATTCTTTTGCTCAAATACACACACATGCTGATGTGTTCTTTTCGACGAGAAATCTGCATGAAAGCGGCGTAGTGAGTAATGCGCAGTCTCACTGACAGTAACACATCCCGTTTCACAGCTCTAATGGCACTCCTTTGATAATAAGCTGCTTTGAGGGATACACTGGTAGTAGTTTGCTTATTTTGTGCTTGTGAGTATGTGTGAAATCCACAGAGACGGTTTGATTCTTATCATTGAGCTGTGATCAGAGGGTCTGTATTACAAGAAATGACATTATGAGGACCAGAGAGAATTCCTATTTGTTCATGGATCATATGTCTTTATGAATGATACTGTATGCCAAGCGGCAGGGCATCAGAGCGGGCCGAGGGGTGACTCACTGGTTTCGCGTCCACTCAATTTAGGCTCTTATTAAATTGCCTTTGTCTCATGAAGTCAAATCGATTAGCCACTGTTAGCGCGAGGCCCGGCGCATCTGATACCCGGACGTCACCGGGCCTGAATGGTGCGTCTGCATGCAGGTTAGTGTTTAGCAGTGACTAATTCTCTTGGATTTTAAGTTACACGGTGTTCTCTGATTCAAACCTCAGGAGGGTGACGGCCCACCTTGAGTCCATTCTTAAAAGCGAATTATTATAATAACCACTGCGTCTTAACACAGGAATGTTTCCTTGACAGCGGAAAAAGGAACACAGGCCTGCATAAATTCACAATGACATCCTGTAAACTGATATGCATGGTGAGGTGAGAATTTAAACAGCGTTGGGATTTAACACTTCGCCCCCATCATGGTTGACGTTCCTGCCAGCCCACTCTAAATAGCCAATCTGTCTTCATGGCAACCGGTCGGAGAGATCTCCCTTTTAGTGGAGGAGACCCTCACCTACACAGAGTCAATTAAAAGATCTCTGCACTGAAAGACTGTTTTGACAGACTGAGTTTTATACTGTAATCTACTGAAGATCTACAGTACCTTCTGTAGGGTCACTATAGACCTGATTTTTATGGAAGCTTGTTTCCGCCACAGAATAAAAAAAATAAAAAAAGATAATAAAACTGTATTTCTCTTTATTTTATATTGATATTTATTTATTTTTAGTCAGAATTGCATGACATAAAGTCGCAATTGCGTTATAAAGTCAGAATTGCAAGATATAAAGTCACAATTGTGAAAAATTGTGACAAACAATTGTCACAATTGTGACACAATTGTCACAATTGTTCGCAATTGCGACTTTACGTCTTGCAAATTCTGACTTTTTTCCCCGGAATTGAGAGATATAAACTCGCAATTGCGAGTTATAAAGTCCATTTCAAAAAAAAAAAAGATATATCTTAGTTTATATCTCACAATTCTGACTTTATAACACACAATTACAAGTTTATATCTCACAATTCTGACTTTATAACACAATTGCGATTTTATATCACGCAATTCTGACTTTATAACTCGCAATTGCGACTTTATAACATGCAATTCTGACTTTATAACACGCAATTCTGAATTAAAAAGAATTGTGAGATGTAAACTCACAATTGTGAGAAAAAAAGTCAGAATTGTGAGATAAAAAGTCACAATTACCTTTTTTATTTTTTTATTCTGCTGCGGAAACAAGCTTCCATAGATTTTAAAAAGAAACGTTCAGCAAAAAAGTTTTGTTATTTATTAAAGGAGAAGTTCACTTTTAAAAAAACTTTTGCTGATAATTTACTCACCCCCATGTCATCCAAGATGTCCATGTCTTTCTTTCTTCAGTCGAAAAGAAATTAAGGTTTTTGATGAAAACATTCCAGGATTTTTTCACATATTATGGATTCCATTGGGACCCAAACGGTTCAAGGTCCAAATGACAGTTTCATTGCCGCTTCAAAGGGCTTTAAACGATACCAGACGATGAATAAGGGTCTTATCTAGCGAAACGATCGGTCATTTCAAAAATAAAATAAAAAGTTGACGTTTTATAAGCACAAATGTTCGGCTTGCTCTGTTCTGTGATGCGCGTTCGTGACGTCACGTAATACGCAATTACGTTGAAAAGGTCACGCTTGAAAAATTGAAGAAAATGTTCTTTTTGGCTTTTTAATATTAAAACACTCAGGATGCGCACACGAAATGGGCATTTTAAACGATAAACTGACACAAATACATTTGAAAATGTTTATATGGTCCTCCTTCCGCACATTTGTAAACACATCAAACTTGACCTTTTCAACGTAATTGCGTATTACGTGACGTCACGAACGCGCATCACAGAACAGAGCAAGGCGAACATTTGTGCTTATAAAACGTCAACTTTTTATTTTATTTTTGAAATGACCGATCGTTTCGCTAGATAAGACCCTTATTCATCGTCTGGTATCGTTTAAAGCCCTTTGAAGCGGCAATGAAACTGTCATTTGGACCTTGAACCGTTTGGGTCCCAATGGAATCCATAATATGTGGAAAAATCCTGGAATGTTTTCATCAAAAACCTTAATTTCTTTTCGACTGAAGAAAGAAAGACATGGACATCTTGGATGACATGGGGGTGAGTAAATTATCAGCAAAAGTTTTTTCAAAAGTGAACTTCTCCTTTAACTCACCATCATGTCTTCATTTTTCTTTTCAGGATTTTTTTCAGGATAGAAAGAATAACAGCATTTATTTGAAATATAAATATTTTGTAACATTGTAAATGTCTTTACTGTCACTTTTGGGGTCCGTTTACGCGACACCGTTTTCAACTAAAAACAGAACACTTTTTATTTGTTTTAGCTGTTTGTTTACACGACAACAGCGTTTTTGGTGGCCTGAAAACATAAACATTTAAAAACAGGTTTCAAAGTGCAAGTTTTTGAAAACGATACTGTTATCATCTCAGTGTAAACTACAAAAACGTGAATGTGTGAAAACGGTGACAGCATGCACATGCGTTTTACGTGTTTAGTCTATAGGCGGGCGTGTTTGAATGCGAATGTGCACAGGCGCGTAGTCATTCTTTACAAAGTGACATCGCCAACAACTTGTCTGGCATGCATTATATAGCGCTTTTAGTCGTTTTCGCGTATCTGTGTGAATGGGGATGATTTTGATAACGTTGTCATCTGTACAAAGAAAAAACGTTTCCGCTTTTAGCACATCGTTGTTGTGTAAACGTTCCCTTGGTCAATTTAATGTGTCTGCTGAAAAAAAGTATTAATTTCTTTTTAAAAAAAGGACATTGACTTTTGAACGATAGTATACCTGGAAGAAATAACACCATACATGTTTGAAACAATTAACAAACAATTTCTTTATTTTTTATTCAATATTTTTTTTTTTTTTTTTTTTTTTTTTTTAATGGTTAAAAATTAACAAAATGTTTCTGACAAAATATTTCTCTCCTGTTTTTTCCTTTACCCTTCTTTTTTTTCCAATGTTATCCTTTCTTTCATTGCACTGTCATTCACCGCTCCTTCAAACTCTCCTTGAATGGTCATTTTCCTCTCCACTCTCTCCCTTTCCGGCGGTGTAGGTCTCTATCTGGACGCATCGTGGGTGGAGTGTGGTGGTTTTTCACCCTCATCATCATCTCCTCCTACACAGCCAACCTGGCTGCTTTCCTCACTGTGGAGAGGATGGTGTCGCCCATTGAGAGTGCTGAGGACCTGGCCAAGCAGACAGACATAGCGTATGGTACTCTAGACTCAGGCTCCACCAAAGAGTTCTTCAGGGTGAGTGGGCAAAGCTAATGGGTTGAGGGGAGGGCGGCAGTGTTTTGTTAAGGGGGGTGAAAGGAATAAATGACTCCAAAACTAGATGACTTCAAGTGCTGGATTAGAAGAAAAAAGAGATTCTGTGAAAACCCACAGATTAATAAACCAAGCTTAGAAAATATGTTTTTAATTATAAAGTACACCAGGGGTTCTCAGTCCACAACTTTTTTGATCCACAAAAAAAACTAAAAACATTTATTCTTATAACTCCACATCCACATCACAGAATTAAACTTAAATGCTATATCTTATATGTATAACTACAAAACTGGCAAACAAGAACAGGTTTTACTACTTTATATACATCTTTCATTGTCAAGTAAGTTCACTTTTAGGGTTCAGATAATATTGAAGCCTACATTTGACAATATTTAATGTAAAAAATTATATATAAATAAATATATATGGCCTATGAAGATAAAAATGACACTTGAAAAACCTATAAATATGAATAAGTTATTTGTTTTTTATATTTAAAGTTATATTTATTAATATATACAGCCATTCAAAAATTGGGGTCTGTAATTTTTTGGTGTTTTAAAGAAGTCTCTTATGCTCACCAAGGCTGCTTTTATTACATCAACAAATACAGTAAAATATTATTTCAATTTAAAATAAATGTAATTTATTCCTGTGATCTTCAGTATCACACGAACCTTCAGAAATCATTCTAATATGCTGATTTGCTGCTCAAGAAATATTTATCAATGTTGAAATGGATTGTTTGATGAATAGAAAGTTCAAGAGCAGCATATATTATAAATGTTTTACCGTCACTTTTGATCAATTTAACGTGTCCTTGCTGAATAAGCGTATTCAAAACAATCTTACTGACCTCAACATTTTGAACGGTATATTAATTGAAGTGTATATTAATTTATAATTCATAGATGAGTTTGTTAATTTATAAATGTTAAATGAGATACATTCATGAAAATCTCCCACGATCCCACAAGTCTGAGAACCTCTGATCTGTAATTCAATGTCTAATTAAATAATCGGCACCCTCCACACTTTCCCTGCACACTTCACTTGCATTCTGTACCTTTTCCCCCAATTTTCAGAGGTCAAAGATCGCTGTGTATGAGAAAATGTGGAGCTACATGAAGTCGGCCGAGCCCACGGTGTTCACGAAGACCACGGGAGAGGGCGTGGCACGGGTGAGAAAGTCCAAAGGGAAGTACGCCTTCCTGCTGGAGTCCACAATGAACGAGTACACGGAGCAGCGCAAACCCTGCGACACCATGAAAGTGGGAGGCAACCTGGACTCCAAAGGCTACGGGGTGGCCACGCCCAAGGGCTCACAGTTAAGGTGGGTGGAGTAGTATAACAATATGTCATGTGTTGTTATGGTATTCCACCTTCCCTGGCGTGCCTATTTCTATTTTTCTCTTCTTTCGTTTTGCTTTTCTCTTGTGTTCTTGTGTGCAGTTAAAGGTCTTGAATACATAGTGCTATATGTTTTTTTTTTGTTTTTTTTTTATGTAGCCTCAAGCAGGTGATTTCAAACTAATGCATGCATGTTAATGCCACTGACTTTTTGAGATGAAATGTCTGGATGTTTAACAAAGAATGTGAATTTCGGACAAGCCTGTGAATATTCTGCCTAGTCTGACGCTACCTAAATCTCTTTCCCACATAGACTGGGAGGTACAGACATTAAATTAAAGGGGTCATGAACTGGAATATTTTATTATTTTATAATGTTTCCTGGGGTACCCTTATAATTTTAGTATGATTTATACATCAAAAATTGTCATAATTTAGAAAAAAAATTTAGAAGACGTTTTCCTAGCCTGATTTTAGCCTCTGATTTGAACGCTCTGTTTGAAGGGGCGTGTCTGCTGTGAGATGTCGACGCAAATCTAAAATGGGTTGGTCTGAAGTAGCTACATTACTCAGAGGTGTGGTTTGGGTATAACGTGAAATAAACCAATCAGAGCGTCATCTCACATTCCATTTAAAAGCAGGTGCGCTTGCTCCATGGCGGATTTGCTATTATTACGGCGGATTTGCCTGGCGCACGCAAGGAGCGGTTCACAGCCGAGGAGACCAACGTTCTCGTCAGGGCCGTCAAGTGACGGATGGGGATGGGAGAAACCCACCCAAATTAGCTTCGGTTAAACAGGCATATAATTTTGGGTAAATGTGTAAGCTAGATTTATGCCTATTTTTTTACATCTTCATGGACACCACAATGATTTCCCTTGTGTGGTAATATTTTTCCTTGTAATTATGTATGGTTTGCAAAAATGTGAACTGATGCCTGTGTCTGTAGATGAGAGATGCAAAGTGTATGCACGTTGTGCACACGCTACATTATGGCCAAGCATGCGCCTTTAAAATAAAAAGTATTATCTGAATAATACGCCACTGATTTTAGACTAGGTTTTTCCTGGTCTGTGGCGGAATTGTTTTCTGAAACTGCAAAATAGCACCAGGGAACGTTTGCGCCGGAACACGCCGCCTCTTTTCGCCGAACCGCCCACGGGAGCGCAAGTTCATTCCCTAATTTACCGACGTGCATCTGTGGACGGAAAAGTCCGCTGTGCGTTGGGTGCAAAATAGGAATGATACATGCGTCGGTGTACAAAGTCAATTGCGCTGGGTGCAAGATAGGGCCCAAAATCTTTTACTATGTTTTTACTGTTACAGCTATCGAGATTAACAAATCGTGAAAAGTAATGATTATAGAAATTATATTTAGATCTATTAAAGATCTAAATGATGAGCAATGATGAGCATTGAGCAGATGAAAGACAGTCTGTTGATCGCGTGAATGAAGTGATCTCATCACTGCAACGCAATTTCTGCACTCTCACGAATGCTTTCATCAAATAACAATGCAAACAGTGGGCGGCGCCAAAGACGTAGGCGTTGATATTCTTCTGCAAAGGCGTTCTTTCGCTGCCCTTTGACGTCCTAAGTCACCACTTTTGAGATCCTGTCGTTTTCTAGCCTTGGTTTCAATAAAAGCTGTTTTTGGAATAACAAGGACGTTTTTAGTTTTGAAACTTACAGAATATTTTTAAAGTATAATGACCTCTTAACTGTCAAAAGATCAAGGAAAATCCTCAGTTCATGACCCCTTTAAAAAAACACTAAAGTATAGCATGAAGCATGTACAGAAAGGCTGAGAAGAGTCAATGACAGATGACGGTAGCTCCCATGATCAGCCATTTTGTTGAGGAGTTACCATGGTCTGTCTGACTCTTCTCCTGATACCGGGGGGAAGAACATCCAATGGCGTAGCAGCTTTTCTCCTGCTGTTGTGATGTCAGACCAGTGCAGGAGATTCACACGGCTTCAGATCTACAGCACAGTGCCCTTAATGCTCTTCTTTCTCTTCCCCTCCTCAGCTCAGATGTGTCTCACTACATTCTTTCCCTCTCCCGTTCTTTGTTCCTGTGGGCTGTGTGTTTATTAATGTTGCATTCAGGATAAACTGCATTCAGGATAAACCTCTCTTGAATCATTCCCATCATATACATTTGACCCTTAACTAGATCATAGATTAGCTAGATCAGACTTATACAATGGAGTCCAAAAAGTCCACATCATAAATATTTATTTATTTATTTATTGAAGTTTTAGGATTTTGATTTTGATATATTATTATTATTAAATATTTAAATGTATATATTAATGTTCATATTAATATGACTAAATCTATGAATTTTGAAAGAAAAAAATTATCTGTTATTGAAAATATAATATTTTAGGTTTGTGTAATTTAAAACAAAATTATTTTGATTATATTAACCATAATTATTAATTTATTTAATTTATAAATATTTTATATTCTGCTTTATTTATAAGGATTTTCTGACATTCAATACAATTATTATTATTATTGATTTAAAACAAAATTATGAATATTTAATTTAGTAAATATGTTAGTATTTGCACTTTTATTTTTCAGATCGTTATATTAATTTATTTGAATTTAAAATTAAAATGTAAAATAAAATTTTATTAGAAAATGCAACAAAAAAAAGCATTTTCACTGGTCTTTTGGGTGGCATTGTATGTGACATAGCAAGTTTGTAACATGATATTAATTAAAAGGCTATGCTTATATTTATAAATCATTACCTATAGAAACTATAAACATTCTAAGAACTGCAGGGAAAGGTGCAATCTGGTGTTTAGGAGCAGAATTGCATTGCCAGCTCCCTTGTGGCTGAGCCAAAGGTGGGAATGAAGGGGTTTGGGGAATAGGATCAAACTCATTCAGCACTTTCAGAGGCCTAAACCCTTAGTGCTCATTTAAACTGTCTGTAAGCAGCATATAGGGAAAGTAACAGGCATTCAATATCGTGAGGTCCCTCTGTGCATCTCACAGCAATATTGAGTACATATTGAGTACATAGTAAAGCGGTCTAGTGAGGATGGGAAATAAGGATAGCTTGGGTTGGGGAGGAGGGGTTCAAAGCGAAGAACAGATATTGATTTTTCCATTCCTCCATCTGGAGGTGTGTATTATGGGTAGACAAATAAGGCTGGTGTGAATTAACATGAAAACAGGAAAAGAGAGGTTTGTCCTCTGTGGTTCTGTGTTTTCTAAGGGGAAGTGGGAGGGAACTTGCAACTAATCTCTAGAGCTTTCCACCCCTCTCTTTCTTTACTTAACCTGATTGGATTCTGCTCAACTATGACAAACTGCTGCTACTGACAAACTATGTTTTATCGTTTCAAGAAGTGCCGTTAACCTGGCAGTTTTAAAACTGAATGAACAAGGCCTGTTGGACAAATTGAAAAACAAGTGGTGGTACGACAAAGGAGAGTGTGGCAGCGGAGGAGGTGGTGAGAAGGTTAGCCACTATGTCAACCAACGCGGGTAAACAGTTTCCTCTGTAACGGGAGCATCTGCCGGGGCGCAATCGCATACCTGACCTTCATCCTGACCCTATTTAGCCTGAAGAGAGAGAGGAACGCAATTACTGTCAGAGCACAAATATTCGCCGTGGATACTGGGCACAGATTCCCTCGCCGTTCTCGTGTCATTCATCACGTTTCCCGTCAAGGAAACTTTTTCTCCTTTGAAGTAGTTGTGTTCTTCAGTTCCTGTTATTCTCCTCCTGAGGCGCATTCGCTGCATTTTTTATAGGAATGCAGAGAACATTTATTGTCCTTTTGAAAGAGGCTGCAGTGTCGCATTATGAATATGTATTAAAGACATGCTCTAAAGTCAGAGGTAGAGGCAGTTATAACAAAATACTAGCAAAATTGAAACAGAAAGAAATGTTATATAATGTAATATACATAATATATATAATGTACAAGTAACGACTAAAACTGATTGGAATGAAACCAAATAATCATTACTATAATGACCTTGGTTAGAGGGATGCAGGAAGGTTAGTGCCTGTGGTATATTCCAATAGTTGTGGTTTAACAGTAATTGCCTCCAGCATTAGTAGAGAAGGCCGTGGCAGTATGCGCCCGTTACCTAAAGCGATGGAGCAAGGTCCCGTTCATATGTCTGTGGCTCCAGCGCCAGGCCATAAAACACTGTTCCCCTAAACGGAGCGCAGAGACATGTATTACAACGGGACCATTGGCTCGGTCACTTTGCCAGTGCAACTGCTGTGTCAGCTGTTATGAGTGAATAACATAAAATAACATGTCCTATGATGTTATTTATGTTATTTGTGTTACATTCCTCTGCGTGGTTGAAGAACCCCCGTAAACCTTGCCGTTTTGAAACTGAGCGAATCAGGCATCTTAGACAAGCTGAAAAACAAATGGTGGTACGATAAGGGCGAGTGTGGACCCAAGGACTCGGGAAGTAAGGTCAGTCTGGGACCATCACTGTTGTCTAATGCTCAGTGAGGTAGAAAGTCACCAGTATCTAGCGCATGCTCATCTGTAGGGAAATTTCAGATGTGCACCAAGATAGTTCCAGCATGCCCTGCTTCTCCACACTAAATGTCTAAATAGATTTTTGTTTTTAGTAACATACCTAGTACCTGAGAGGAATGGAAGTGACTGGGCTTTTTGAAGGTGTCCCAAGTTTATTTAGCTGAGCGTACCATTGATTTCTTTTTGCATGACAAGCCAAGCAAGCCTGACTTTTGTGAAGCGAGAAATGCGACACATGTGGAGATGAGCTTAAACACAGCGAGAAGTTAAATCCTGTTTCTGAGAACTCGCAGTGTGTAATCGCACATTGAGCTAGCGATCCATTTGAGAGCTTAGCCAACAAATAAAATTGAAAAACATCTCCTTTAATTACAAGTCAATTGTTTAAATTGCTGTCAAAGCACTGATGCCTGTCAGAATTCGCCACAAAAACATCAGCTTTTTCAGATTAGCCTGCAAGCGAAAGGTTGATTGGGAGGATATGAATTGATTTGTCTGTAAATTGTAAATGTGTGTGAATGTGAATGTGTTTGGTAGCAAGTAGATTCGTAGACTAGCGCTCTGAATGTGTGTGTGCGTGTATGTACGTGCGCTCTGCTCCCGCCCCGTTAACTTCCTGTCTTCCTGTTCCTTTGCTTCCTCTCGCATCCAGGACAAGAGCTCACAGGCCCTCAGCCTCAGTAATGTGGCTGGGGTCTTCTACATTCTGGTCGGGGGCCTGGGCCTGGCCATGCTGGTGGCCCTCATCGAGTTCTGCTACAAGTCCCGAAACGAAGCCAAGAGAATGAAGGTGGAACAGTCTGAACGTCGCCCCTCTTCCTCTCCTCTCCCCAGTCCTGTCCCCCTCCCCTGCCCCCATCCCTCACCAGGCCCCAGTCCCACCCACAGCACTCAGAGTTTAGCCACATATAGAGAGGGTTACAACGTCTACGCCACTGAAGGAGTAGAGATGTAGGAGGTCAGATGTACGTAGGTGCCCGGCAGTCGTAAGTGGAGTTCCTGTGTTTTCGCTGCCGTAGCTTGCCGTATGTGAGCCCGTGGTAAAGCTTCATGTGTTTGTGACGTCCTTGTTCTGTCTCCTCCACGTGTGCTCCGAGTCGGAGACTTGCATTCACATATTTGTGCATGCTGAAGACTGAGGTGTACCTGGACTGCACACGTTTGTAATCACAGGCCAGTGCGGTAACCTCTCTTTATCGTGTAAAGAAGAATAGTTAAACAAGGCTTAAGACGATCATTTCACCATAGGCATAGTCTTGAAAACCCCCTAGTTGTCAATTTCAAGTAATTTTTGGCTCCAAATGACTATGCCAGATGTATTTGAGATGCTTCATCGCTGAACTGTGTCATAATCTGGTGTTTTTGTATGTGCTTGCTGATAATGTGCACTCATTCAAATAATAATGCTCTGGCTTTTAAGTACGCACAGCTGACTCCCGTTCTCCCTGTCCCCGCTTTGTCTTTTCTCTCCCGACGCAGCTCACCTTCACCGAAGCCATGCGGAACAAGGCGCGCCTGTCCATTACGGGGAGCGTGGGCGAGAACGGGCGCGTCCTGACTCCCGACTGCCCGAAGGCTGTCCACTCCGGCCCCTCTCTGCGGCAGAGCTCCGGACTGGCTCTGGTGTCGTCCGACTTACCGTGAAAACCAAAAACTTTCAAGTGCCTTAAACTCCACAAGACCGCAAAACAGACATCAGAAAAACCGACCCTACAGCAATGACGCCACCAAGCTGAGCAATCGTGCTGACAAGGTAGATTTCGAAAGGATCTTCTCACACCCCGAGGTGCCACCGCAAGATACTATACTGTATGCAGGGTGGTTATCGCAAAGATTTCTGTGTTTCCGTCATGTACATTCAAAGAACTCGTGCTGCCTTTGAGGGTGAAGCAGGTGGGAAGAAAGAACAGTGAACTCAACTGAATCTTGTTAGCCTGTTTGGCGAAGAAAAAAAAAATGAGCTGCTCGTTCTAACACTCTGCCATAACCCTCGCCAAACTGAAACACCGCAACTCGACATCTTAACAGTTAAAAATGGGCATTTGTTCGTCCAAGAGGGTATTATTAACAAGGATATGGTATTAATGAATACTTATTAAACTGTGAAGAAAAGTTCATATATATATATATATTCTATAAAATCATAACTAAAATAAATTATTTACATTGTTTTGTAAATAGAAGACTGTACAACTCGCTTGCTTTTTAACGAATTTGTAAATAGCCGATTCTGTAGTGGACAGAGTGTAATTCTCTTTTTAAACCATCTTTAGACAAAGGATTCATCGCAATAATGGTTAGAAAACATTCAAAAGATGATTTGATATATGTAGATGTACATGAACTTTTATGGATTTAATAACATGGGCATGTTATCAGTGCCAGTGACCTATGTGACCTACCATGATTCTCGGGAATGTGGCACACACTCTCAGTGCATCTCAGCCGCTGCTCTTTCCCAAGCCATGCCCTGCATAATCACTGTGCAGTCATAGACCATGGTACCCTCTAGACTGTTTTATTTTATTTCCACAGAAGCATATTTTATTTTGGATTTTATGTGATTACTGAAAAAAAATTAAATATTGAGAAGTATTTAAATGTTTGTCCATTCATTTTAGAGCAGACGTCTTTATGAATGATATAAAGAAATTCAGTTGGACGAGAAACCAATCAAGCTCAACTGCGCAAATGTGTATAGAAATACAATAGAATAGAAAGTGTTCTTTCTACTGACCGCCTCTGAAGACACTGTTTGTATCGTGAGAGCCATTGTCAGAGTTCAGCTTTGGCCTTTTTTATGAAAAACACTGTGTAACCTCATTCAGGCCTTTAGCATGTTCTCCAGAAACTGTAGCAATGGACATCTGGACGAAAGGACAGCACATGGACAATTTCAAAGCTTCAGGACACCATCGTGGAAAACGGATCAATCTTTCTCTGCCCAGTTCTGTTCAACTTGCATTTAATCTGAAAGTGCAATTTATGGCTCCTCCTGTTCCAACAACACCACATCTTGGTAAAAACACATGTACTTTTACTCAAGCACACAATGTTTGTCTCTTGTTGAATTTCTCTCCTCTTTTTCCTCTCTGCCTTCTACTCTCATTCTGTCTCAAACACACACACACACACAGTGATCCTGATGCTTATTGAAGTTCAGTGTGTCTGGAGAGTGGCATTAGGTTTTTCCCCCCATGGTTTCTAAAGCTGTGATGAAAGTGGTGTCCTTACTAGGTTAATATGTTAAAATTGTAAATATTTATTTTGATCATTTTTTAGTAAAATATCAATGGACATGAAATCGCACCTCTGTGTCTTTATTTGGTTTAGTTATTTGAACTCCTAAGAACAAAATTCTCAAAATACATTTTAATGTTCCACAGACTTGACTTTAACTAACTTGCTCAGCAAGATTCTCTTTAAACTGTTGACTGAAAATACAATGTAAAAATGACTATTTTACACTCAATATAGAGAAAATCCATGTATATAAACTTGAAAATATATCACATCATGTATGCTGTAAGTTGTGATGGGCTGGTATGTATCTGTACTCTACAGTCACTCACCATACCAGGGTCAAGAGAGTTAGATCCAGTGAGACTGGTACAGATGCATTTTGACAGGGAGAAAACAAAAACTTTTATAGCAAAGTTCTTAATGACAGTAATTGTTCCTTAGAGAGGCATTATAGGTAGTCTGCATCAATATCCACGCAGAGAGCATTCATTAAAAACTCAATATATGTGGCCGTGACTATGCATGACCAAAAATATACTCAATTATTTTTCAGGGACAGAATCTAATACTTAGAAATGTTATTTTAGATGCAAAGTATTGAACCGTCCAAGTGCTCTGAAGATCACTTGTGTTTTGCAGAGCAGAGGGTAAAAAATGACCTTGTTAGGAGGAAAGACCACAAAGTACTGATTTTAATTTTAATAGTGTTATTTTCTTCCCTTACAGCAATCCAGACTGAAAGGGCAAAGTAGTGCATGATGGGAATACAAATAAATATTGCAGGGAAACAGCGTTGGCTCTGAAAACCTAAATGCCCTCCTATAACAGATGTTGGCACATATGTTTGAACACAGTCAGTCAAGCTAATGACCTTGAGGAGTATGTCATTTAGGACCATCTCAAATGTGCACCTCTTCACGATACTCATCAGTTTGTGTTATCTGGCGAGAGCACGAAGTGTTAGCCCACATTTCATCCCTATTTATTATCTTTAGATTCAGGATCGTAACATGGCTAATTTATTATTTTAAGTAGCCTATAGATGTTTACTAGGACAAATTCAGCTAGCGATCACAGCAGATACACGCAATGTTGACAGTAACGAGCTACCATTATCAAACCCTCAAGGTCACGTAGGACAAACTTAAACCTAAATGTGGAGCTTGCAGGAATCCAAACCGCGCAGATTTTTTTTTTAAATCCTGCCTATGATTGTGCGCGTGGCGGTCAACAGTGAAAATGAGCATTTGGAACTACTTCTACCTGATCTGACGCTAACACATATCTTTTTGTTGGTATAAAGTACGTTAATTCGGTCATAATATTTTGACTTTAAAATAAACCAATTAATGATGCCACACGAAGCACATTTTAAGGTCACCTGAATGCATACATTTTGTATAAAGATTATTGCAATGCATTTCACACACACACACACACACACACACACACACACACACACGAGATGTTCAGAAGAACATGACATATTTTTATAATTCCTGTGGTCATTTTGTTGTCTTTTTGGAAATAAAGGAAAATTTTTATTTTGCATTTGTATTCCAATTTTGGCAAATGTACAGTGCATCTGGGTATTCTGTGGTTAAAGAAAATGTGCATAATGTGTACAGTATGCAGAACAGGCTACTCCAGCAGTAGGGTATTTTAGACATGGCTTTTGAAACATTTATTGTTAAATTAAATTAAATAAAGTTATAATGCATAGTGCTCCATTTATTATAGAAACTAGTATGCGGTATACCGAGTAGGCTACACATTAAATAGTGAAGTAGTATTCTGTTCTTCTAAACATAGCCAATGTAACCAAACGGTCGTTGATACAAAATGGAACGCTAACGTATTCTACTGCATACAAACAGTATACTGCAATTAATGCATACTAATACCGTAGCATGCTACTGCATGACACAGGAAGAAACATATGAATGATGTGAAGTCATCACTTAAAATGATCATCATTAAGATACATCATACTGATGCTCAATTATGGATTCAACTCTGGATTGATTTGTGTTTTGTGAATTTTGTATTGGTTGATGACAATGCCTGGTCTCGCTTTGAGCTTCTATAATTTATCATGCTAAAGGGCTCTTAATGTCTCTCGACACCCTGTCATGAAATGTTTAGACATTATGCTAAACGCTGTCACTGTCCCGCTCCACTATCAGGCACGTGTTGGGGACACAGGAACTTGCATGTGACAGAGTGTGTCTGATGTCAGATTGGCTGTCATGTCGCATTATGCCTTGACTGTTATGAGTGGGCAAATAACAGTCGTGTCTAACCTATAACCTGTGTTTATGAGAAGACTGAACACCTTTTGTCTTCACACAGGCATTGTAGTCTCAGGTAAGAGGCACTTTTGCTTCGCAAGTTTGCATAATCAATGCATGGTCATGTAACTAAATATATCAAAAACATCTTAAACCTTGTTTAAAGGGATAGTTCACCCAAAAATTTAAATTCTGTCATAATTTAGTAACCCTCAAGTTGTTCCAAATCTGTATTAATTTCTTTTATTTTCTGCTGAATTTATCAATGGTGTTACAGTTTCGCGGGGATGCCTTATAAACAATAAATGTCACACATTAGGTATATGGGTAGGTCTACTCATTATTTAGACTTCCTTGTTTGAAGCACAACATCATTCATGCTATAACCGCATCTCAACCATGGCTGTTTTCTCCACACAAACATAAAGCCTTTCTGAGGATGAACGACAGTCCTGACAGTGAATATGCTCGCAATATCTTGAACGTTATTGCCCCCTTGCGATTCAAATCAGAATAACACGTCTTTTTATCTTTGCCTGTGTTCTTTTTGTGTTATTAATACAATATCCTTTTAATATATATATATATATATATATATATATATATATATATATATATATATATATATATATATATATATATATATATTGTCTTATAGCCTATATATTGTCTTATAGCATATAGGGTTTTGTCATGTTTATTACTATTATTTTATAATAATTCTACAGGCCTATAACTTTAATTTATTTAATTAGTTTTTCATTTAATATTTATATTTTATAATTTTGTCATTTTGGATAAAAAGTAGCCTATGGTTATTTTGCATTTGAATGCAAAATATGTACTAGGTCATCTTATTCTGTGAATATGGATAAAGCACATAATGTGAACATTATATATACAGTATATATTTTAGTTTTCATTGTACACATTTTTCTTTATTTTCCATTTTAGTTTTTCTGTTATGCGCGTTTGCCATTTTTTATTATTTATTTTATTGTATTTCTATATAGCTTTATTTTGATTTGAGTTTTAGTAAGTTTAGTACTTACAGTTTTTTTCGATTGCTAAACGACAGTGAGCACAACTGGAGCTGCATGTGCAAAACTCTAACTACAGTCTGCACTACCAACAGTCACCTGAGCTAAACACAACTCTTAACACATGGCTCAAAACAGGCTCAGTGCAGCCAAACACTATGCACAACCCTCACTGAGATAACACACACTGTCACTCAGAACACACTGAGAGTAAAAACACTAGCATCAAACACCAATACAGAAAATTCTAACTTTTCATCTTTACAGTTTGAACTATTTCAGTGACTTCATACAAAGTAATATTTTCTTCAAAGAAAAGAGTGACATTCTTTCACATGATTTATTTAAATGTTTAGAACATAATTCTTTAAGGTAAATGAAAATTAGCAGTTTGCTTCAATAGTCTGTAGTAATTTTTTGAAACTAAAAGTTCACACTGTAATTCGAGCAAATAATTGAGGGGCTAATCCTGCCTCTCTCTAGCGTCAGGCCACAAGACAATTAGTCTTTCTGAGCTCTACCTGTGTGTGTGTGTGTGTGTGTGTGTGTGTGTGTGTGTGTGTGTGTGTGTGTGTGTGTGTGTGTGTGTGTGTGTGTGTGTGTGTGTGTGTGTGTGTGTGTGTGTGTGTGTGTGTGTGTGTGTGTGTGTGTGTGTGTGTGTGTGTGTGTGTGTGTGTGTGTGTGTGTGTGTTCACTAACAAGTCTAAAACAAGACCCCTGCTTAGCCTTTCAGCTGAAATTGCCATCAGCAGTGTTTGAAAGGCACAAGGCTGAAATCTATTCTGTTTTGAACGTGTGGTTCACAGTTTTGACAGCAGTGTGTTAGCATTTGAACAAAGTGCTGTAAATCCACAGTGTTGTGCAGGTTGTGGTTAAAGTCATGGGATAAGTGTGTAGAGTTTTGAAAACTGTGTTCAAGCAATGAAAAACGAACTAGTTTGGTCCACATGAACTGCTGCTGTGCAGACTGTAGTTAGAGTTTTGCACATGTGACTCCAGTTGTGCCCACTGTCGTTTAGCGATCGAAAAAACTGTAAAATTAAAATTATTTCAGTTCAAGTTTTTAAAGTGTACGTTTTTCATTTAATATTAATCATTTATTTCAACTTTATTTCAATTACTGAAAATGATTTTGAATTGTTTTAGTTAACAATAACAACACTGATTATTTATACTGCTTTTTATTATGTGAGGGAATGGAAACAGAAGATTGAACTCAAACATAGGTAAATAACTCTGAACAAGCTGTACAAATATGGGATTAAGTATCAGTTTTAAAGTGTTCCTAGAAGTCAAAGAATCCATTTAAAATTTAAAATGATGTTAATTACTTTCCATTTCGTAGCATGTATAAACCAAATGTAAAATTTGATGCAGCCTTTCATTCGAAAGAATCCTTTACTGTTTTTTGGGGGGTTTTGCATGTGAAAGAAAACACAAAAACTGAACAGATACATAAATATTCAGCCATGCATAATGAAGAGCTTTAATAATGTTTCAGTGTTTTTCACTTGGAACGCTTTATGTACAGCAAGTGCTTTATCTGTAAAAGTGCTGCAATGGGAAATGACACTCTGTACACATTAAAAATCAAGTGGAAACACAATTCAACCAATAGCTATTAAAAAGAAGCTGCTTAACACTGCCAGTAGCATAGACATTCATCGCAACGACATTAAAATTAAGTGACATTCTGATAACACAATTATTTTGCAGGCAAAAACTAAATCATCATGGAAACCCTGTGACCGTCCATCATGTGAATGGACAAACTTAAAAGAGAATCATGCATTTGTGATGTGACACAACTGTAAAAAGTTAAAGAAATGCAGAAGAGGACAAAAAAAGCCTGGAATACTCACACTTAGGGCTAAACTTTAGAATTGTACATGAATTATTCTAATGAGTGTCTTGGTAACACAATAGAGGCACCACTTGTGCAAAAGAAAACAAGACTGTTCTACTAACTGTTCAAAACGTCACTTATTGCTTTGGTGCTAGAACAGAAAAATGGAACATTCCACATTTTTTACATCAACACTAATACATTTGTAAAACAATCATGTGCTCTGCATGATAACATTCACAAAACACACATTATCCTACCATATTTGGCAAGTAAATATTCGATTTTAAGCTCCGCTTCTTGGCAACATATAGTAGGCTATGTAAGTAGTTGATAGAAGAATTCAGAATATGACATGATGATAAAGGTTATGAACTTATGATTATCTGTTAATGCAGCAAGCAGAAATCATTTCCATTTAATGGATTATTCCAGGATCAATGCAAGTTAGTTAATTGATAGCATCTATTGATTACCACAAAAAATAATGTTGACTCTTCCCTATGTTTTCTTTTCTTAAAAAAAAAAAAAGTAAGCTAACAATATTATAAAAACATCTATTCTTCTGTTAAAATGCATTTTCTGCGTTGTCAAGCTATTTAAATCATTGCATTAACAGTTGTTTTAGGGTTGTCATGTTATAAAATTGGAAATAACTTTACACAGAAAAGACTAGTAAGGGTTTTTTTTCACACTAAAATCATGTTAACGTGTATATTGTTTACATCTTGTGGCTACACTATTGAAACTGAATACTGAGTATTTTATTGTTTACAAATTGGCCCCATTCACTTCCATTGTAAGAGGCCGTTCACACAGAACGCTCTTTTCCGTTCCACTGCGCTACTTTTCCATTGTTTTTCAAACACACACTTTTTTAAAGAAAAGCGGAGACAAGTTAATATTATTTTGTGGTAATCAACATTATACCATAAATGCTGTTAACTGAGCTGAATTTGTACTGAACCTTGAATATTCCTTTAACAGATTCAGAATAAGTAAAGAAATATTATCCGTCATATAACAGCTGAAAAAGTATATGATACTGTATACAAACAAGGGCCACCTGTTTCTAAGTGTGCCTGGTATCAGTGCAGCCTTCTGCGGTGGATGTGGGTAGAAACTCTCGCATGCCTGAAGCTCACTGTCTTACCTATTATGTACCAACAGCTCGACCTACTGGTGGATAGGGAGCCCTGTCCAATCGGGAGAGATCTCCCTCCGACCCACATTCAGATGCTGATCAAGACTTCAGTATACAGTAGCTGTAAATATCACAATCATTGTGAAAGCTGAGGAGGTGCACTGTTGCCATGCGCACATACAATCAACATGGTCTTCAGCAGTGCTGGTGATCTTCAGTTGCTTCTGGTTAGATGGTGAGAGAATGTGTGAGAAGAAGACCGGCTAAGCAGTTGGCAGTAATGAGACATGGGCTTTAAGGATGAGAAGGTGAAGTGTCACAAGAGTTGAGATGAATGAGAAGCTACAGGTTGACCAGGTGAAGGTCCGAGGCCGTGAAGTGAGGACACAGTGCCATGTCAGGGTTCTTCAGCTGCTTCAGGACGCGCTTGTAGAACTTGGTGCGCACGCGATTGAACTCCATGATGTCGCACGGGTCTTCCTCGATCCAGAACCTGTGGAACTCCTGCATCAGATAACCTAAGAAAAACAAGAAATGATCAATATACAGGTTTTTTTAAATATAAATCAAATTTAAATTCATGTCCCAGTTATACCTACACTTAATGTTGTCAAAAATAAAATAAAGAAATAACTAAAAGAAACCAAATACAATTTTTTTTTGCATTTTTATAGTAACAATGTATTTGTTTATTCAAACTAAGTATAAAAGTTAAGCATTTTTACATTTATTCCAAAATAATAACTAAAGGCAGTAACAATTTTATTTGTGAACTGATGTTCAGCTGTTCTTTTTAATAGTCAACTTATTTTTGGGATCATCAGTCATGCTCGGTAAACTCTGGTTTTAATGTACATTATTATTAGGGCATTTCTTTTTATGTAATTTAATGAATGATGAATAATATATATGATATATAATTTATATCATGCTAAATTAATAAATGTAAATGTAAACATTTTTATTTTGTTATTTTTAAGAATTTAACTTGGATAATTTACATCAAATGTAATAATTGTATAATTGAATGGCCATTAATTATGCATATAATTTAAAATGTATATTTAATTTTACTTCAAGAGTTGTTTTCACAACGAGAACAATGGAAACATTATAACACTCACAGAAGGTCTGTTGGAAGTTCACTAGACTTGGCATCTCTGGTGCCACATTGTACAGATGAGTCTTCAGAGCCCCGCTCACCAGCAGGGAATATGCCAGGTCTGTGATGTTAATGCCAACTATGGCAAAGGAGTATCTGCACCACAAAAGATTTGGGTCAGCACAAAACACAATGTAAAAGAAATCCTTGTTTAGTGTAAATAGACATTATAAAATGTTAAGACACTGCCAGTGTTTGCCTGTGTGATTTCATGTTTCTGTGTGCACATGTCAGCTGCACAGTGATTTAACAGGCTCCATGCTACACATCAGAGCTAATGCATCCTGAAATCCTCAAACAAAGCATCACAAGCAGGGTTCAGGGACTCAACTACTAATAACTACTGCACACACAGCAGAATTATTTTTAACATTCACAGATGTAAGAACTGGTGTTCATGTTAGGCAGCACCATTCTACAAAAATAAAATTAAAAAAAGGATGTTGGATGTTGTTTAGGATGTTGCTGTGAGGTTGCAAAGGTAATTTGGTTGCTTACTGATCCAAGTGAAAACACAAACCACAAAGTTTATGTTCTAGTCCCTTAAATTTGTGTGAAATAGTCTGCAATATTCTGAACTCACCCAATCGCTTTGTCAAATTTTTTCTTGTCCCACTCAGCTTTGCTCATCTTGCTGTGTGAAGAACCAAAATATTAGTGTCCATTCAATCCTGTGCTAATAGTCTTTAAACAGCTAATATAATGCAGTCAACTACGTCAACGACGACAATTACACATGTGAGACTGGAGAAAAGAGAAAGCATTCACAGCTACTAACCAACGTTACAATGAAGCATAATGCCTTGTGTTTAGAGTGAGGTGAGGTAAGGCGTTTCGAGATTAAAACAACAACAAAATACAGCCATTAGTATGAGGCAAAATAATCAAATGAATTTCTTACTGAGAGAGAAAAAAATGGAGTACCTGGCTTCCTCTTTGGAAAGGCTCCTGCGTATGACAGTGATGGGAATAAAAAAAGAAGCAGGAACAGAAAAAAAGGAATGTGTGGGTGCATGATGTGCATGATGGTGAAGGAGCATGCTGAAGGTTTGATTGATTACACAGCATGAAAAAAATCACCTGTTAACATAAACACGGTATGCACACACAGTAAAAAGCAATACACTGATAAGAGGCTTCTGTGGAACTACACCCTAACTGACATCCTGTGGCAAGATCCTGATGTTGTGTGTTTGCTCATGTGTGTCTTAAAGCCCATCAATCAGATTTAGGGTGCTTTTTTGGTTATAACAATGTACCATAACTAAGTATATACAGTAGAGTGTACATAGGAACCACTCAAGAGGACTATCTGAGGGATCTGACCTGTGTTTGGGCTGCAAGGAGTCATGGAGAACTTGGAGAGCGGTGGCTTTATCATGCTCTGCAAAATATCTGCAAATAAAAGAGGGAAAATTAGCCATTTAATTGTTCTGTTCGAAAACCTAGTGAGCTACCTATATAGTGTTCCAAAAGCTAGGCAACTTAATTATGCTAAGATACCCACTTAGATACCTTGTTGTTTTGAGAAAATGCTTTGCAACAAGATCAGTGAAAAAAATCTAAGATAGCAAATGCAATAATGTAAAATTATTTAATTCTATAAAACAAAGTAGTGAGAAAAACTAGTTGAGTGCAGTTCAAAAAATATGTTTTGAATATTTGTTTTAGCTTAGCAACCTACAAAATCTATTGCTAGCTGAAAAAAACTAGTTCAGTGTCATTCAAAAATGTATTTTACTCAATGTGTGTTCTGCATTTAATGTTTATTAGAGTATGGTGTTGTTAGCTTAGCAACATGCTAATCGCAAAATCTATTGCTACATAATGATAAAACTAGTTCAGTGTCATTCAAAAACTTATTTTACTCAACGTATGTTATGCATTTAATGCTTATTCGAGTATTGTGTTGTAAGCTTAGCAACATGCTAACGTCAAAATTAGTTCAGTGTCATTCAAAAACTTATTTTACTCAATGTATGTTATGTATTTAATGTTTATTAGAGTATGGTGTTAGCTTAGCAATGCTAACGGCAAAATCCATTGCTATTTTAGTTGTGAATGCCAATGCAGAGCATTCCAAATTGGTCTTTTATGAGGTTACATGATAGTTAGGATGCTGCTTTAAAAGGTAGCTGCCTATTTAGTAAGTAGACAGCAAGGCTCACTATGTTTTGGAACAGGGTTAATATCTGGTATGATCTAAATAACTACATTTCACTTAAGCACATATGTTTAAAGTAGAATAAAGATCTAATGTTTTGTGCTGATTTCACCTCAGCAGATTCTACCAGGCTACTCACAGTAGGTTGTGCAAGCCCAAGAGACCCATGCCCCTGAAATCAGTCTTGGGGTCGTTTCCTTGGAAACCAATTTCACACCATTGCTTGGAGATGCGTCCAGAGAGAGGAGAATCAGGACGGAGTTCCTTCCACAGCTGGTGAGAAAAAATATGTTTGAGAAAGATGTCAAGACTATTACATTATAGATGTTAAATTTGTAGCTATTGAAGTTCTGTTAAATTCTGAATTATAATTGCCTATAACATATTTCTAAGTCATTAAAAAAGACTAGCAACCACTAATACCTTCATGAGCATCTCCTCATGTGCTGGGTTTTCACAGTCGTACGGCTCTCTACGCAGCTTCTCCACCTCCACTACTAGGTTTCGGTAACCCGCAATCTGGAGGAGGCAAGCTTGGAGAGAGATGCCAAGCCTGGAAGAAGACAAGAAATACAGTATGTGTGTTCAAAAAGTAAGAACTTAGTAGATGAACACTATCAGCAAATCACAGAGTCCTTACTGTGGGTTAGTGTCGAGGTTGATCTTTTTCAGGGACATAATATCATCGATAGTTTTCTCAACAGAATCTGGGTGAACGCTGATGGCAGACTGCAAAAGCTATGGAGGTAGAGTAATAGAAAGGAAGATTATTCAGTTATTAGCTAATACACAAAAAATGGCATAATATGTTAAAAATTGTGCAGCCTTGTAGTTTGAGACGGGCTTATAAACAGTCTTGATATTGTTAACTAAACTAAGTAATAAAAATTGTTTACGTTAATTGAAATAAAGCTGAAATAAATATAAATAATAGATGAAAACTTAAATGAAAATTAGAACTTTTGAAGTAAAAAAAAGTAAAACTTAAATAAAAAATTAATTAAAGCAAAACAGAAATATAAATAATAAAAAACGACAAAAGCACATTAAAATCCCTAAAACTTAATTTAAAATTAAAATTAAAACTGAAAATATAAAAATAAATAAAAAATATTGATAAATACAATAATTCTATTTAAATAATACTAAAATAACATTGCTTATTATATTACATAAAATTACAAAATACCTTCCATTTTATAATAGTATTAAATGTTACAATAAAATAGATACAATATATAAAGTATTTGTACTTCATAAACCAACAACCTCATGACTCACCTCATGTTTAGAACATTTCAGTGAGGATTCTGTGAAATGAAAGGAAACATAAAATAATATTTTAAAAAATTCCCCACATACAGTACATCCAGGATGGCCAATACAGAATTATATAGTGTATTTTACTGTAGATGTACCACTAAATAGTATTTAGTACTGATGGTATTTACCGATCTTGAGCGTCCTTCGAGCACCAGGTTTGTTGTTGTAACAGATGCGTTGAAGCTCACATCGTCCTGTCACCTTCCTGATGACAAACTTCAGGCCCCGCCACAAACACTTACAGTAAAGGAACACCAGCAACTGGGTCAGCACCCTAGAAGATTCAAAGAAATAAAGAGGCCTGAATAAAGCGACACAAATCCAGAACTGTTAGGCCTAATCCACTTGCGTATTCTGTCCCAGAATAAAGCGTACTCACTGGGGTATTGTGAAAGCTCATTATATTTGAGTACAATAAAACTGAACTGCATAACCTTCAGATGAGTGTTTCCCATGAACACTCCTCGAGCTATTCAAAGAGAAATGCACATTATTTTTCTCTTGTCTACAAAAGCTAGGCCCCATTCCCTTTTTAAAAAGCATATCTGTGTTTTGAGAGAGAGAGATGTGGGCCATGATGATGAAATGGGTCACAGTTCTGCAAAGATGTGTGTGATGAAAGTGAAATATAATTGTGAAAGTAATATTCTTTAAACAGGTTTCATGTCCTGCATGTATCAAGCAGTATGTATTCACCTAAGGATTTCATGACATGTCTAACTACTGTACATTTGTTTTTGAATCAATGCATGGTTGAATTCATCCATTCGTATTATATTCTAATCTAATTGCGGTCTATTTCACTACAGAGAAACACGATAGACTAGGAATAAACCTGTTTGAGTCCGGTTGCTGAGAGTTACTGCTCACAGGATAGACTCGCCTCCCCATCGGCATGCAATGAATTCAAGTCAAACCTGCGTTTTGTAAAAAAGGTGTTATTGTGAAAACTGTTGAACAGGAGTGACGTGTCTTGAAGGTAATAAGCAGTAGTCTGGTCTCTACCTCTGAAGGTCTAGGCGAAATACACAACTATTCACTAGGAGCAACCTCTACTGGGTTTAATGCCTGTCAACATCATTTATTGTAAACAATATAATTAAGAGAAGTGGCTGATAAGAAAGCACCTAAAACTGAAAGCCAGAGGACAACTCCCCAAGCGATGGTTAATTAAAAGGTATTTATCAGTCATTTACATTTTAAGAGCTATTGCTGACAAAGAATGTTAGTATGAAAAGGCCTCTGACTGGTGTGTGTGTGTGTGTGTGTGTGTGTGTGTGTGTGTGTGTGTGTGTGTGTGTGTGTGTGTGTGTGTGTGTGTGTGTGTGTGTGTGTGTGTGTGTGTGTGTGTGTGATGGGGGGCGGCATATTTGATCTTTATGATATATAATATGTATAAATATAAAATATATGTTTCCACATCTATGACACGATTGGGCCATAAGCAATAGTGCATGCAATATAAATGTATTCTTATAATCTGATAAGAATAATTAATAATTTAATTTCTATTTTTGTTTCCACATCCATGACACAATTGGGCCATACAACTATGCATACAATATGAAACCTATCGGTGAATTTAATCATGTGATTTTTTTTTTTTTAAATGGAAAATGAAAGCAATGACATTTCAGCTTCAAAGCAATAAGCTTGTCACTATTAAGCAGTAAGACGTACTTACCTTAGAAAATGCTTCATCGTGATTGTCTGCTTTGCTACAACTGTATAACTCACATTCGCGGATGGTCTGACCGCCTGCACGAAACACAATTCAAAATAAATAACACAATGTATCTTTATTTAATTGTTGTATTGCATTAAACGTGGATACAAATAGCAATAATGTCTTAAGGTCGTCAGTGTGGCGTTAGGCGGATTAAGACGTTGCCGTGGGTAACTGCTCCTACAACCAACATACGACCTACATAAATCCACTTTCACATAATGTCTGATGCGTTATTTCATCATACATGAGTCGTTTATAATAAAGTCAAATATCACAGGTTATATAACACCAAATGGACTCATTTACCGTCGAGCCTGGCTCTTTAATTTTGCATTAGGTGTTATTCTGCTCTGTTCTCTATTCTACACCACACATGGTCGTGTGAAAACTGAGTATCAAATAATAGATCTGAGTATGTGATAAAAGATAAAGAAATGTCAGGAACATACGTTTCAAGATGTCGCTGGGAATGGGAATATGCCTGTCCTCCTCTCTCTGCAAGGCAGGTACCTGTTATTCCTCCATGATGAGCATGTGAATGAGGGAGGGCGGGCTCTTCAGAGCATCGCAATGCAGCGCTGCTGTGCCGGAAAGAACCCAGCAGACCTTGCTGTCACTCGAACTCTTGAAATCGAAGAATACTTGAAATTATTATAGATTTAACTGTTGTTCCATCATTTAGAATTGAATAGTGTGATCTTGCTCTTCTATAACCAGAGTATGGGATATTCCTCAGTAAACTTTAAATTAACATTTTATTCTAACATACATTTCAATCTTGAAACTTCTGGAATCACTAAATTAATTTAATATATCAATACTCCCAGTTTTTTGTTAATAAAAAGATCATAAACTAGCAGCTTTGTCATAATCCCAGTAGAAATACCAATAATATCTTACCAACAATATAGCTTTCTGCTTTCATATAGGGGGGCCTTCAAATATTCAGACAACAGACCAAAAAATTAATAAAAACAAGTTGAGAACCACTGCTCCAGCAGGACCAACAATAAAACTTGGTCTACAAACCTATACTTTTTTGGTAAAACTTTACAATACAGTTCCAGTTGTTTACATTAACATGAACAAACAATGAAAAATAAATCTATAAAGCATTTAATTAATTTAATTTTGACAAAAAAAATCTGTTCATTATTTAATGGATCTGAGCTAACATGAACCAACAATGAACTGTTATTTTTTTTAATGAACTAACATTAGTAAAAGATAAATAGCCAACAAAGTGCTAATTAAATGTTAATGCATTGACTAACAATAACTAATGGGACCTTATTTTGAAGTGTTACAACTTTTTTTTTTTTATTTACTGTATATTCATACAATTTTATAACTATTGCTAACTTTCTAAGGCAGTCCCTCGGTTGGCTGAGAGTCTGGTGAATCGTCCAGGAGTCTGAAAACATCCGTTTTATAAGCCAAAATCTTTATAATGTAAAGCCAACTTAGCACATTTGACAAACACCACTATTACTGATTAACTATGAAACATAAAACCACTTTAATGGTCATAAATAACTCCAAATGTGCATATAATACATAAAATATAAACATACATAAAAACATGTTCAATACTAATAATACATGTAACAAGTTGAAAATGAAAAGTTATTTTTCGATCTACAGTTTCATAACTTTGTAATGCAAGTAAAAAAAAAAAAAAGTATTAAATCAAGAATTATACAAAGATAAAGAATGTTAATACAAGTAATAATACTGGAAGGTAGTACTGTACAAATCATAATGCATTATTTTCTGAAATATTTTTTTTCTTGTTTGAATGTCTGAACTTTGTCTCAGCAGATTTAAATAACATTTATATGCAAATTAGAGTATATAAAAATACAGACTGAAGGCACACTGAAGTGGACTTAAAATCCATAAAAAACAAATTAAACACTGCCTTTGGCAAAAAATACAAACTCTTCTAAAGACAATCTGTGAAATCCATTACTGTACACTGTAGAGCTTTATGTCAGGGAATAGTGCACATTGTAATGTGCTTTGTGATTGGACACTGTCCGATCCAGATCGGATCCTTCCTTCTGCAGCCGATCTACAGCTCCCTCTTGTTGGACATCAGCAGATGAAGCAAGATGATACACCTCGTCATTAGTGGCACACGACTGATCGCCAGTGTAGGTCGGTATGACGTTGAACATGATGAAACCAAGTGTGATCACCACAAAAGACACGATATACAGGCCTGTGAACTGTGAAGAAAGAAGAAGAAAAAAATCTGTGTGATCAAGCAACCTCTAAAAGCTGCACTTTTATTGATTTTCAGAAAATGTGTTCTTTCTACTAACCTTGTAGTGAAAAAGGAAAATGCCACAGAAGAGGCTGAAGAGGTCAGCAGTCAGCAGCGAGAGGTTTACAGCAGTGGCGCTGGTCATCTTCACTACGACAGGCATGAAACTGTACAGCCCATACATGCACAGAGTATACGCAACAAAGAGCAGGCCTACAGAATACAAATATTTAGTTAACTAACTAGATAATATCTTCAAGCCAATGTAAAAAATAAATAAATAATATTTTACACTTAGTTACGCACATATTCTCCAGTTCCAGCTGATGACAGGTATAGCTTTGTATTCAAGTATAGCCCTTTAAAATAAAAAGCACAGTTCACCTCAAAAGAACTAGGGCTAATGATTTACAGAAATGTTTCATAGTTTGGGGTCAGTAAGATTTATGTTTTTGAGAAAAATCACCATTTTAAAATTACTGTTTTCTATTAGAATAGATAGCAAAGCTGAATTTTCAGAATTTGGTTTGTGTTGTAGACATGCAGAAAAAAACCCATTTTCAGTGCTGCATATCCAATGATGAGGACTTGCGCTGGAATTGATACCAGAAACCGATGCCATTGTTCATATCACCGTGTATCAAGCACAGAGGAAAGCCTCCGAAGCTGAAATTCAAATTTGGTAATAGGCGTTTCGTTTCTGGCACATGCTGTAAGCAGTAGACCAATCACAACCGGCTGGGCCATCTGACCAATCAGAGCAGAGTAGGCTCTCAGAAAGAAGTCTTCGGACAAACCGTTTTCAGACTCTGAGAAATGAGGTGATGTGCAATGTACATTATGATTATTTATTTATTTTTACCTTGGATGAATGTAAATTTTTGACCTTGGATGCAAAACTAAAATAGGAACCTTAAAAATAATGTAATATGGTCACTTTAATAACAACAGCATTTATTTGAGATATAAATCTTTCATAAAATTATAAAATGTCCTTCTGTCAATCGTACTGACCCCAAACTTTTGCACGGTAGTGTACATATTGCTTCTCTTTTTCAAAAGCGAGGACTTCTCATGATGCGGCCATTCACTTTGAAAATGAGGTGGTGGACATAAAACTTACATCTGCACGCCGCTGATGAGGGTCCCAAAGAGCCCCATCATGCCCAGGAACTCCACCCTGCTCAGGTTTTTCACAGTGTATTCCTGACAGACGTTAGACACTGCATACAGAGCAGCACTGATCAACACTAGTCCATCCCCCAACAACACATGACTACCTGCAGTGACAGAAACAGAAAAAGCACAAGAAAGAGAGACACAGATCAACTATTTTGGTGCACGATTTCAAGCAACAAACAAACTACAGTCGATGATAAATTCTTCATGTATCTTCTTCACTTAGTTGTCCTCATTTCATATAATCTTATCTTTTGTAACAGTAGTAATAAAGCATAGTCAAGATGATTACACCCCCTCCCAGTATAAAGTACAGTACTTACTTGAGCCTTGGTCCCTCCCCGCCAGAAGATCTGCTCCCACCATCGCCCCGACCCCAAACAAGCACACGGCCACAGCTACAAAATGCAAAGGTCTGTAGCGAGTCTTCAAGAAGATCCACGAGAGCACCATCAGAACCGGGATAACAAAACAGTCCAGCAGCTGCAACACATAACAGATATTATATTATATTTGACAAACACGCCAAAGAAGAAAGTGTGTGCGTGTACGAAGAATGTATTCTTACCTGTATACTTGTAAGCGTAGTGAACTGGTATGCCTTTACAACAGCGTAGTTGGCTTGCACATCCGTCAGAGCCATCAGAAAATACTTCCACCACTTTGTTTTTAGAATTTGAACAATATTACTTTCACCTAAATTATGGGGGGGAAAAGGATTAATCCAAGCTGTGAGTGTGAACTGAAGAATCTTCTGTACTAACTTGCATTGCTGGAGGAAAACTACATGAGGTTTTTATGAGTAGTACATTTGAACTTTGGATGTTGTGAATTTTCAATAAATAATTTAAAGACTTTTATGCTGCCTTCACGTGCTATCAGAAACGTCCTACTTCTGAAGTTGTGATTACGAACTTGTCACATTCAAAGCTTTGTTGTTGAAAAGAACAGGAGTCATAGAGGACACCGGGTTTTATTCTTTTAAATTTATTGGAAAAATTGTATTAACTCTTTCCCTGCCAGTTTTTTTTTTTTTTTAAGTTGCCAGCCACCGCAGGCATTTTTTATCATTTTCACAATTTTCATGGCCCCCAAAATATTTTGTTGTATCAATATCTGAACATGCAATAAAGTCTCTGTTTTAAAAAAAAAACTAAAACCATTTTTTTATTAGCAACACTTTAGAGTGGATAAGTTTCCAAAAAAAGCAACATTGACAAAAACATGATTTTCTCAGCTTTTTGCTCAAAGACTACATCTGGATCGGATTCAGTACGATGATCAAAACATAGATGGGAGTCGATCGAGTCCATCAACACACGTAATGCTTGCACACTCCTATAGCTCGTCCTGGGTCGACATTTCATTCAGTAACATTAGGCAGTTTTGATTTATATGCCGTTTAATGTTGATGATCGTGTTATTTTACATATGTGTAAAATCATCCTCTTTTAGAAGATGTGTCATAGCACCCCCCAGTGAAAACACAGAAAGCTGGAAATTCCCATCAATGGAAAGAGTTACAGCCAAAGTGATAATTAGCGTCCCATTGAGGGTGTTCATGTCCAATTTTTAACTAGGGAACTTGTATTTACAATATATTCGAAAGCACGTGAAGGCAGCATTAATCCACAAGATCGGCCATACAGGCATGAATCCTTAAATACATTTATTTAAAATCTGGAGCAATGCTATGGTAAATATGGTCATGGTAACATTCTTCTGCCCTTCTAAACATCTGACAAAAGCAGTGAGTGAGTGATTCCATGCAGGGAAGGTGTGCTGCAGCTTACCTCTCCTGAAGGCTAAGACTAAAGTATAGGTGAGCAACAGCAGGGCGTAATTGAGAAAGCTTTGCAGCATTGGCGTCTCTACCCCAGCATCTGCCAGATACTGACATGTAACTGCCGTCCCACATATCAGCATGGACAGGGCCTGACCCATTACAATAGTTTTGAAGAGCTGCCTGTAAACACAATCCTCAAGTTACTATGAAAGAATTACCATGAATATGCAGACGACTGCCAATTAAAAACATTTTCAAACCATAAAAGAGAAATCATACCACGTAAACACATCTTTGAGCGTGAGATTCCGTGGACCACAAAGGAATTTCCTCCAGCGACTGAGAGTTCCCAAGCTTCCATACGTAAACGAGTCCTCTCCCACTTCACGATCCATATTTTTCACATAGAGACCTAAAAAATTCAGAGAAAGTGTATGAAGAACTTTAATGTTAGTCACAGGCTTTGATGTTGGATAACATCTAGTTATTAGTTGAGAAAATAATCTTAATCTCTTCAGGAATTTATACCCAATAATGCTGACCTCAAGTGGGCCTCTTTAATAAAAAGAAGCTTTCCTTGTGTAACTTACAGGTCATAAAACAAAAATTAAAAGGAAATTAGCCTTTTTAATACTCGCCAACGTGAAGTAATTAAATAAAAGTGTACAATATACTATAAAACCTACACTAGATCAAGACATAACAGCCTCTTAACAAAATATATATAATTGAAAATACTAAAAATTAACATGTAGCAATTACAATTCACTTTTGATTAATTGTACATAAAGACCCAATCAAAACATTAGCATTATCCGAAAAAGATTATAATAAAATGGGCTAAAGCTTGACTGAATAGCTCTGTTGTTTACATATGCAGACTAGGCTAGCACTTCGGCCACAAATGCGGAACATCTGAAGCTGTGATGGTTGTAATGCGGCACTACTCAGAGCACGTGGCGACCTGTCAGGCATTTTAGACAAATTTTGAATAGACCAAACTATTTCTTGACCACCGAAATCAAAATAGGGTGAACTCATTAATAGAAACATTTTTTAATTCGTTTGCATTTTAGTCTTTCTAGAAGCTTTGTAGCTTGATAGCGCAAAGCAAACAGTCTCACTACCTTCTTCAGACTTAGCCATGCTATTAGCTACGCTACAAAAACACAACGACACGTGTTTACAAGTAAAAGAATAAAACCAAGGGTCTGTTAAGTACCTGAATATAACTGATCCGTCATGTCCGAAGTTGACGAATAATCAGATAAAACCCAACCACAGAATCATCATCATCTTTCCATGAAGGAGAGAAATCATAAATGCGCTCGGTCAACTTAAGGCCCCGCCTATTTTCCCAAACAGCCAATTGGAGCTTATTGTACTTCCTCTTTCTTAAATTGTGACCAATGGCAGCACACACGGAAGTTGTGTGCAATGTAATCAAATCGATCAGAAATGTACTTAAGTTATTTTAAAGATGAATAGTTAAACGCCATGTTTAACTGAGCCGTTACATTTATTTATATCAACGATTAATAATAATTGTGATTTCAAACCGAGTCTATATCTGCAACTAACGTACAGTTGCAGCTGGTCGGCCTTCGATTGTTATGGGAAAGAACTCATCTTGTCCTTCAATCAGGCATGCCGACTCTAGTCAAGACTATCACCAAGGACAGGACAGTTTGTTTGACCCTGCTAGATTAAATGTCAATATTCCTTGTTTATTAAATATTTTTCTCACTGGCACTGCTTAATGGCATGATGATAAAAAACAATCGTGTAATCCTATAACAAAATAAATTCTAGCAGTCTATGGTGTAAATTAGTATGTACAGAATAGACAAAAGATGTATATATATATATATATATATATATATATATATATATATATATATATATATAAACAGCACAGCGGTATCAGACAGTGCTGCTGATGCAGTCTGTCGCAATGCTCCCTAGCAACCAAACCTTCTCAAACATCGCGAGATTTCACGGGGTTCAAGTTGAAGAAACATGGCGACGTCTAATTTATTGAAGGTAGGAGGTCCCACAATGTGAGAATATTTTGCATCGTTTGCGTCTCCCACAGTGTTATGACAGCGATCCTATGAGCCGGTGACTGTGGGCTTCTAATTAGATCGCTAAACATGACGCGTTCATTTGAAACTACATTGTTCGAGTTGTTCATTGTAGCTAGTGAGGTTTTGAGCTATTCTAATTTTTAGGGTTTCAGAGCTCTATTCTAGGATGTCTCTCCTAACTGCACAATTTACAGTCATAAAACTACCCGCTATCATGGGACTGCATTGTGTGGATTACGACTATGTAAAATATAGATATATTTTTTCTTGAATACAATTGCAAACTAAAAGTGAATCATTTAAATGCCATATAATTCAGTCTGTGCATATCTGGTTTATGTCAAGCTCGAAGCTCACCTGGTGCCTCTGGTCTCTAATGATAAAGCTGTAACAATCCATCTACATTTATTATATTGCATGATAAAGCTGTAATAATATATCTACACATATTATATTGCACTGTACCTTCTGTTAGTGTTTGACATTTTTGTTATAATGTAAAAATTAATGAAATGTAATGTTTTCTTAAATGCATAAATCCCATAACATATTTTTAAAGAACTGTTTATTGTCCTGGATCTCCTTTCTCAGAATAAAGGCTCCCTGCAGTTTGAAGACAAATGGGATTTGATGCGGCCCATTGTTTTGAAGTTACTCCGTCAGGAGTCCGTTACTAAGCAGCAGTGGTTCGATTTGTTCTCGTAAGTTGTCTTCGATGTGACATGGTCTGGGCTGACATAAATATCAAGAAGTCAGTGTACTGTACATCCAGACTGTTATTTATTGAACTAATGGTGCTTTTTTGGGTCTGATTGTCACTGCAATAATATCAACTAGAACTAACAACATAGGTTAGATTGTTGCACAATGAGTAGAATCTGATTTGAGATCATCTCTTGATACTGTGTTTGACTTGCAGAGACGTCCATGCAGTGTGTTTATGGGACGACAAAGGCCCGGCAAAAATTCACCAGGCACTGAAAGAAGACATCCTAGAATTCATCAAGCAAGCACAGGCAGTACGTACTGTATACCACTTTTGCACCTACTATAATAAAGTGAAGATCATATTTAAATATCTCTGTAGAAATAAATTGCTGGAATCAATGCATGCTGAGTCTCTTTCTGATCTACTTCAGCGAGTACTCAGTCACCAGGATGACACGGCTTTGCTTAAAGCCTACATTGTGGAGTGGAGGAAGTTCTTCACACAGTGTGACATTCTACCTAAGCCCTTCTGCAAGTTAGAGATCACCCTGCTGGGCAACCAGGGGAGCAATAAGAAGTCCAGTGTTGAAGACAGTATTGTTAGAAAGGTGGTTTCTATATTATCAATCAATATTATCACTTAAATGCAGTTGTTATTATTGTAACAATACATGCACAACATTAAGATGCACATCTATCCTAATCAATTGTTTCCTTATTTTTTTGCTAAAGCTTATGCTAGACACATGGAACGAGTCAATATTCTGTAACATAAAGAACCGGCTCCAGGACAGTGCCATGAAACTGGTCCATGCTGAGAGATTAGGAGAAGCGTTCGACTCGCAGCTGGTCATCGGAGTGCGCGAGTCATATGGTAATGCTATCATAATGCTAAGCCACTCAGGTTCCGTCTAGATGGACCTCTACTGATGGACACTCTTGTCTTTTGCTCTGTCTCACAGTGAATTTGTGTTCCAACACTGATGACAAGCTCCAGATCTATAGAGAGAATTTTGAGAAGGCATATCTGGATTCCACAGAGAGGTTCTACAAGACACAAGCACCCTCCTATCTGCAACAGAACGGCGTCCAGAACTATATGAAATATGTGAGTGTATTTTTAAACTGCTCTCCTGCCTATACTTGAAAAATCTTGCCTAAATGTTGCCTAAACAAACGGCAACAAACCAGTTTGTTGGGTTTTGTTGGATCAGTGTGTTACCTCTGTCGGCGTTGGTTGGGGTTTGTTTTCATCTGACTGAACATGTTCAATCAGCGTTTGTCAGTGTCTGTTGGGGCAGTGTGAACATGACAGTTATTTTTCATAAAATTCTAAATCTAACGACCAATGTGTTTGTTGGCGTTTGATGGCCTCAGAACCGCGTCCCCTCGCAGCAGATCTTCATTTCTGTGAGTGACGGAGGGATTCCTGCCACTGTTTTGACTACTTTACACATTTTATAAGCTCTTCACGAGTTCTCAGCAGGTCAAAATACCATCAAATGTAGGCTACGCACATACGAGTGCATTTAGCCCAGCACACAGCATTGTTTTGGATGTTTGGTCAATTCTATCTATGCCAATCTGAACGCTAAGCGAACCAGAACTAATTGTTTTTTATTGGTCCAGACCAAATGAACGAAGTGAACCAAACTACAAGTGTGAACACACCCTTACACTTAAGCAGCTCATGATTCTGTGTTTTCAGCGTCTTAAAGGGGTGGTTGATTATGATTTCACTTTTTTAACTTTAGTTAATGTGTAATGTTGCTGTTTGAGCATAAACAACATCTGTAAAGTTACGAAGCTCAGACAAAGAAATTGTTTTTAAGGACTACAACAAACGGCTGGTAGGGACTACACGACATTCCTCCCGGGTTAGTGACATCACAAACCCTAGCATTTACATAAACCCCTCCCCCGGGAACGCGATTTATAGATTATCATGACAGAATATACTATTCAATGACTAGAAGATAACTACACGTAAACAGAACGATATCGTCCGCTGGTGTGAACGCTAATGTAGTCATCGTTGTAGTTATCGTTCTTTATGTGAACAGGCCTGAAGAACATTTCAGTTTGCTATAAATGTCGCAAACTCCATCTCTGCTTTTTTTTCACGTTTAAGAAATTTTCAACATTTTTGTGAACATACAATTACAGCATTTCACTAGATTTGTAATGAAAAGGTGAATTTTTTGCCAAAATGAAAGTAAGGAAATCCTCTGTGTAAAGTAAAATTATTAATATACGTATTATGAAATATATTTTGTATGTATTATATATATATATATATATATATATATATATATATATATATATATATAATTTGTTTTTTGTTTTTTTACAAGCATTTATGTGTATGAACGGTAAATCACAGCACATTTCTGAATTGTCATAATTATGTGTCACAGTATTTGAGAGTTGTTTATCCCAGGTGACGCTTTTGATTGACAGGCAGATGGCAAGTTAAGAGAAGAGGAGAAGCGTGCACTTCGATATCTGGAAACCAGACGTGAATGTAACTCCGTCCAGGCAGTGAGTGTTCCATGCTCCAAAAATGCTCCAAAACAAGACCCTGTGGTGTGCCGCATTATTAAATAATGCTCAGCGTGTAGTGCGCACTTGTCTTTTTCGCATACTAACATCGGGTGCTCAGTTTGTGCCTTTTGCGTTCATTCAGCTAATGGAGTGTTGTGTGAATGCGCTGGTGACGTCGTTCAAAGAGACAATCCTGGCCGAATGTCCGGGAATGATCAAGCGGAACGAGACAGAGAGTGAGTACGGCAGGAGCTCTGGCACCAAAGGCTCAGCAAGTTCAGGTTGGCAATGGGACCCAGTTCTCATCTATATCTTGCCAACACCTCCCCACCCATCTCACCATCTGTGTGTTTGTGTGCTAATCCACCAACCCATTTACACTGTAAACAAACACAACAACATACAACTGTTATATATAAAGGGAAGGAAATCCCACATTTTTGTAGATTGCATCAGGAATACTTGGTTTAATTCATGTGTATTTTTGCATTAGAGCTCCATAGACAGGAACTTCATGTTTTTTTTTTTTACTGTTTCAGTATGTTTTAATGTAATTGAAGTGTGTTTGTTCTGCTGTTGGTGTGTTTCCACAGAGCTGCACCTCATGTTCTCGCTGATGGACAAAGTGCCCAGTGGGATTGAGCCTATGCTGAAGGACCTGGAGGATCATATCTTGAATGCAGGTCTGGCTGATATGGTGGCCACAGCGGAGACCATTACCTCAGTGAGTAGAGACAGTAGCTGCAGTTGCATCATGGATCCTGTACACGAGTCCAGTTGCTGTTAGGCAATCACTGATTGTTCTAGGAAGTCATTCATGTTTATTAATCCTTGTTTGTGAATTTGTTTGCTTCGGGGATGTGTGGGACTAGTCTACTAAACGAAATCGCTGCTGCTAGTCGACATTGGAAATACTAGGTTTTTTTTTGCACATTTATGCTTTGCTATTTTTTACAAAGGCTACATTCAAACACAAATGTGCAAGCGGTGGGTGCAAAACAGACTTTTTATTTGAGGAATTCTGTAAATATTATTAAGCTTGTACTTACTGGTCCTGAGCTGCCTGTGATTCCGTTGATTTTAATAAATTTGTCTCTATTGTTTAAAGTTGATTAAAGGGATAGTTTACCCAAAAATGAAAATGTTCTATTAATTTACTCACCCCTTTAGGTCATCCAAGATGTAGGTGTCTTTTTTTCTTCTCCAGTAGAGCAGTAAAGAAGATTTTCAGCTAAAACTATAGTTTCGTATAATGCAAGTCAATGGCTACCATCACTGTGAGAGTAAAAAAAAAACGTATACAGGCAAAACAAAATTAATACCAGTGGCTCCAGACGATACATTGAGGTCTTATGAAGTGAAATGATCAGTCTGTGCAAGAAACTTTACATTATTTACAGCATTATTACTTGTAATCCAGAGCCTTGGCAAATAGTCATGTCGGTCTGGAGCGTGAGCTTCTTGTCGTATAACAGCAAATAAAACATTTTGGGGGAACTATCCCTCTAAGTGAACGCTTAAGTATAATATACAATGATCATAATGCAAGGCAAGCACAGTGCATGTATTGAATTCAGTATGGGATTTGACTGTTTGATTTATAGATTAAGTATGCTATTTTAAATAGATCGCTGATACAAACTGTTTTTGACTGTCATCTTGGGGTTTCGTCGACTAGTAGTCGGTTATAAAATTTCAGTTTAAACGTTATGGAAATTAATCGTGGCGCACATCCCTACAATCCATAATATGGCTCCAAACTGTTTCTTATGATTCTTAATTAATGCTCTTTATGACTTATTGATGTTTTATTTTTGCAGGACTCTGAAAAATATGTTGAGCAACTCCTAACATTGTTTAACCGCTTTAGTAAATTAGTTAAGGATGCATTCCAAGATGACCCACGTTTCCTAACAGCCAGGGATAAAGTAAGTCTCAAGAAATCCAAACCATTCACTGTTAAAGACTTCACAGGAAAATAATATTTATTAATGTTATGAAAATATTTGTATTTTTATTGGACAAAATAATAATACAATATATTCATATAATCTATAGGTATTAAAAATATACACTACTAAAGGGGGGTCAGTGAGATTTAAAATAAATTTTTTTTAACTTTTATTCAGCAAGGATGCATTTAAATTTCTTTAATAAGAAACTTGTTTCTAATAAATAAATATTGTTCTTATGTTTTTTCTTTGAAAGAATCCTGAACAAAAAGTGTATCAAGGTTTACCCCAAAATATTAGGAAGCTCAACTGTTTTCATCATTGATAGTAATAAGAAATATTTCTTGAGCACCAAATCAGCATATTATAATAATTTATGAAGGATCATGTGACACTGAAGACTGAATTAATGATGCTGAAAATTCAGCTATGCCAAAAAAAAATCAGCTTATTCTGCAAGACCATATTCCTTAATCCTACCCAATACCTAAACTTACAACTACTTTACTTACTATTAACAAGCAGTAATTAGGAGTTTATTGAGGCAAAAGTCTTTTAATAGTTAATAGTGAGAATTGGACCCTAAACTAAAGTTTGACCAAAAAATCTTACTGACCCCAAAATAGTGTATCTTTTTTTTACATGTTGAAAAGTGAAGTGGAGAGGAGGTGATTTCCATTTTTCATTCTTATTTATTACCATATTATACATGCATGTTTACACAGGCATACAAAGCTGTAGTGAATGACGCAACAATATTTAAACTAGAGCTCCCTCTAAAACAGAAAGGGTAAGACATCTCAATATATACATATATATCTTTTGAAAAAGTGCTTTTTTTTAATCTGTAGATCTGGGATATATTTGAATTACTGTGGTTTTGGTTTGAATTATTTGTCCTTTATTTGCAGTGGGGGTCTAAAAACACAACCAGAGTCCAAATGTCCAGAACTGCTGGCCAACTACTGTGATATGCTCCTTAGAAAGACTCCACTGAGCAAGAAACTCACATCAGAGGAAATAGAGGCCAAGCTGAAGGAAGTGGTGAGTGAGTAGGTGGAGTGTCCACTAAATATTTGTATTTTATTGTGGCAGTGTTTTTGCACGTCTCCGTTCACAACTGCCAAATCAGATGCGATGTGTTAATTATTTCTTTTTATCTCCTGATTACAGCTCTTGGTTCTAAAGTATGTTCAGAACAAAGATGTCTTCATGAGGTACCACAAAGCGCACTTGACTCGCAGGCTTATTCTCGACATTTCTGCAGACAGTGAGATTGAAGAGAACATGGTGGAGTGGCTCAGGGTAAGAGGAATTGAGAGCGCGATTGTAATTATTGATGAAAGACTTTTTAGTGAATCTCTATCGAGTGACTTTTGTGTCTGTACAGGAGGTTGGTATGCCAGCAGATTACGTGAACAAGCTCGCCAGAATGTTCCAGGACATCAAAGTATCAGAAGACTTAAATCAATCCTTCAAAGAAATGCATAAACACAACAAACTTGCATTACCAGGTCAGATATGACTGTCTTATGATGCTTCTGAATTAGAGGTCTCCGCTCCTGCAAAAATGTTACCTTCTCCCACTCCTACCTGCAACATTCATGTTTTGTCCCACTACCGCCCACAAAAGTCCTCAGGTAAAAGTAAACTGATTTTTTCAGTACATCCATGAAATAATTTCAAGTTTGGCCACCTAGCAACAACCTACACATCCTAGCATAAACACTCCCGATATATTATTTGTTATTAAAGCATCTACATTCACAAACCACTATTAATTTGAACAGAAAAGCAAGTACAGTATAGGCTACTACATGTGTGATTAGCATTGCAGAAAGCGCTCAAAGAGCGCTCCCTTTATAATCACTAAAAAGCTGTTCGTTTTACAACTCATTTTAGTTCATCACAATCTCACAAAGTTACGTTATAATCAATTAAGCTGACTACACAATGAATATCTCATAATGTCTACACTTTGTTATAATGAGAGGATTCGTGAGCGTGCAGAACTCGGCACTGAACAAAAACTCAGTCGTTTTGAGTGGTAAGTGGATTCTGACTAACTTAAACACCTCTGATTGGCAATTGCGTTCAAGAAATCAACAGATATGTTGGAGATTTAAATAGAAACCTTTGACGCTCTCCAGAGCACAAAGACAGATATGCACTGGATCGCTTGCCATATCTGTTTCACCAATATGCTTTTAGAGCTTTTCTCTCTAAAAGTGTTCAGAAGTAGCAGCAAACAGGGAAAGACTAAGCCTTTCCCACACACATATGAGTATCTAACCGCCCACACCCACATTCGCCCATCAAATCTTGTCCCGCGCCGCACTCTGTTGCGTTGGGTCCCGCAGGAGTGCAGGCCTCTATTCTGAACTGTTTTGTTGTACATTCAAACTAATTTTTATTTATGTCTTGACACTATAGCCGACTCTGTCAATATAAAGATCTTGAATGCGGGAGCATGGTCTCGGAGTTCAGAGAAAGTGTTTGTATCTTTGCCCACCGAACTAGAAGATCTCATTCCTGAAGTCGAGGAGTTTTACAAGAAAAATCACAGTGGCAGAAAATTACACTGGCACCATCTGATGTCCAATGGCATTGTGAGTGGCATCTTCAGCTTAAGCCCTTTGCATAATGGCATGCTCTATTTTCAGTGAAAATAAGGGAGAGCCAAAACAAGAAGTTTTCCATGAAGACTATTAAGGCAAAAAAGAATAAGAAATAAGAACAGCCAAAGAAGTTCTAGGTTCTATTGTAGTTGTGATGTTATCAAATTAAACTATTTGGAAATTATATTTGATTTAAAAAAATGCAAACATTCACTGTTATTCGTATGTCTATGTCAAAATGTTTCTTGTCTCGTCACATTCTGTTATGAATTACATGAATCATTCAAAACAGTGAAATTTCATGAAATAGTTGAGTAGTTGCGTCATTGGACATTACTGTCGGTCCTTGAACATTTCTGTAACACATTTGTCAAATATTGAATGTTTAGCTACTTGCATCTTACCATGCTCACTTACACTGTTAAAACTAAAGCATTGTGTTGGAATTCACACTCGTCTTCTGTGAACATTAAGGCCATCTTTCTTTGATTGGATTGGCCGTCGCAATCATTTTGACATTGATGAGTGATGAGGTAGACCAGCCTAAAAATATAGGCTAACTTTTAAAAAATTTTGGGGATGAACAATTTGGCCATTTCTAATTATTGAGTGGGACTTCTGATTACAGCCCTTGAAAAAAACTGCTGAACTTTGATGCTCACAAGTTGTACTACTGTGAATTGTGTTGCTGTAAACTTTAATTTAGTCTTTGAAATGTCAGTATTCTTGCTACACTGGATTTGGAGATTCTGTCTCAAATTTGACATTTTATAGGGGTCCTTCATGTCAAGGGAACTTCTCTTCTATCCCTAGATCACATTCAAGAATGAAGTTGGGCAGTATGATTTAGAAGTTACGACATTCCAGTTAGCTGTGCTGTTTGCCTGGAACCAAAGGCCAAGAGAGAGGATCAGCTTTGAGAATCTGAAATTAGCCACGGAACTTCCAGACGCTGAGCTGCGCCGGACCCTCTGGGTAAAGTCTTTATTTTGATGACATTTCCCTTAAAACAATTCACAATGGGATGCAATGGGATGAACATGGTCTGATCCTGTGGAATGAAAATGAAGGGATCTGATATGACATTGACTTTTGGTTGCTGAATACTGCCTAACCTTTTTTTGGTTGTTTGTTGTTGTTTTTAAATCTGTAGTCTCTTGTAGCTTTCCCCAAACTAAAGCGTCAGGTGCTGTCATATGAACCTGTGGTGGGCTCTCCTAAAGACTTCGCGGAAGGCTCTGTATTTTACATCAATCAAGAGTTTTCTTTAATGTAAGGACACTCATCACTGTTTGCATTTGATGATTCAACAATACTACAAAATGTGTGTTAATGAATCATAATAGAAAGTATATTTTCATCACATTTCATGCACTACCGTTTAAACGATTGGGGTCGGTAAGTTTCTTATGCTTACCATGGCTGCGTTTATTTGATCAAAAATACAGTGAATGACATATTATTACACTTTAAAATAACTGTTTTCTACTTTAATATATATATATATATATATACAGTATATAATATATATAAACAATTTCCTGTGATGGCAAAGCTGTATTTTCAGCATCATTACTTCATTCTTCAGTGTCACATGATCCTTGAGAAATCATTCTAAAATGCTGATTTGCTGCTCAAGAAACATTTATTATTATTATCAGTTACAGTTATGCTGCTTCATATTTTTGTGGATTATTTTTTTCAGGATTCTTTGATGAACAACGTTCAAAAGAACAACATTTATTTGAAATATAATGTAAAAAGTATTTATTGTCATTTTTGATCAATTTAAAACACTCTTGCTGAAAAAAGAGAAAAATTTGGTAAACAAAAATCTTACTGGCCCCAAACTTTTGAATGGTATTTAATGGTGTATACATGAAAGGTTATCTATTAATTACAAATATTGCTGGACTACTATATTTTTCTTAATTGCATGTTTTAACAGAGCTCAGTTCAATTAAATAATCTCTTCTGCACAGAAAAAACTCAAAGGTCCAGAAAAGAGGGAAGATCAATTTGATTGGTCGATTACAACTCACCACAGAGAGAATGCGTGAAGAAGAAAATGAGGGCATCGTGCAACTTAGGATTCTACGCACACAGGTATTGGAGTTATATCACTGACACTCCTATCTATCTGTCTGTCTGGATGGATGGATGGATGGTAGGTTGGTCCTGGTAAACCCTATGTTGTTGGGACCAAATGTTCACCTTGGTCCCCATCTTATACATCATAAGGTAGGGCGTAGTGTTAGAATATACAGTTTGTACAGTATAAAAATCCTCCTAAAACATGGAAACCCAACGTATGTGTGTTAGATTCTTTATTATATTATTTTCCACATTTTAGAATAATAGTGAAGTAAGCAAACAATGATACAGGCATAGGAATTATATAGTTATTTCATGAGGTGCATCCTCAGATGTTTTTCAAATGGTTTTGAAGGATGTTTTCTGGGTACCATCTGGTCCAACTTACCCATTTAATTTTTTTACGTTTTGTAAAGATATTCATATGCTGGCAGTTTCTACTTGTCTACTATAAAAGCATGAGAAACATTAAAGTCTAGACATTTCTCAGACATGCTAACACTGAAGGAAACCTCATTTGTCACTAAACTCCTCTTCTTCACTCTTCAGGAAGCTATCATTCAGATAATGAAGATGAGGAAGAGGATCAGCAATGCCCAGCTTCAGACGGAGCTGGTGGAGATCCTAAAGAACATGTTTCTTCCCCAGAAAAAGATGATCAAAGAGCAGATCGAGTGGCTGATAGAACAGAAGTACATCAAACGGGATGAGACGGACATTAACACGTTTATCTACATGGCGTAGCCTACCACGCCCAGTGCACTCTGGGACGTTTTTTTTTTTAGACACTAGCACTCCTTTGGAGGATTCCATATCTGATTTCAGCTCATTGCCCAGCCTGGCCTGCTGGATGACTGACTAGATCTCAACACACATCATGCTGAGAAATTGCTGAAATATCCCTGCCTTACTTCACAAATCTATGAAATTAATAAAAATGAACTTTGAAAGAAATAGAGGAGTAAAATGAGCAGAATTCTGTGTTGCTAATTTAAATGCGTCAGATGCATGTCTGTGATCTTGGGCAACTTAAATGCATCTTTTAAATATGTTTCGCCACCTTTGACGCCAACGCCCTAGGTGAAAATATCACTACATTCTGAAAAAGCCATCCAGCTGTGTTTTTTCTGGGTTCACCACTAGCTTATCCTAGCTCTGAACATCTAATCGCAGACAACGTGCCTTTCATTAGGTTAAGAAAATATAAAGTTCAGGCCAATTCCTTTTTTTAGTGATTAAATTATCCTCATAATTCACAGCATTGTATGTTATTGCAGAGAATTGCAGGCCTCAGGCGTCTTTTCCTCAGTAGTTTTACCCATCAGTTCACAGTCTCTGCTTAGTTTGTCTCCCTAGTGGCAAGTTAGAAATGTACACTGCCGCTGTCCATGGTGCTGATGAGATGGACAGTAGCTTCTGATTATAATACTGCAAGAGTAGAATTATGTTGAGTTACACGCTAATGCTATGGAATAATGGCACTAATTCAACAAAAATGACATAATGCGTGTCTGGGCATACATTGGTGTCTACCCCGCCGCACATGCTCAGACTAGGAGTCCCCCCTCCGCTCGTAGGCCCCTCCCATACACGCGTGAGAGTAATCCGGAGCTCGGAGAAGAGCCTCGGTTGCACGGGACCGCAAGACCGTCGCTGGATCCCGGGAGGACCGGAGAGAGAGACGCCAACGTGGGACTGGAGTTGTGCTCAGGTACTGGATTATTTCACAAGCAACGAGGCCGTGTTGATCTATTACACTAGCAGTGTGTGACATCCGATCGAATTTGACACGGTTTAGAATGCGAGACTGCAATTTTCCTTACAAACGAGATGAGCGCGCTGATTTATGTTAATTCCGAGCGCGAGAGGTATATCTTGCCACCTGACGGGACGCGTGCAGCGGCGAAAAATTAATAATATCGCGCTCTTATTTGATGGAGATTCTTAGCTGTTCCAGGCACAATTTGTCATGTCTTTAAAGCCAGTGTGTGAACTGGAAGCCTACTGCATCTGTTCGGTACGTTCGGGTAAAGCAGAGCCCAATTGTTCTTGAACAGCAAAGGAAATCACTTTCCGTGGCACGTTGTTAATTAGTTGTCCCCACGCCTTGCGTTTCTTATTAAGATAAGTTTGACCACCGGTCCATTAGGAGTGTAGTCCCTCAGTCGTTAGCGGGAACATAACGTGTTTTAACCCAGAACTGTTAATGCAACAAAATTATCAGATGACATGTTTAGTGTGTGAATCGTAAAACCTTATTGTGCAGTTCCGTCAATATTTGGGTAGTAGTCTAATCTGTTTGGCCTAATCAGATGAAGTATTTGTAATTATAATACATTGGTTTAATATTTTTTTTATGAATTATTTACATTTGATGACTATTATTGATTAATAATCACGCAATGGTAATAAATTAGTTTGCTTATTCATTTATTTATATCTTTCAAGGAGAAGTCATATCATTGTTCAAAGCAAATTTGTTTTCCATAAAGTATACAGTTAAAATATATGGACATGGTACCTGGTTTCTATCTGATCTAAGATTAGGCTATTAGTTAGTTATTAGTTGGTCAGTTGGTTGAGCAGCCACCATGTTCTAAAAACCAGCTTGACCACCTTAAACTGGAATGACAAATTCGTATCTGGTTTGTTGCTGGTCCAAGTTGGTTTACCAGATAATGACAATCTTAGGCTGACTAGAAACCAGCCATGCCCCAAAACATTTACTAGTAAACTTGGCTTTACTACTCTAACTAGTTCACTAGTTCTGTTCTAGCTGATTGTCATTAGCTGGTCACATTTGGTCATTAGCTGGTTGACCAGTCACCATGTTATAAAAACCTGCCTGACCACCTCAAATTGGAATGACCAAATGATAGCTGCATGTTTGTTGCTGGTCCAAGTTGGTTTACCAGCTAATGATAATCTTTGACTAAACCAACTACCATGTTCCAAAATACCGCTACCATGTTAAGATTGATTCTTTAGTTGGGCTAATAACTAATTTACTGCTCTAACTAGTTCTGTTCTATTGCTGGTCCAGTCTGTTCATTAGATGGTTAGCCAGCCACCATATAATATAAGCCAGCTTAACCACCATAAATGTGATAACTAACAAGCAGAAGGTTTATTTACCAGCTAATGATGATTATCTTAGACTAGCTAAAAAACAGCGTTCCAAATTACAGCCACCATCTAATAACAACCACCAAATTGTATTTTCCAGCAGGGCTAGTAAACATTGCTAGTTTACTAGTCAAACTAGTTCATTGTTTAGTGAAAAGAGTGTTAATTAGTACTACTTAATGCGCAATATTTATTGATCAAAACATGGGATAATATAAGAAAAGGGGTAACGGTTTCATTTGTTAACATTAGTTAATGAACTAACCATGAGCAACACATTTGGTAATGTATTTGTTCATCTTTGTTAACGTTAGTTTAATACAAATACAGCTGTTCATTGTTTGTTCATGTTAGTTCACAGTGCATTAACTAACATTAACAAATACAACTTTTGATTTTAATAATGTTATTAGTAAATGCTGAAATGAACATTAACAAAGATTAATAAATGCTGTAGAAGTGCAGTTCATTATTAGTTCAGGTTATCTAATGTAGTTAAATTATGTTAACCTTATTGTAAAGTGTTACCAGAATAGGTTGATGATGTTCCTATGTGCTTTTTATGTCTATTTCTGTCAAAACAGTACACAATTGTTGTTATTTGTGACACCAAATAAATAAGAAGTAATATCCAGAAGTGTTGAGATTATTACCTAAAGTCATTCAATTTGTCATCAGTAACCAGATTGCATTTCACAAGTCACACATCCAACTCTGTCTGCAGTTCATTTTGAATTGAGCATATTTTGCAATAGTGATGGACTCAGCAATGCATGTTTTAGGCTCACGGAGTACTGGGGTGATTCTAGGTGTACTGTATGGCTGGTGAGATGACATACTAAATGTATTCATGAGGTGGCTGCAGTGACGCAGCTGGGATACCCTGAAATGGTGATTTGTCGGAGAGGGGAGGGGGTTTTCATCAAGCTCTTTGGTGCACACTGTTTCTCTGCCAGCTATTCCAGTGCAGCTTCCTCTCTTGTGCTCTCACTCTTTTTACCACCTACACTTCTAATGCCACGGTAGGAGTTTCAGTAGGTAGTGCACCATGTTGGCCCTGCTGTCCCGAGGGATTCATACAGTGCATTTTCTTCAAGAACTCAATATTCTGGGTCTCACTCTGTTTTTGTTGTTGTTGTTTGTTTGTTTTTCAAATTAAGCGCAATGCTTAATAGAGCCGAGACCATAAACCACATCATTCCACTACCCCGCTTATAAACTTTTATGAGCTAGCGCTACGTAAGTTGGGTGTGAGAGAGAGTCAAAAGGCCTCTATCGGTCTCAATTGTCACATTACATCTGTCAGCTTAGTTTTAACATTGCAAATTCATAAAGCCAATATGGTGCTTCTGAACAGATGCATAATCACATAATATTCTTGCTACTTTAATCCTTCAGTTGTACTGTTTAGTACCCTGAAGTTTGAATTGCACTTGCAAGCATCAGCACTGCCTACATGCTTCCTGTTGCCAGGAGGACCGTGTAGAGGAGAGACCGTTTGCTTGTGTGGTGGACATCTCACTGATGTCACGAGTCAGTCACGAGACAAGGCCAGGCACCATCTGCCGTGCTGGCAGTCCAACTGCTGTGTTCTCATTTCCCCAGGTTCTCCAGTCAAGTGTACTGTACAATCAAGTTAACAGTGTTTCCAGTACCTAACCAGTCCCTAGCCATGCACTCACAAGTTCTCTGTTTAAAAAAAAAGAGATGCTATAAAGCATTTAGAAGGAAAATTCAGGGTTCAATGTGAGTTAAGCTCAGTCAACTGCATTTGTGGCCTAATGTTGATTTCCACAAAAACAGATTACCACATTTCTTAGGGGGAAAAATAAGCAAAAATCTGGTTCATAATGAGGCACTTACAATGGAAATTAATTTGTAGCACTGCACAACATCAGGATGATCAGGCCTTTCCTAACTGAGCCTGCAACACAACTTCTCATCCAGGCCTTTGTCATTTCGAGGCTGGACTACTGCAATGCTCTTCTGGCTGGACTTCCAACATGTGCAATCAAATCCTTTACAGATGATTAAGTATGCAGCGGCTCGTCTGGTCTTTAATGAGCCAGAGAGAACATACATCACATCTCTGTGTATCTCTCTGCACTGGCTCCCGGTTGCGGCTCTCATCAAGTCCAAGACATTGGTGCTTGCCTACAGGACGGCCACGGGCTCTGCACCCTCCTACCTCCACTGTCCACTCTCTCATGAGTCTACGTGCCCTCAAGGAGCCTTCGGTCTGTACATGAGCGGCGTCTCGTTGTTCCATCGCAGAGAGTCACAAAATCACTCAAGAACGTTTTCGTTCACTGTTCCTTGCTGGTGGAATGATCTTCCTAACCACTTCCAGACAGCTGAATCCCTCACAATTTTCAAGAAACAGCTGAAATATCATCTCTTCCGCGAGCACTTGACTGGAGCCTGCAAAAACATTATAGATACTATATTTCCTCTCTGCTTTCATTATTAATTCCTCTATGCTCTCACTATTCCTTAATCCCTCCCTGTTCTAGCTTGAACGATGACTGAAACTTTGTATTAATTGTGCTGCTTATGTTTATTGCTTTTTTAGATGAACTTTTTGTTGTATTTCTCAACTGTAAGTCACTTTGGATAAAAGCTTCTGCTAAATAAATAAATGTAAAATTTTAAAATAATAATTTAAACAGCTTAGCAGCACAAATAATACACTTGTTTCAACAGAAGATTTCCTATAATAAGCTTCATGTTAAGTTGCTCACTGCAACTTGATTTAGCTTTTCTTTAATAAAATGGAAACATTATTTGTGGAAATCAGTTTTCTTATATATATTTATAGTATGTACAAACATTTTGATTGACATTTATGTTTATATAAAAAAAAATAGTTTTTAGTTACTTCGTTATGTGCTTTCGGCAATTTTATATGTATACGTTTTTTACGTTTTTCTTTTTTGTAATTATATTTTGTAACCTTTTTTTTTTTCAAATAATTTTTTCATCTAATATTTATATTTTATTTTATTTTATTTTATTTCAGCGTTATTTAAAAAAAGGAAATGATTTTTAAATAACAACACTGATGGTCAACATTATTCTCCAAATTCTGTCGAGCTTATGTGACTTGTATTGAATCCACAACATTCCTTTAATGAACATAATTTATCATAATTTTGTTTGTATAACATGCAAATATGATGTAATTATTATCATCGCCAATTAACGAGATCATCAAGATATGGAAGAAGCTTCATCCTACATTTGCTAACTTGATATTGCGTGACGATCTAATGGAGCTTTTATTATCCGAAGTCTTGGATAATACGTCTTTACGTTTTCTCTGCAGAAATGTATTGTTGAATTAATGTTTCTGAAGGTCTGGGAATGGAGATGAATAATTCACCGCAGCTCGGCTCTCAAAACTAGCCTCTGAGAGAGCTGTGATTGACAGACTGCCCATGCTTTTCAGACAAGTCGTCGGAAATGTGCAGAGAATAGGACGGAAGGATCCTTTTTTGTATATTTGAACATAAATAGCATGTTGTATGTGGCGTTTCTGGATAAGATGTCATCTGAACTACTTTCAAACTCTTGAATAGCTCTTATAGACTCGTTCAGTCAAAAAAAAGTATTCCCCAGTCAGTGAAAGAGGGGTGTTAATCCGACACACTCATCCCAGTAGGCATCGCTTTTACTCTACCAGTGTCTGTGGTGAATACAACTCTGTAATGATACATTCCAGTTCAACCTGGATTTAAAGCAAAGTGTCACAGCAGTGCCAGGGCACAGTGACATGGTTGTTCTGCAGGTTCAGTTCCTGCCGTGTGACTTCATCTCCTCCTGCCAGACAGAGTAAGTGTGTCTTGTAGATTGTCGAGACTAGAGGGACGTGTTCCTTCCAATCAATCTCTAAAAAGCAGTTTCATTGTCACTGTATATCTTTTGTGTGTCAAGTCTAATAGCGTTTTCAGATTCTCGGTCTCATGGAGTCTGGCCAGGTGCGCACGTATGACTTTGTTTGGTCCACAATGCCGCTTATTCTGGCCCAGAACTGCCCACTTAGACATCTGACCAATGTGACCAATGTGTAGTGATCAAATAGAGTTTGTTTTATTTTATTTGGCATTTAAGATATACATTACTTCGATAGTTTGGGGTTGGTAAGATTTTTGCAATGTATTTGAAAGAAGATGTTCTTGGTTATTCTCATCAAGACTGCATTTATTTGATCAAATATTGTAAGATATTACTATTTAAAAAAAAGCTATTTTCTATTTTAGTATATTTAATATATTCCTCTGATGGTAAAGCTGAATTTTCAGCATCATTACTTCAGTGTCACATGATCCTTTAGAAATCATTCTAATATGCTGATTTGCTGCTCAAAAAACATTTCTTATTATTAACATCTTGAAATCAATTGTGCCGCTTAATGTTTTTGTGGAAACAGGGATAAACTTTTTTTTAGGATCCTTTGATGAATGGAAAGTTTAAAAAGCAGCATTTATTTGAAATATAAATCTTTTGTAACATTTCTTTACTGTCACTTTTGATTAATTTAATGCGTTGTTGCTGAATAAATGTAATATTTTCTTTAAAAGAAAACTCATACTGACCCCAAACTTTTGAACAGTAGTGTATATGAAACTTAATATTACATCAATATGGAAAAATAAATTCAAATAATGACATGATGGTCAACTTCAAAAAACCGAAACGGAATATACATTTGTGCCTGTAAATATCTAGTTAGCTCAAGTGCCTCAAACAAAATATTTGATGCTGCTAACCTGTCAAACGTTTCAACCTACTTATACCTGTTCTTCCATACTTCCAGAAAGTGCATAAAGCCACCCAATAATTATAGAACTGGAGATTTCAGTCCACTTGTTTTTGTGAGCAATGTGAACAGACACCAAGCTAGAAAGTCATGCATGCAATACGCACATATGTTCCTGAAAAAGAAGGTGATGAGAACACCTTGTGCTGTTTCTGTACTGCATCTGTCTTACATTGGCATTTCTCTCTCTCTCTCTCTCTCTCTCTCTCTCTGTTTGTGTTGTCCCTCTGTAGGCTGAAAGATGTTCTCGTCTGTGAAGGCCTTTGAGGGGCAGCATTACTCCACCCTCAAGAGGCAGTGTCTACAGAGTGGAGCGCTGTTTGAGGACCCACTGTTTCCGGCCGTGGACGACTCGCTCTTCTACCTGGGTAACAGGATTGGCCGTGTACACTGGAAAAGACCCGCGGTCAGTCCTTAAAACTCACCGTTTACATTTGCAATTATTCATTTAGCAGATAGCAATGTGAATGAGACAAGGAGGCCTGCAATGCTTGTGATTCCCAGGTTCCCAAGAGGCTCTTAAGCAGATTCCAGGTTGGAAAGATATTGATTTTGCTTTATTAAACCTTTAAAACAGAACCTTAAAAATGAACACATTCATTTCCTTTTAAAGTAAATCCATTTACATTATTTATGCATAATTCTACCATATACGTTTTGCTCAGCTTGTGCTAGTCTGCTGTTTCAGCTACAGGAATTATAAAACCTTCAAAATGAGTCAAAATGACCTTGCCGGTTGAGCTGGGTACAAAATGAATACTTTTATTCAGCAAGGATGCATTAAATTAATCAAAAGTGACATAAAAGACATTTATGATGTTAAAAAAAAAATTCTATTACAAATACTGTTCTATTAAACATTCAAGTCATCAAAGAATATTGATTATATGTCATACATCACGATTTCAAGCAAAATATTAAGCAGCTCAGCTGTTTTAAACATTGATGATATGTTTCTTGAGCATATTAGAACTTTTTCTGAAGGATCATGGGGCACTAAAGACTAATGACTAAGGAGTAATGATGCTGAAAATGCAGCTTTGCCATCATAGGAATAAATTACTTTTTAAAATATATAAAAATATATAGAAAACGGTTATATTTCACAATATTACTGTTACTATATTTTTGATCAAATAAATGCAGCCATGGTAAATTAAAGAGACTTCTTTCAAAAACATGAACCAATCTTATACTGACCCCAACCTTGAATAATAGTGTAAGACAAAATGAATTTGTAACCACTTGCTAATTCTGCTTAAATGTAGTTTATGTGCTTTAGTGTTTACAGCTGCAAAAATATATGCATGCTTTCTTTCTTTTTTCTAATAGTCATGCTCAACAAGATGCTGAGAAATTTTAGAACACAGCACAGATGTGCTAAAAATAAGATTCTGCTTGTTATCGAGCAATATATATGTTGATCAGTAACATATCGTTCGTGATTCATCATAAGTATAATTAATAATCTGTGTTATTCAAGCCAAGGCAGAAGGAAAGGTCAGCCTGAGGCATTCATCCATAATGGAGGTCTATCATCCATCATCTGATGACACAGAAACTATTTCAAATTCCAAAACTAAATTACAGTTTTTGTTTTGGACTTTGTTTTTCTGAGAATTGTTACACAGGGTTGTTTTTGACCGTACAGTGTCAATGTTAGTCCACAAGGACACATTAGATCTGTAAAACCTTAATGGCTGTGGGGAAACAGCCATCAACAGGCTTCTTGAAGCATCATGATGGTTTTCCTGTGCTTCATTACTGAGTTAACGATACATTGCAGCTTCCTAAAAAACTATCTGTAACATTTCGAATCCCTGAGATGCTAGGAATGTGATACTCCCCCCCGCGCCTGTCTTGCCCAGGGGCATACTAAGTGTCAAGTCTGTCCAAGTCAATTATCCCTTTCTCTCACTCACTCACTCCTGGAACGATGCCCGACCCAGAATCTCATTCGCACTTACGCTCGCTCAAACACACGAGTGAAATGTTCCAGTGAAGGGACGTCTGAATTGCACCCACAGCAGCTCCTGTGGCCATTAATTCAGGTTATAATTGAAGTCAACACTAAGATTGGTACTGTCTGTATCACAATTCAACATTTCAAAGGTAAAATCTTCACCTTTTTAATGATCTCAGGAGCAGCAGCAGGGAATGTGGGAATACAGGAATCAAGTGCAAGACAGTGCAAATATAACATTCATTGTGTTGTAGTGATACATAAGACCTTAGAGACTGACTAATCATAATCAGACTATTTTTGCATCTGGATTCCTGCTTCTTCTTTTTTTTATGCTAACGGGACTGTGAGGAATATTTTGGAATTTTGAGATTTGATTTACTTTATTTACGGTTTATTACGGTTCTGTCAAGTTACTGTATGTTTGTCTTGCTACACATGCACTCTGTCTATACTTCCTCAATCTATCCCTTTTTTATTACTTCTGTGATGTGATGTATTTCAGTTTATATGGTGGTATTATTACTGTAATTCTTATAAAAATGACTGCATTTACTACACCAACGTTCAAAAGTTTGGGGTTGGTAAAATGTTTTGATGTTTTGGAAGAATCCTTATAAGCTCCCCAAAGCTGCATTTATTTGATCAAAAATACAGTAAACTGACTAATATTGTAAAATTTAAAAGAACTGTTTTCTATTTTTATATGTTTTTAAAATGTATTCCTGTGATGGTAAAGCTGAATTTTCAGCATCATCACTCCAGTCTTCAGTGTCACATGATCCTTTAGAAATCATTCTAATATTGCTGATTTGCTGCTCAAGAAACATTTCTTATTATTATCAATGTTGAAAACAGTTGTGCTGCTTAATAGTTTTGTGGAAACCATGATGCATTCTTTGATTAATAGAAAGTTCAAAAGAACAGCATTTATGTGAAGTAGAAATCTTTTTAACAACGTAAAATCCTTTACTGCCACTTTCAATCAATTTAATGCATCCTTCCTGAATAAAAGTATTGATTTCTTTAAAAAAAATAAAAAATCAATAATCATACTGACCCCACAATTCTGAATGGTAGAAAGACTGCTCAGCTACTTGGCTAAACTAATAGCTATTATGCTTCACAGAGAAAGCAAGTTGTTCAATTTTTAAAAAACATTAAACATCATAAAAACATTATTTTTCTTTGGAATAACATGTGGATAAACCATGCACAATAAGGCAAAGAACATGTATTAAGAAAGTAAATGCTGCCAATTTTAATGCCATGTTGACTTTAAATCACTCAACATCAAGGAGGAGCCTAATGATTTCACACGTTGACATGTTGTTTGTTGTCCCTGAACTGTAAAAATGAAATGCTCCTTACTCTATCCGTGTTTGACGTGATTGAAGACATTGCCACAAATCACTCTGAATGAGTAAACGCCATTAGGAGCTTTAATGCAGTTCACCGCAGCTGCTTCATATTTCACTGCCTTTCCCCCCTTGGGTCCTTGATCATGCTTTTTTAACCACTTACCATTCCTCACTCCCACCCGCTTCCTTTTCTGCCTCCCCTCCTGCCATTTCTGGCCACTTCTACTCTCCAGAGAGAAGAAAAACGATGTTTTATGAGTTGAAGCCAGTGGAATGGGTGATAGACGGTCATTTATCCAAACTGTGGGCCTGATGGTGTCTGAGTTTGTGTTCATTGATTCTGGGATTGTTCTGGCTGTCTGATTTGTCTTCTCTTTCAAAGCTGGCCAAGACAGAGTCAGTATGACTCATATAAGTGTGTGAACTCTCAATACATGAGATAATGCGAAATAAGCGGACACACATGAAATTCCAAGCCGCAGGAGAGGGTTGCCCCTTGGATGCCATTTTGGTCTATGATTAAAAAGTGTGTGTGTGTTCGCAGAGGTGGCTGGAGGGCTGAGCTATAACTCAAATGACCTTGCACTTGAATCAGTCAGCTCACCCATCCTCTTAACACACACACACACACACACACAAACAATACTCCATAATAGCTACCAACCCACAACACTGAAAAACCTCCTCTGAAGAGCATTCACACACAAACAATATCTTTTCTTTCTCTCTGTCAGTGTCTTTGTTTCAGGGTCCTTTGTTCCATGAGTGAACAGGGGAGACAATGGTATTATGTCCATTTTCAGGCTTTTTAGCTGTGAAGGTAATCACAAAAAACTGAAAAGACTAAATGCTTGTCAAATAAAGATTGATGTATTGCACGCTAGAGACAAATGGTGTTGTCTTGGCCCCTGTGACAGCAGACAATAAGATTTTCTATAGGTTAGCCTGACTGGAGGTAACTTATAGTGAGCTGCCTGTTGTAAAAAAACCTAAAAAACATATTAAGGCATCATAAGGCCCCCAAAAAAGACAATTTTTTTATATTTATATTTAGCTTTAATACATTTTCATTTCTGTTTTAGCAACATTTCAAATTTTTAAGGCATTTCATAAAAAAATGTCTATTGTATTTTATTTCAGCTTTATTTTAATTGCTGAAAACTTTTTTTTTTTATAGTTTTAGTATTAGTTAACAATAACAACATTGTAGTCAGTATCATTATATTGCCTTCAAAGATTATGAGCTTGGTGAAAATGTCTGTCCCAACCAAAATGGATGTAAAATGTTGAGGGGAAAAAATCATTAAATACTGAAAAAATAGATGAAAGCAGTTAGCATGATTTCATTACCATTTATGCAGCCTATGATGGCATTAGCTTAGCAACATGCTAATGCCAGAGTGAACAGCTGTATTTGTACTGCCTATGTAAACAGTCTAAATATGTCATATCTTGTTTTATAAGCTTTATTTCAGTTTGGAGACCGCCTTAGATAGCTATGTTTGTAGAGAGTAGACAGCAAGGCAGCTCATTTGATTTAGAGCTGTAAAATACCTTTGCTTGATGGTTTTTGCTTAGCTATGTTTTTTTTTTCATGTGTTTTTTTCTTTCGCTCAAACGCACACTCAACTGACGCCGTATATTAGACAAGTGTTTTATTGATTAATCTGAAGTCAGAGCCCTTTTGAAGGTTTTAAATAGATTTGGTAGATTCATTGCTGCTCACCTAAAGAACTGTCAGAAATGAGAAAGCAGCCATTAATCATTGATATTTACTCAGATCAATGAAACTCAAAATGATCTAGCATTGCTTTTAGAGGGACAACAGCGGCTTGAACCAATTCGCCGCACCAAAACGAATTTGTATTCCTGTCTGTTTGAATCAAGCTTTTTGACTGGATAACATTCTATAATGACTGACAGAGTGGTAATATCAGAGGATCTGATGAAAAATCAGTGTGAGTGTACCAAGCTTTATATGCAGGCCACAAACAAAAACAGAGATTCAGTGTCGCGCGTCTGGGTTTCTTGGCTCTGAAATAGAGAAGTGTGTCTGGCGTGTGCAGTGTGTATGTGTTTTGCCTCATCAATTTGAAATCATTGCACTTCGTTCTCACAGACCATGGGGGCATGATGACATGTCTCATCTCTAGTGGTTTGCGTGAGTTGTTGAGGAGGTGAGAGAAGCCCAGCGCTGAAAGAATGAAATGTTGCTAGTGTGAGTGCTGGGCTGGATGTGTGCCGGCCGGGTAGCGAGGAGAGTCCTCGCCTGCTGAGCTGTGGAAATGATTTCGGATTGCACAATGTGAAAGACAAATGAGTGTTGTGAGAGTGAGGACTTGGACTGTGAGAACATGTATTTTATACCTCAAGAGAACAACCGAACCAGGAGGGGTGTCATGCTCATATGGATTTTTAGTGCATCTTGGCTCCTTAGGCGAGATCAGAAACTGTTCTAGTACATTCATTCATTTATTCATTCTATTAGTTCTGACGGCTAAAAATGGCTTTCTATATGAATGGGCCATTGAATCTATCTATCTGTCATCTGTCTGTCTATCTGTCATTTTTTTCTATCTATCTATCTATCTATCTATCTATCTATCTATCTATCTATCTATCTATCTATCTACCATCCATAAATCTATCTATCTATCTATCTATCTATCTATCTATCTATCTATCTATCTATCTACCATCCATCTACCATCCATAAATCCATAAATCTATCTATCTATCTATCTATCTATCTATCTATCTATCTATCTATCTATCTATCTATCTATCTATCTATCTACCATCCATAAATCTATCTATCTATATATCTATATATCTATCTATCTATCTATCTATCTATCTATCTATCTATCTATCTATCTATCTACCATCCATCTACCATCCATAAATCCATAAATCTATCTATCTATCTATCTATCTATCTATCTATCTATCTATCTATCTATCTACCATCCATCTACCATCCATAAATCCATAAATCTATCTATCTATCTATCTATCTATCTATCTATCTATCTATCTATCTATCTACCATCCATCTACCATCCATAAATCCATAAATCTATCTATCTATCTATCTATCTATCTATCTATCTATCTATCTATCTATCTATCTATCTATCTATCTATCTATCTATCAGCTTTTAAAAGGTATTACAGGTTTGTTAGGTGCTTAATAAAGCATTTAGTCTTTTACCAGGGCTCATTTGTGGCGGTTCCTCTGAGAGATCTTCAACACGGAGGCAGAATGAGCTATAGCCTGTGAGTTGCTATAGCCTGTGAGTTGCTACATTCCCCTCGGCTGCTGTCACTGTGCCCAGTGTATGTCAGCTGTTTAAAGGGACCCAGACCTTTACTTTTAGGTCACTACAAATCTCACTCCTTCCCCGTTGTTTTCTGGGCTATGTGTGGTTGTGACGAGGCCGGTGCAGAGGTGTGCTAGATGCTGTCAGAGCAGAAGTAATTTGATTTATAACAGCTTTCAGCGCTGCACTACTTCATCTACATTCATAACTATTATTAAATTAATTAAAGAGCCTGTGCCCTGCTTCTGTCTTTTTCAAGTACTTTTTGTGTTTTCACCTCTTTTCATTAATCAAAATGAAGTTATACTATATTTTTTGGACAAAGTACAAACAGATTTGGACAGATTTACTAACAGCTTGCACCAATGCAAACCCTCTTTTGGTGTTAAAAAAATGCTGTCAGGATTTACTAAAAACAAGCAGTGAAACATTAGCACTGAAAAGGCGTGGACAGGGTTATTTTTGTGACTGACCTTATTGCAAATGAATTTGTAGGAGTTTCCCTTTCAGACGCAACATTTATGGGAGGAGAGTATTTAAATGAATCATGCAAGGTGATTTACTAAGGTTTGCACTAGTCAATTTACTGGTATTTGCACCGTTATTTAATGACCCAAAAAAAGCATGTCTTGACCAAAAGCTAATTTGCACTGCTCTTGATAGATTGCATTCATTATGGAAATGATGTCTGTGTTCTTCATTTGCCAGTAGATCATGCGCAGAACTTTCCACTCCCATCCCATCCCAGCTTTTTTGGTTTTGCGCTCTTACGCAAATTTGCCCTGTTTAGTAAATCTGGCCCATGGTCTTTGCAGTCTTTCTTAAAATATATATTTTTTACCCTGGGTGCATGTTTGCTATTCACACTATGATTTTTTTTCTTCTTCTTCTCACCAATTTCACACTCCTATTTCTCTCTCTCTTTCTCTTTGTGTCTGTTTCTCCATCAGGAGCTGTGTGATGATCCTCACTTGTTCGTGGATGGGATCAGTGCCCATGATCTGCACCAAGGGCAGCTGGGAAACTGCTGGTTTGTGGCGGCCTGCACCAGCTTGGCTTCCCGAGAGTCTCTGTGGCAGAAAGTAAGTTAGTGGAGTGTGTAAATGTGTTGTATATACTGTATGTAATGTTCCCTCTAAGCTGCAACGTTGCTCCTGCACAGACGGAAAAAAATCCAGAGATACCAAAATATTTGGGATTCTAGATAGTATATATATTTGGGATTTCTTGAATCAGAGCTAGATGAAGGAACAGCATTTAAAATAGAGTCCGTCTTAAGGTCCATTAATTTTCAGTATGTAAGTGCAACTATGGGAAGATTGTGTGGAAATACTCAGGATTGATACATTTGCAAGATGAAGGAGAGGCCATTTAAATAATAATAATAATATCAATATGTTAAATTATATGATAATAACTTTATTATAATATATTATTGAATCATAAATTTCATTATTGAAATAATAGTTATTAAAAAATAATGTATGTAATTGTTACGGCTGAGGTGGTTGAGATAAGGCGCACGACGATGGAGATTCAATAAAAGACTTTAATTCAAAAATTCAACCAGGAAACATAACCACACATCAACTTAAAGTAAATGATACAAGACAAGGAACAGGGAGAAACAAAAGGCTTAAATACACAGAGAACATATCAGGGAAACAAGACACAGCTGGGGCAAATTAACTCAATGACAGTAACCATAGAAACCAACAAGATACAGCTGAACCAAATTAACTAATGAAGGAGTGGCAAGAAACTGAACAATGAACAGAGGAAGAGCATGCAGGTGAGGGCCAGGGAGGATGATGGGAAATGTAGTGACTGTGACGCAATGTTAATTGTATTATTTTATTATTATTTTGCTTGGCAACCAAAATGTATTATCATATGTCAGACAATCTACAAATATATTTTGAATAATTAATTTATGGATTTTGAATCAAATGCAATAGTGATATTTAGAGATTTGATTCACTTTTCACTTGATATTATGAATAATATTTAATCATATATTTTTCCATATTTATCAATATATATTTTATATATGAATTCTTGTACATTTGGTATACAATGTTTATTGTTAGTTTTATTTTTTGCCTACATGAATCGCTTTTCCTTTGATACTGTATCTCTGCAGAGGTCTCCCATTAGACCTGCATTGATGGATTAAAAACTGCTTGTTCTGTTAGCAGGCCTTGACATTAACTTTTTTGCTCACCAGCCAATGTGGATAGTGGTTTTCCAAAGTTACTAGCCACTCAGCATTTTCACTGGCCACAATTTTAACTGATACCATGGGGAAAAACTGCCATATAAATATTTGTAATATTATCTCATAATTTGGCAGCAGGTATATTAGGCTGTTCAACCCTGCTGACACACTGAGCATGTTTACTCAGTAAGTAAACATGCTTACACCAGTAAGCATATAACTCACAAAAATCAGCTTATTGAAATAACCAGTTTTCCCCGTTTACATGCAAACCAATAACCTGACAACAGTTTCATAACTGCATGACAAAAAAACATTTTCATGCAGTTACAGATGCAACTTTTTGACTGAACCACTTCTACTTCTTCTGCACAAGATGGGAGCACATTTTTACCATTTTCTGGGTCATTAAAGAGTCTGCGTTTGTGATATATCTCATTCTTCCTTTCCTGCAAAACGCTCGCTCTGTTTGGATGTGTTTAAATCTGCGTTAAGGATGCGTTTCTGCACACATCACACATGCGCACTTCAATAAGCCCACGGAAAGCAGGTTAATGCGTTTACATACCGCGCGAAATCGAAGTAAGAGGCAAAAAACGACCTGTGTCGACCGGTTTATGCTTAAGCCGTTTATGACCTTACTCCAATAAAAAAAAAAGCGGGTTACCGCATTCACATGACCACGTGCGTTTTCTGTTTATTAAGCATAATTGGCTTAAGGACGTGAATGTAAACACGCTCACTTAATCCATTATACTGTCACACATGCGTTTTCTTTCTCAACTGCTTACGTTCACTTAAAACATAACTGTGTTTATGTGAATACTCGCCAAGACCGGTTTCTGTGTATTATTCTGTGTGTATTTAACTGTTTAAGCATAATAAGCAGGGAAAAATAACTAAATTTAGTACTGAGTGGTGGCTTTATGTGCTCACACTTTGGGTGTGAGTAAAATTATGTGCAAAACGCGCAATCCCACGGCGAAATTCAAGCCCTGTAACACCAACAATATTCATCTGGAGCAAATGAAACAAGTAAGTGAGGAGAGGCGGGTTTATGTGTCAACTCGCTGTCGGAGAGATCATGAGAGAGCGTGTATCGTGTATCTATTCTGCGGAAAATGAGTATCGGAAGCATTTCAGATATGTATAGAAAAATCAATATTCTTTACAACACTACATTGCACTTAGTTTATTATTTCAGATGCCTTTTTAAAAGACTACAATTGAAAAATGTATATAAAATTCAACCCGCCAATGTGGCTAGTAGGAATGACTGCGTTACACGCCACTGCTAAAATACACCGGCATTTGGCAGGTGTTGATGTCAAGCCTTGTCTGTCAAAATATCTGTTATCTTATATATTGAGTGTGTTAAGCTGTAAGTAAAACAGTCTCTATGTATGAGCTCTATTAGCAGCTGTAAGTTGTAGGCTGCCATAGGAGCTGTGTGCTCTATTAGAAACCATTACCTGATGATGGTTAAACAGGGGAGAGATCTGCTCACCTGTGGCTTCATGAATGTACACACACACACACAAACCTTGTAGTCCCAGCCGGTACTACTGTAACTGTATCTCAGTTTCTGTTTGTAGCTTTGGTGGTGGTAGACAGGTAAAGAGTGCTATTGTTTTCTGAGCTGTTAATTAGTCCTAAATGTTAAGTTTCAGTCTCCCTGCATCCGCCTCAGGGTGTGAGGTGTTTTCTCCTGCCTGGGGAAACATTTCCTCTCCCCTAGAAACACACATCACCATGAAGGAGGTGACTTATGGGGCTTTCCCATGTGACTCCTCTCCCCAGTCCTGCCATTTGTTTTCCTGACAGGGTCGGGCATTGATAAATGAGAGTGTGTGTGTGATACTATCTATGCCCTGTGTCTTTGCTGCAACCTTTTATCCCACCCAATCACATGCACTCAGCACGGATACATCCTCAAGGGCAGTGGCTCGCAACCAGGGGGCCTCAGCAAACTTCCAAGACGGCCACAAGATAACTTAAAATAATTTAAAACAAAACAAAACAAGCATTCAAAATAAACCAAAACAACTCAAATTTAATTCACACCCTCAACTTTTCTTTTAAGAACCAGTATTACCACAGTCTAGAAAAACCTCAGGTAGTCTCATTATGAAAGTGTAATTTCTAAATCTGGAAAAGTTTTGTAAATTAATAAAATCTTATACATTTGTATATATTTTATAAATATACTTTATATATATATATATATATATATATAAATATATATATATATATAGTATATTTATAACATTTATAATTATTATTATTATTACTTTTATTTTATTTTATTTTATTCTTATCCTTAAGTTAATCCTTATCCAGAAAATCATGAACAACTGGAAGAGTCGTGTGGCTTTCGAATATTGTTGCGGACATTGGGGCGTCTTGGAGTCAAAAAGATTGAGAACCACTGCTCAAGGACACTGCCATCATAACCCAGGAAAGTTATTTGCATCAATTATTCAATGGATTAATGACTACGACTACTAAAAGCACAAGTTTTGCTTTTATTCATGAATAATTTAGATTTTCTTGAATTATTAGTGTAATTTTTAGTGGGTTAACTCCATTACAGTCTCATCACAGTCACAAAATACAACTAAACATGAACAATCAATCACACAGATACAGCTCATCAAGTTGCATAAAATGTTCACGACTTTGTCATAACTTTATAGGTCTTTAGGAACATAATTTTATGGTCTAACTACTTAAAGTACTAGGTCTAGGTTAAGCAGTACCCTTCACGTTCTCTAACTTGGAGATCTGGAATTCAATGGAGCAGTCGATGCTCTCTGGATTCAAGCCGTCTTCAAAAGCGAACAGGAAATACATCACCTTACGGACTTTGGCCAGCTCGGCTATCCTCTCGCCGAACTCCTGGGCATCCGCCTCGTAGCATTGGATGAGATCGTCATCTGCACTTTTCCAGAAGTGCCCTGTCGGTTCGAGGAGCTGGCGGGTCATGAGATAGGTGAGGTCGGGTGTCCAGAGCTGGGAGGTGGCAATGATGTTGAGGCGGCCAGGGGTGGACATGCGGATGTTCCAGCGGGTGAAATGCAGGGCCTGTTCGGAGAAGTCCAGGCGGTAGACGTGCTCACTGAGCCTCAGTAGACGCTCTCCGTCCTGGCGTTTCTGGCCCCGCTGCTGCAGAGACTGTACGCGCAGACGCATGATCTCTGTCAGCTGTGTGTCAGGGTTGAACATCAACTCAAGAGACATGTTCCTAGTGAAGATGTTTTGAAACCTGACTGCAAATTTCTTCTCCTTAGGCTTGTTATCCACCGCGTGACCTCCTCGGCTCTCTGCTGATGTCTCCTGCCGTATAAGTGCCACAATGAGCCTTTGCGCTCTGAAACCAACTTATTTCACACTGGGAGTTTTTGTTTAGATGTTTGTTGCTCTCGGCAACAGCCATGCCGGGTTCAAGAGGGAATTTGAGACATCTGTGTTTGCTACATGTGTGTTTGTTTCACATTCACCTGTCCATAAAGTTTACCTGGAACAGGAGCTGATTCTGTTAGAGGTTAACAGAACTGTGTGCTGCAGTCAGTATCACAGTGTCCAGATAATGGACCTGCTCCTCTTGGAACAATTACCACAGAGGTGTATCTCTGTCCTGTCCCAGAGGACTCACTCAGGATGAGAGAGATGTAGTTCTGCTATATAGCCTCCAAATCACCCTTGTGTCCTACCCACAATAGACTTTACCATTGAGGAAAACCTGCATCTACCTGCATTTATGAACATTTTAAAGTGATAAGCAATGATCCATTAAATATTACACTGAACAATATTGGAAATGTATCTGGTTTAGTGTTCATTTGTATACAGTTTTTTGGTGCTGTTGTCATATTTTTTCTTTTGATGAAAATGTAGTTTAAAATTAGTAAATATTTTTTCATGTCATATTTAATTCATTTTAGTAGTAGTTGACGATTAAATAAAAAATGAAAAAGCACACTTAAACTAAACTGAAAAATAAAATAAATATATATATATAGGCTATATATATATATATATATACATTAAAAACATTAATAAACATTTTATAGAAATGACAAAAGCACATAACACATTTACTAAGACTTAAACTGAAATTTAAGTTAAAACTGTAAGTATAAAAATAAAAGCAAATTTAAAATATTAATAAATACTATTATAGTTTATAAATAATAGTTTATAAATAATAATAACTACACTAAATAGGTCTGTGATTTGTTACCACTTCTAGTAAGCTCTACATGTCACTTTTGTTCTGTGTGTTTCAAGGTTATTCCAGACTGGAAGGAGCAGGAATGGGATCCAGAGAAGGAAGACTCTTATGCAGGAATATTCCACTTCCGTTTCTGGCGGTTTGGGGATTGGGTGGATGTGGTGATCGATGACCGTCTCCCCACAGTGGACAACCAGCTGGTGTACTGCCATTCAAATGATAGCAACGAGTTCTGGAGTGCCCTTGTGGAAAAAGCCTATGCCAAGTAAGCAGTTCAGGCAGCTGACAAATGAAGAAAAAATATATACAGAGATTAACATTAAAGTGTGATGACAGTGATGCTAAATTCTTTCTCTATACCAATCAAGAGTTTATGGTTGCTATGAAGCCTTGGATGGTGGGAACACGGCCGACGCCCTGGTGGACTTCACTGGGGGTGTGTCGGAACCTATGGACCTTCTGGAGGGCCAGTTTGCTCAGGATGAAATCGGCAGAAACCAGCTCTTTGAAAGAGTGCTCAAGGTCCATAATCGAGATGGCCTTATCAGCTGCTCTATCAGGGTGAGAGATACAAACTTGCAATATAATCTGCACAAGTCTGACTATATTTACATTTTATTTTATTTTATTTTATTTATATTATATAAAAAAAAAAAAATATATATATATATATATATATATAATTTTTTTTTTTTTACATTTTAATTAAAACTTATTATATTTATGCCCATGTTAATACATTGTGGAAGCCCAGAGCACATTTTGTACATGTTATTGTCTCATGTGTCTCACGTTTGTCAAGATTTGTATTCAGACACTCATCCATCTATTAATCCATCCAGCCATCCATCATTTTTTCTGCTCTCATGTATTTTCTTTCATAAAAGTATACTTTCTCAAAGTCAAAGCAATCTCTGATTGTGTGTGACTTGCTTACCAATGGTCTGTGAAAATTCATCTTTATAGATGAAAGGTTTTTTTTATTAATTTTGATAAAATATCAAAGAAAATGCCTCTTAATACTTGAGTCCACTAAGAGAACTCCATTGTGTGTTAGGCATCATTTAGGAATCAATTTAAACAGCATTATCTGATGTAGCAGACAGGGTTGTAATTTAAGCAGATTGTCTGGTGTTCATAACAGAAGCAACTTTATCAAGATTCACTTTATATTCAGGGCTTTTGTTTCTTTTCTTTTTGATTAACATCACTATATTTCCCTGTACTATGAAATAACGGCCCATGTTTTTATAATCGATAATTCACAGACAGTGATTGTGCTTGCATTCTAATCAAGGGTAATGATGATTATGCTTTAAGATAGACTTTATAATGTCAAGTGTTCAGCAAACTAACTGAAATTTGACCTTCGGTGTTTCAGGCAACCACAATAGAGGACATGGAAGCAAGACTGGAATGTGGGTTAGTGAAAGGACACGCATATGCGGTGACCGACGTTCGCAAGGTTCGACTGGGACATGGCCTTCTGGCGTATTTCAAGTCAGAAAAGCTACAAATGATCCGCATGAGGAACCCGTGGGGCGAGAAGGAGTGGAGTGGACCCTGGAGTGACAGGTGAGACTGCCCCCTCCTGGATTGGAGGTCGTATAGCATCTAGAGACCATATCGTATAGCAGGTATCCCAAACTGTGCTTCTTGAAACTCTTGGGGGTTTGTGAGTTTACGAAAAGCTAATAATTGATTGATTAATTAATTTAATTAATTAAAAAAATATTTTTATTTATTTATTTGTTTACCTGTGTTTCATGGGACGATTAACCAACATCAGAGAACCGAGAACATGCAAATGTATTGTAAAATTATTGAAATATTAACATAAAATCTCAGAGGGTACTTCAAGTAAATATTGTTGGTCAAGGCTGACATAAAGTTTGGGACTCATTGGCGTATGGTGTCAACAATAATCAACAATGGCTTTTTTTCTTTTTCGCCATTTTTATGACAGGAAATGTTGAGAGTTAAGGGAGATAAGTTGCAAGCCAGACTCAAACCCAAATTTCCCACATGAGTGCCAAAGCTCAATGTTTCAGAGCACTTGTTTTACGATGTGGCATTGTGATCAGACACTTCTTACACATCTTCCCAACAGTCAATTCTAAATAATCGCTACAAAAACAGTGCAAGCATATACAGAAATGATTTGTCTTTTTTGCCTTTTCTACTCTTTTTGCAGTGTTGTGCTATACATCCTCAGAGACTAGAGAAAACCATTTCTCTCCCTCCTCCTGAGATGGTTTTATTATAAATAACACATAGCCGAAGAGTCTATTCTTATCGCTGGCTGGTGTGAAATTGAGAAATCAAGCAAGGCAGGCTGGTACTGTATAAAATAGCAAGCGGCTGTGATTGAAACGCAGAGGTCTGAGGGTGTTTAGACATCCACCTCCTTTCATTTAAATAACTGTGTTGTCGCTTGTTTGATGACACCAACCCTGAATATCCACCACTGCAGTGAAGAGCATATTATTAAAATAGGGCGGTGTAATTGAAGAGAGGAAAATCCTGACAATCCTTCTCATCACTCTTTGTTGAAGTGCTACAACAGGCAGGCTTATATTGGCCTCTGAATTATTTACTGGCTAGCCAGAAGAATCTTATTGAGGTGAAAGTAATCTTTCTTAATATTTCTGCTTGATGAATTATTTATTCTGGGCTTGATTAGAAATACCATACTTGGTGAAGTGCTCTATTTTTTTCACAGCATCCTAGAAAATCTTAGTTGATGGTTATGGACACAGGCTGTCGTCAGTGTATATAGTGCTGTCGTGTGTGTATGTTTATTTCTCACAGTCTGGTATACGCCGAGTAATCACTGGTCTGTTTTGTAGCTCAGAGGAGTGGAAGAAAGTGAGCAAGAGTGAGAGAGAGAAACTGGGCGTCACTGTTCAGGATGATGGAGAGTTTTGGTGAGGCTTGCTCTGATCTTACCTTCTAGATCAGTCTAGATCACTGTCTCTGATCAGATGGGTTCCAAAAGTTGAGACCATTGTTTATTATAATAAAATATTTATCAAATTATATTATATTATATTATTATATTATATTTAACACTTTACCATAAGGTTAAACTCATTAACATTCATTACTCCATTAGGTATCATGTAGTAACAATGAGCAAATTTTTTACAGAATTTATTAATCTAGATCAATGTTAATTTATTTATAAATATACTATTGTTGAGTGTTTTATATTATATTATATTATTTAACATTTTACAATATGGTTAAACTCATTAACATTTTTTACTCCATTTGGTATCATGTACTAACAATGAACACTTTTTAACAGCATTTATTAATCTAGATCAATGTTAATTTATTTATAAATATATTATTGTTGAGTGTTTATTATATTATATCATATTAAATGTATTATATTATTTTATATTATTTAACATTTTACAATATGGTTAAACTCATTAATATTTGTTACTCCATTAGGTATCATGTACTAACAATGAACAATTTTTTACAGCAATTATTAATTTAGATCTATTATATTAAATCTATTGCCCTTTTGCTTTAAAATCTGATTTTATTAGAGAAATCTCAAGAATCCCAGGTTTAGGACTGTTGTACACCTGATAAACACCTAAATTCTCCAGTTATCATAAACTTCACTTCCCTTGCTGGCTATAAACTGCATCACCAGGATGAACTTTGAGGATTTCTGTCACTACTTCACCGACCTGATCCTGTGTCGACTGATAAACACATCTTACTTGAGCATTCATAAGACCTGGGAGGAGGAGGTGATGAGGGGTTCCTGGATCCACCGAGACGACCCGCTCCGCAACCGCTCCGGAGGCTGCATTAACCATAAAGCCACTTTTCTGCAAAACCCACAGGTCAGTGTGCCTGTGGGAATGTGCCTTGTAAAATGTTGTTCTTGTCCTGGAGGCATTTAAAGCTTGCGGGTTTCATTGGAGTGAGATATTGCATGTTTCTGCCCACAGTATGTTTTTGATGTGAGAAAAGTGGAAGATGAGGTGCTGATCTGCCTGCAGCAAAAGGAACGCAGAGCTACTCCCAAGGAGGGCAAAGGCGAAAACCTGGCCATTGGATTTGACATCCATAGGGTAAAGAATTACATGCACACATAAATATCTTTATTTCAGATTGCAGCACATTACAAGCCTTCACATCTGCCTGTCATATTGTATAAGAGACTAAAGCTAATGCTATAAAATGGTATTTTATCAGTCCATGTAATATTTCTGTCTTCATTAAGCCTCTTTCCAACCACTAGGTGGAGTTGAACAGAAAATACAGAATGCACACAGCTCAGCAGAAGGTCGCAGGGTCGATCTACATCAACTCTCGCTGCGTCTTTCTGAGGAAAGAGCTGAAGGAGGGGCGTTACGTCATCATCCCCACAACCTTTGACCCTGGTCAACAAGGAGAGTTCCTGCTCAGAGTCTTCACTGATGTGCCTTCAGACTGCAAGTAAATTAGTTTTCTGAGAAAATCAACCTGCACTGCATTGTCCTATTTAACCCTTTTCCATACTCTTTTTTATTTTATTTTTTTTTATGTACAGTTTCAGTTGAAATATGTAATACATAGCGGACATGTACCTGGCAGTGTTATTTTACAATTATTTATATTCTATTATAGTAAGTGATAAACCGAAATGTTATTTCTGGGCCGAAACGGAAAAATTCAGGATGCAAAGTAACTTTTAAATTTTTTTATTTTACTTTTGTTGTATAATTGTATCAATATTAGACTTTTTGATTCATAAAATTTTTTGGGAAAATGAAAATGATGTTAATTCAATAATTAAATGTATTTAATAATAAAGGCTCAAAAAAAAAATAAAAAAAAATATTGCACATAAGACAGATTTATATCAACATTTTGATAATAGAATTATGTTTCTACTACAATTTATTGGTGAAATATAAACAATTAACGATGGCTGTAATAATTTGTTTTCAAGACAGATTTATTCAAACATACATTAAATAATGAAGTCATCACTAACGATTAAGTAAAAATATAATGGATATTTAATTCAGTGCATATATTTAGCAAAATGCTCTTCTCTAGGGTTATTTTTTCTAGCTAACTAATGAGTTTATGGACATGGAATATCTTTCTTGATGTAACTAAATCAACTGTAAATGTAACAATGTAACAAGTGACATTTTATAGCTTACAAGCTGTTTTGGCGTCTTTCCCTAGTTGAAAAACTGATTGAGCGATTACATGAGACGATTACAATTTCAGTAATTTGTAATGTATCTTTCAGCATAGCTTCTGGTGTTCACCCATGTTAATGCTTTTTGTGTTTATTGGATGGCAGGCGGCCTGCTAATGTTGAGTGAAGTTTTGTACTTCAACAGAAAACAGCACAGAATAACATATTTAATTTCAGAAACCATATCATTACCGATTATAATCAAGAAATGAATATTGTCAATCCACAGCTAGTGTCCACACAGCTGACGTGTTTAACTGTTGTAGCTTATCCATGTGGTGTGTGTGCGAAATAGACACTGAACACAGTCAAAATGTGCCATCGGAGAAGAGCTAATTAAACATCTGTTTTGCTCACTGATTTCTGCTCTCCAAAACCATTTCGGCCCGAAACTGGTTTGATTGTTGTTGTTTTTTTCGGACTAAAATTTTTGCTAACACTGGTACCTAGCCAGAAAGGCTCATATCATTCCTGCTTGTGTTTCCTCAGAGAATTAACACTGGACGAGCCTCCTCAGACATGCTGGACTGGGATTTGCGGCTACCCTCAGCTGGTCACCCAGGTGCATGTGTTAAGTGCCGACGGCTTGCAGGGCCAAGATGCCAATGGAGGTATGCCTAATATTTCTATATAAGTAACAAATATATATATATACGGGCTTTCGCACCGGGTAGTTATAGGAACTCAATTATTATAGCTAGCCACCAGGGCGGTCCCCCGAGAACTAAATTTTCTCCTAGGGCCATTTTCCTGGTTGCATTCGCACCGCCAGTAGGAACTTTGAAGTGATGTAAATGTCTGGAGGATTTGAGGATGCCGTGATCGGAGCTGTGTTTTTGTTGTGTGTCGTGGGTTTCGCGATAATGGAGATGGAATGTAGATGTGGTTATGCGATTGAAAGAGCAAAAAGGAGGGCTAAGAGATGAAATGTCCTACAACAACTTGCAGTGCTACATATCATTGAGGCTGAGAAAAGAACACTATTACCTGTCATTGTTTTCCATGTTCGTGGAGTTAGTTTGCGGAGTAAGTGTAACGGACGTAGGTCAATAAGTGCTGTGCGTGTAAACCTCACTCCCCTGCCTTCAAGAGGCTCACCAGCGACTGACACTAGTGGCTGTGATCTTTAGCGTCCTTGTTAGCGCGTGCGCCTCCCACGCCCCAGACCCCAGTTCAAATCCCGCTCGGAGCGGGTCGAGTAGGGCCGGTTACATTTGGTGCCGTGACCCGGGTGGGAGTGAGGTTTAGGGGGGTGTAATGGATGTAGGCCAGGAAGAGCTGTGCATGTAAACCTCACTCCCCTGGCTTCAAGAGGCGCTAGCGACTGACACTAGCAACTGTGCTCTTTAGCATCTTTGTTAGCGCCATCCTCTCGCACCGGAGACACCAGTTTGAATACCACTCGGAGCAGGTTGAGTAGGACCGGTCTATTTGGTGCCGTGACCCGGATGGGAGTGAGGTTTAGGGGGGTGATTGTAACAGATGTAGATCAGTAAGAGCAGTGCGACTAATGGTAGAGGCTGCGGTCTTTAGTGTCATTGGTGGGTGCCTGTGTTTTGTAAGGCAAAACAGTCTCTCCAAAAGGAATTCCTAAAACTAAAATTCGTTTCCAATTCCTGTGTTGAGAACACGCCAAAAAGTGGATACCTCTGCCAATAGACACAGGAACTATGAAAACGTTCCTCCGGTGCAAAAGCCCCTCATAAGTGTGTGTTTAGAGGCACATAAAATCAATAGCTGAAGATCAACACTATTAATCTACCTTGATAAAAGTTGCATTTATGATTTCTCTTCTTAATAAAAGGTCTTGCTTCTGGATTCCATTGATGCCCTTGCATTTGAATGTGATAATACTAATAATAATTTGCATAGTTGATTTCTCCCCATAGACCCTGAAACCAGTGCTCTATAAACTGCAGTCATGTACAGTTTTAAAGGATAGTTCACCCAAAAGTGTTTTCTGTCATCATTGAGTACAGACTGTAAATTATGAATTATTCCTGTAACCCATTACAGATTCAGATTTTTGTGCTGCTTAATAAGTCTGGAGCTTTTACACATAGAAATCTCTTTTGACCGCACACAGAGCTGCACCGCTTGATCTCCCACAAGACACGCTCTGACTTCTACACAGGAGGTACTGATATTAGCAGCCACTAGCATCTCCTTCCCCTTATAGAAATGTGAGCATGTTACAACCTTAATTCCAATTATGTGTCTAAATCTGCCACACTGTATCTCATTTACTTTAGTTCTAGCACAGAATAGTGAAAGTGACACATTTGTCATGCAAAATGAAGACTCATTTTTAACTTTGTGCTCTAGAATCTTACATTTTCTAGTGTCAGTCTGCGCCTTTGTCTTTTGCTTCAGTGTTTCTCTCACCTCAGCACTCTGGATATTCATTTACATTTATGTTCTTAGTGATTTTTTTTACCAAAGTGTATAATGATAAAGTGTACAAATCACAAAATATGCTAAGATATTCCTCAAAAAACAACTGCAAAGTTATTACAGTGAGTCAACGAAGGCTTGGTGTTTTAGGAGTTGGTGACTGAAGTTTTTTGTGAAATTTGTCGTAAATGAATGAATGAAGCTTTGGTTTGACATCAGAGTACAGTGTGTTTGGTTGCTAAGAGAAAACTGGTGTTGTTTCTTAACTACACTCGTAAACAGGTGGAATTCACAGTGATGATGTAAACATACCGTAATGTTAAAAAAAGACTTGGGGGGAAAGAACTGGGGGGAACTGAACTCAGGTTCGCACTTAGTGCTTTTTTAATTTATTTTTCAATCTCTGACTTGTCTGTATTCAATGCATGGCATTGTATTTGTTTCTTTATGGTGCATTGAAAAAATAATTTTCTTAATCATTATTTTTGTCTCAAACATCCAAAGAACAAGATACATTTATTCTAGATTTGCAATATAAATATACACTAACGTTCAAAAGTTTGGGGTCACTGAGATTTTTAAATAATGTTACAAAAGATTTCTATTTCAAATAAATGCTGTTCTTTGGAACTTTCTATTCATAAAAGATAAAAAAAAAAATGTATCACAATTTCCACAAAAATTGTAAGCAGCAGCAACTGTTTTCAACATTGATAATAATAAGAAATGTTTCTTGAGCAGCAAATCAGCCCATTAGAATGATTTCTGAAGGATCATGTGACACTGAAGACTGGAGTAATGATGCTGAAAATGTATCACAGGAACATATTCTATAATATATTAAAATAGAAAACAGTTACTTTAAATTGTAAAAAAAATTACAATTAAAATTAGTATTAATTAAAACAGTATTTAAAAAAAATCCTGATTAAGAACATATTTTGCAGCGTGTCAGTGGTAGAGGCAGCAACTGTATGTACTGAATCCTGTCATATGAACTGTGTTGCTTACATGTTTTTTTTATTATTTTATTTTAGCCTCTGACCCATATGTGATCATCACCTGTGAGGGGGAGAAAGTTCGCTCCCCCGTGCACAAAGACACACGCTGCCCTAGTTTTGATATTAAGGGAATATTCTACCGCAGAAAGCCAAAGGAAGGCATTCACATCGAGGTGAGTTGGAAGTATGTAATTACTTCTCCTCCTCCTTCAGTCCTTTTCACCAACTGCTACAGATCACCTGATCTGCTCCCCTTACCTTATTTCTGCTTTTCTTCTCTCTTTCTCCTGCTTAACCCCTCTGACTGCTCCTTGACGAACTCAGATCTACAATAAGAATGTGATTGTTGACACCTTCCTGGGTCAGGTGACCCTCTTTACTGACCCTAATGATCGGCAAGAGCAGCACACGGTCTACCTTAAAGACAAGGGTAGTCGCCAAGACAACAACCTTCCAGGCACGCTGACTGTGCGCGTGATCACCTGCACCACTTTAACCAACATCTGATCACAAACTAAATGCAGCCTGAGCCTCATGCATCCCGCCACTTCACACTTTCAGCTTGGTTTCTTCATTCACCCTCAATGCCTTTAGCACTCCTCTTTTTTTACAGTAAAGAGTTAGTTCACCCACCCCCCAAAAAACCTGAAAGCTCTGTAATTATTCACTTTCATGTTGTCCCAAACCCGTTTGCTGTTATGTTTTCTATAGATCAAAGGATAGTTTTGTATAATCCTCACAGTTGGTAGTGACCACAGTAATCCATACAGTAGATTCCGAGTCTTTTGAAGCCATATGATAGCTTTATGTGAGGAACAGACTGAAACTGAAGTCATTATTCAGTGATAATCTTCTGCTCCAGTGATCTGTAAACTTGAGAACACCTGTGAAATTGAATCAGTGAGTTGAACTTGGGCTGTGTCCGAAATCGCCCCCTTCTGAAATCGGCAGCTTTTGTAGTAAGATGAAAAGATCTATCTTCAACTCTGTCATGGAATATGTATAAACCTTTAATAATCAATCTAATAATCTATTAAAAAGGAATTTATACCTGTATGATATTACGCTGTATCCACATTGGACCAGCGGTTTGGAAAATGGATGGATCTGCGGGCGCCATATTCTGGCAAGATGCTGAAATTCATTTGACGCACGACTGTGTATTTTGGGTATACTCTAGCCGTTTAGCGTACATCGGTTGTACACTCGTTATTGCGGTGCATTGTGGGATTGAATGAGTGCACTCTTTAACGTCCACTATGGTTTCGGACACCACTACAAATGGCTGTCCCCTCAAATAGTGCCATATTTAAGGGTATAGGGAGTGATTTTTGACACGCCTTGTACATTCTGATTCATAAACGAATCATTCATCTTTTGAGCCTGTTCATTTCAGTGAACCATTTGATCTGGTTCACAAATCCGTTCTTGAGTTCTCACTTAATGACCACTGATCCATGATTCATTGATCCGTTTTTCCATTGGTTCTTAATTTAACGGTTCACTGGATGGGAAGATTATAGGTGAATAATGAATTCATTTTTTTTAAGTAAAGCTATCGATTCTCTTCAGAAGACTTTGAAAAAGTTGTATGGACCACTTTTGTGGTGTTTGGAGCTTGACAGCATGTTGTGTGGAAAATAGCTACTGTACATAAAGATTTAAAAAGTTATGTTTTTGTGTTCCACAAAAAAACTGCATATGGGTTTATAACATGACAGTGAGTAAATTCTCTGTGAACGATTCTTTTAATACCACCCAGTCATGATCTGATCTTGTAATAAAGGGCTATGCATTGTGTTTGCATGAGCAGCTGAGGTGGTCTAAGGTAGAACTAGATCCTTAAGGAGTCCTAGTCACATGATCGGCCATGCCTCGTCTGCTAGATCACTGAATGCAGCCCAGCCCGGGGAAATAATTCAAATCAGTTTTTTTGTTTTTTTTTCTTGTCTCTCTTTCCATCCCTTCTCTCCTCCACGCATTCAGTCATCACATATTCAGTCAGTGTCAACACGTGCCCGTTCACACAGCTTCCCTCAAGATGCACAGTGACGTGGAGGTCCACCTGCTTACAAAGACCTTGATCTTTAGCTAGACCTAAAGAGTTCAGTGACCGGTGGGCCGCAGCGGGCACCTCTTCAGATTCTCCGGGTCAAGTCGCTTAGCAACAGGAGTCTGGATTAGAGCCTACCGGAGCATGAAGGCGAGTTCTACTCTTCCCAGTGGACTGGTACCAAAAGCCCACCCGACCTATCTGCCATGCCATTTTCTGCCTGAAAACATGGATGGGCATTACAAAATGCCGGGGGGGTTGATGAGCATTTCACCTTTGTTCTGCATTTGAAATTGTGTGTGTGTGCGTGTGTGTGTGTGTGTGTGTGTGTGTGTGTGTGTGTGTGTGTGTGTGTGTGTGTTCCACTAGCCCTCAAATATAACCTAAGGACCAATAAAAGGTTATGCACGTTTAAATCAAAGGGAAAACTCTATCAGTGCTAGCGGTGCTCAAAGGATGAAGAGCAGGCCTTTGGACCCACAAATATCTCTGGGTTTACCTCACTCTTGCTCTGAGGATCGTGAGACTGTAAAACAAGGATTTGTCTGTGTCTTAATGACTTTCTAGTCAGTCTCCTGCCAAACAGCATGTGCCATTGTTTGAGATTCGCAACAACTGCTGCACGATTGCATTAACGAACATTCTGTACTTAAGAGAAGATCCTTGTTTGTTTTTTTTCTCTCAACCTCTCTTGAAAATGAGGAACTACACCTTAACTACAGACACGTGGTGAATATCATCACCAGCTTTGTGTCCTTTCCAATGGCTAGTTGTGCTGTTCCACCAGAGACTGCTACAGAACTCTTTGTGCACTACAATGTCTTGTTTAGACTTCATCCCAAGATTTCAGTCAATATAACTGAGTTTTGGAAAAAGAAATAAGTCCACATTAGTCTTTTATCATGTTTGGGTATGTTTTAGCATCCTCTGATTTGAATGTCAGCGACACTGAAAAACTTTTTTTAACCACAGACTTTTTTTTAACCACAATGGCAATGCATAAACTTCACCAAATTTTGTTAGAATTAAAATAAATAAATGCAGTTGCCAATGTGGTAAGAGAAAATAAACATAATTCAAGACATATTCTCTGAGAAGAAGATATATTATCTTGGGCGGTTTTGTTTTAAGGATGTTAAAATGATTCTAGACAAGACAAAAACACTGATTAAGAATGTGATTTCTGCAGTGTTGAGTTGAAAATTTGAGGATTTATCCCTTCTTAACTCATCTTTGCCAATTTCACTTCAAATTTATTTATTTATTATTGCCTTTGAAGAGTTTTTGTTACATTGTGTACATTTTTTTCATTGCAATAGTTACCATGAGCCTGTTTGCAGTTTTTACTATTTTGTGTCTAAAATGTAGCATAAGAATCTCAAACATTAGGTTCAAATTACTAATGTTTATAACATTTATAATGTTTTTAAAGTTGAGCCAGTATTGATACTCAAACCTAGATGAGCAAGCAAAGGAGAGAAGAGAAACACCAACAGTGTTAAATACCAGGTTTGAACAATGCAGTGCCAATCAGAGTAACAAGAGATGACAAGATCACGCTGAAGCCCACTGGATTAGCCAGTGTGGCACACCAGAGACAAAATGATCTTATTCAGGGATGAAAGAAGCTTTTTCTTTAGCTCCATTACATTTCAGTTTTTATACAACCAGACTGAATTGGAAATCCCCAACAATAGCCCAGTCATTCTTTTACATCATTTGTGCCTCCACAGGCCAGATTATGACGGTTAAACAGGATTTAGCAAGGAAAATTTCATGTCTGTGGAAGGATTTTACTTATCTCCATTTTGTCCTATATGACTGACTGATTTAGATAATAGAAAGCAGTTTGTACTGAGCAGAGAGGTGTTTGATTGAAAGTACAAGTTCAAACAGCAAACTTTTGACATGTATGGTTTAAGTTAGCCACCTTTAAGTTGCCTTTTAGATATGGAGACAGCAATTTTGCTCAGATGTGAATTGTTTTTCATGTTTGTTTCCATGAAGTCTAACCCTGTGGTTCTGTGGCGATAGCAAAATATTGCTCTGTTTGTTTGAGCAATCCAACCAGCAACATTGGCTTAACCAATGGGGGTGAGTTTGGGGCAGGGCTATCTGTTTATCTGACCAATGGCACATGAGGGGCATGTTCTGGAATTTGTGCAGTTTAGTTAGATTATGTGTGCAGAAATGACACACTTTATACCATTTAATCTGACTAAACAAACTAATAAATAGCCTTAAATCTAGTCAGTTTCTCTTTACCTGTTTACCTGTTCTCTTTAGACATCAAACCTTTCATTTTTCTTTTACTTTGTTTCATCCGAAGCTTAAATTGTAGATTTTGATTTTAATGAGAATGATGTGAAAGATGCCAATGTGCCAGTACAGTTGGAGCCATATGCATTTCCTGTTGTATTTATTTTCTGTCTATTTTGCCAAATAACATATGTGGCCAATGGCATATAATAAGAACTGTTGAAGTTCAAATGCCTTGTGTAAAGATTTCTTTGTATTTTTGATCAATTATTTGTATGTTTTCTTTAATTCATTAGAATTTTCTTTGGCCCTGGCCATATGGCTGAACGACAATGTTCAAATGGTCTTAGAAGGTCTTGGTTCACTCAGATAGTGGTGCATGCTTCAGATCAAATAGAGGAACCTTTGCCATGTTGTGTTGAGTGGATCTTGATGCTGCTTCCATGTGAAAGTGTAATCTAACATTGCATGAGGGTTTGTGTTTGTTTACAAACAGGATTTATACACATTATGGATTGATACAGCAACCCAATGTTTGCGCAGCTAATTCAATGTACGTATGAAGGAAACAACATTTGCAGAGGATGCCTAGTTTCACTCTCTTGCATAATTTATTCACAATCTCAACATGTATTATGTCTGTGGAGAATTTTAACTGCTTGTAATCACGAGGCAAATTCAAATCCTTTAAAGCACTGGCATTGTTTCGACTCATATGATCACGTGAATGACGTTCTTGAGTGTTTCTGCTGACCGTTACTTGCTCTCTGTGATGTTACTGGCTCTCTGGCCTTGACTGCTGCATGTACTTTGGCTGAGTGAACCTCTTTTCTTTAACACACGCCGTCACAAATACTGTCATGCCATGTCGGACTTTCTCTAGGCATCTTGATAGAGTACAGCCTTAATAACCAGTGAATGCTTGCGGAGAGAGTGAATCCTATAGCTTTTTGTCATTTTTTTGACATGGGTCAAATGTCCAGAGAATGAGCTTGTGATACTCTTGTATTTTTTCTGCTGATGTTGAACTTGAAACCGAAATATATATATATATATATATATATATATATATATATATATATATATATATATACATAAACAGAAATACACAAAATATCTTGCATGGTATCATTCTATGAAACATAGCTGATATTATCTTTATAACAAGTATCTTTTATCAGCATTTTATACTCATTTGTTTACTGTTTTATATCTAGCCATTGAATCTTGTGTTCAAAAAACAAACAAACAGACACAGACATATATACTATTATCTTTACTGATTGTAGGGTTTCTGTATCTTTTCTCTGTTAAAATGTGTTTTATTTTGGATGTAAGTCTCTCCTGGGTTACACTGTGGTTATTTGATATACTTATTTGAAGTACTTTTTTTTTTTCTTTTGTATTTTGTCAACTTGTGGCATGACTTTGAAATAAAATATATAAAAAAAATATTGCTGCAGTTGTTTTGTGTACAAGGATTTTTGAGACTTTAATTTCTCATCTGACGCTCCACTATTCTAACTCGGTCGAATCTTATTGTAATTTGTTTTGTATTGATTCGACACAGCAACATGAAGGTGAGCAAATTATGATAGATGATATGTTTTTATGTTGGGTCTGAGAGACCCCAGTGATGTAAGTTAAAACTTTAATGTTACTTTATTTTAACATATTTCTGATGTTGTTTCTTTTTGATTAGAAAAATGTCAGGAAGAATCAATGATGCTTTCACGTTAAATGTTTTTCGACCGATTAAAATGGCTTTGGCCTTGAGATTTCACTGTATTTACTGTTATTTATGGGTGTTGCATATTCTGGATTCATGCCATTTCCGTTTAAACTTTACAATCAGTGAATCAGACACACCCAGCATCTGTTTATAGATACAAAAGCTTGACCTTTTCATGTTTAGTTTGCAGAGGAGATGAACGTGTAACGGGAAACTAGTGGCCATGTACCTCAGTTGAAGTGACCAGCAGACCTTTGTGTCAAGCCTTCCCTCCCCCACAGTGACCGGCCGTGTCTAACCCCGCCTCCTCTAAGCTGGATCAGGAGTGCCATTGAAGGAGACGCTGAATGCTGCCACTGCTCTCCCGCTGCATTACCCAGCATCACACATCAACAGGTAGTCCACAGTAGGACATACGTAAGAGGACAACGACACAATTGAGCGACTGTTGAAGAGTGTGCTTTATCCTCTGATATCATTGTCTGATACACCTGTCAATCACCTGACTCCAGATCAGCTCTTGAACCTGGACGTGTGGACCTAAATAACATCTGGTGACAGAGGGACGAACAGATAGAGGTGCAAAGATAGAAGAAGGGAGAAAAGAAAAGCAAGAGAAACTCTTGAGTCACTGTGAGGTGAGTAAGTGTTCAGACTCAGGGCTTAGCCGTCCAGCACCACATGCTCTTTTAAAGGCTTTACAGAAAGCTACTTACTGCTGACTGTTTTTTGCTCTGCCGCTCTCTGTACCAGGCCTCAGGAGGAACCATTTATACATTCCTATAGAGAGAGAAGGGTTGTGAAATACTTTGGCATAAGCAAGCAATTATATTCCTTTTTTTCTATGAAAATATTGAAACATACGTAAAATTAGTTGAATTTACCGAAGAAGCCAAATTGTGTGAGAATGTTTTTAGAGAAAATATCTTGAATTGCGTACATTTTTACTACCCATTGGCAAGTAGAATTTTATTTTTTTAAATCATGAATCAAATTTAGCAAGGTTTATGCTTGAAACAAGAATACACAGCCTGTAGGGTAAGAAAAATAAATAAAATTGATTATGTATTCTTAAAATATCTTATGCTATTTCTCCTGATATTGTTGTAAAGAAATTTAGATATATTTACTGGAAAACAAGGCAAATATAACCATTAAGTATTAGAAATTAGTATTAGGTAACACTTTATTTTACAGTGTCTTTGTTGCACATAGTACTAGAGCAATAACTATAAATTATACATAATTACATGCAACTAAACCTCAACCAAATCCTAATCATACCCTAACCCTATAGTAAGTACATGTAGTTGCTTAATATTACTCAGTACTTACATGTATAATTACACTGTAACAATAACACCTTAAGATGATTAGGATTTGGTTGAGGGTTAGTTAAATGTAATTATGCATAATTTACTGTTATTTCTATGATAAGTACATGTAACATATGTAACAAGGACAAGGATGTTAATTATCAGATATTGTTAACATTAGCTAACTTCATCAGTTAACATGAACTGACAATGAAAAATATTTCTAAAGCATTTATTAATCTCAGTTTATGTTAATCTCAACATTTACTAAAGTATTATTTAATTCAAACACTGTATCTAACATGAACTAACAATAAACAATGATATTTTTATGAATAAATTTTTTAACAAATATTAATAAGGACTGCCAGGAATGTATTGCTCATTTCTATTAATGCATTAACTAACCACAACTAATGGAACCTTATTATAAGTGATACCATTATCATTAATCACAATACTACTTGTGTTTTTTATTTACTTTTTTACAATATATATATATTAATATTAGTTTATACCTACTACATTTTCATTTCCTACTTACATTTTTATTTTATTAATTTTTTTAAGTGTAAAACTGTCATCCACGTGTGTTTGTGTGGATGGCATGCAGCATCTTCTACTGAGAAGTGAATTGACATGCTGCTGAGCTGACAGACACAGAGGAAGTAACTGTGTTAATCTGCCTCTGGCACTCAGTGACGTGCTGAATAAAGCAGTTAAGAGTTTAGAGGGGCACAAGATTTAAGACCTTTAGTGAGTCTTGGCCCAGGGAAAACGACTGGTTATGAAACCAGCCAAATAAACGTCTGACCTATAAGTCTAGAAACACATGAGCAATAATAAGGGAACACGTTCATTATGTATTCAGTGCTTCACTGCTAAAGGGATAGTTCTCCCAAAAATGAATATTCTGCCATCATTTACTCTCCCTCAACCTGTATGAATTTCTTTCTTCTGCTGAACACAAAAGAAGATAATATTGATTGAAGAATGTCTGTAACCAAACAGTTAATGGGCCCCATTGACTTCCATATAATTTTTTTCCCCCATACTTTTTCCCATAGTGTTTCTGCCATTATACCGATCCCATAAACTGTGAGATTAGACGTGGTTAGGCAGTTTACATTTTAATCTATTATCTCTTTAAATGTTATAGCGTAATGTCTTCATGTACTATTTTTTGTCAGATCCTTTTTTTTTCTCCAAATTGCCATTGTTGGGGAACAACTAACTAAAAATACTGTGTAGAAATGCTTCTATTTATAGCTATGTTTTAAACTCAGTTTTTTAAACAAAATAAAATAAGTGTAGTGTAGTTGATTTACTTAAAATTAGCATCTTGGCAGGCTACAGTTTCAGAGTAGCTTCTCCAGTGTTCAAAATGTATAGTTTTGTGAACAGAGTGCTAGAGGCCAACCCAGAGTTACAGTAGTATCACCCTGGTTCCCTCGACAAAAACTCAATAGGCTTTTGAATTATTGCAGAAAATAAGATCAGTGGCCAACAAAAGTTTATGATTCTTACACAAAAAAAGGTTGAAGTAAACAGCTAAATGTAGGCTATACATTGACTACACCACAGTTGCATGACTACATCATCACCATCACTTAGCTTCCGTCAACTCTATTTGTCTTGCTTTAAAAAAAAAAAAGGAAAGTTAGAGTTAGAATAGTTTTTAAGAGTGTGGTTATAAACACAATGAGGCTATAAAAGTAGACTAGTGAGTAGATGAGTTTACCTTTTTGGCTGATGATGTTTAATGTCCAGGGTTGAAAACAAGGTATTCCAACTCTGCCTCCAGTCAATTACAGGTGTGGCAACTGCGTCCAGTGTGCCTTTACAAATAAGTGCAATTCCTTTAGTCGTCCATGCTCTGGCCGCGATATTCAGATACGTGGTACTATTACCTGTGCTTCTACTCATGTGATTTATCTCAGTCGTTGCCCTTGTGGTCTTGCATATGCATATGTTGGTAAAACGTCCAGATCATTGCGTACCCGCCTTAGCGAACATCGCAGTAATATTAGGACCGGAGATATGCGTAGTCCTATAGTGTCTCATTTTAGACAAGTAGGCCATAATGTCTGTGTTTTACAATATATCGGTATAGAGGTAAAAAAAAACCTTAAGAGGAGGAGATTATGAGAAGAAATTATTACAGAGGGAATGTTTTGGGATTTATACCTTAAATACTTTGTCACTATTAGGGTTGAATGAGGATTTTGATATTAAGCCTTTTTTATAATGATTGAGCCATTTCTTCATCTGTTGTTGATTATTAGTTAATAAAGATGTTGTTCGATTTTTGATAGTGTTTATTTTATTTATTATTATTATTATTTATTTATTTATTTATTTTGTCACATGACCTGTATTATGTCACATGTTTTTGTGTGTGGGCCCAATTAAGGTGATTAACTGTTTCTATTTAAAGTTGACTTTTACTCTACATTGGTATTGTGCCTGATGAAGACCTGATGCTCGAAACGTTGTACCATGAATAAATTCATTTGGAGCAGCTATTTTCAGTGTGCGGACTTCACGCTTCTTTTTTTTGTTAATGTCCAGGGTTGCCAAGTGGAATTGGGCTACTTTAAAATTGTTGCCACAGATTGATTTTTTTTTTCTCCTTGTGTTAAAGGTTTCACATATTGCATAAGCTGCATTTGTCTGAAATGCTTGTAATGCTTGTATAATGTTTTATATTCCTCCATTGATAAAACTGTGCTAGATGATTTTGAGGGAGTTGAACTGCCTTTGACCTCCAGTGAGCTCCTTTATGAATACAATATGATGTTTATGATTACTACTAGATTGTGATTTTAAAGTTGAAATTCAGTTTAATAACAGTGACTGTAAAATATGAATGATTGGCCTTTGGGAAAGTTTTGTTTCACAGACCTGGCAATAAATAAAACGTAGACTTCAGGATAATGTAACCAAAACTGCTAAAATGCTAACTCGTTTCCGTGTTTTGGCCTACACATATGTTATTCATACTATGTACAAACTGCATTTTGTCTCTTAGTATGCAAACTGAGTCTTTTCAAGATGTGGTTTTATTTGAATAACTTTAGAGGACATTGTTGAGAGAAGTTCTGTGTTTGAACATGTGACACACTAACATAATGTCACCCTGTGTCTCAATGTCCATCCTATCCATCCTAAACAGTATGTGAGCTTAAAATAAGTGTGTCCCAAAGCATAGTATGTTAAAAAGAGTATGCCAGAAATCCCCGGATGGTCTGCTTTTTCCGGTGGTTTTTGAAGTGTGGATCCTGGCACACTATAACAGCTAATATTGCCCACAACCCATTGCGCTTTGGAGGAGAATTCAGTTAAGAACTACAAACACGAGTAAAAAGTGTTCAGAAAACTACAAAACATGGCGGATGTGCACGATCGATTGTTTAGATAAAGGGGTTTGAGTGACTAATAATCAACATTTAAGCTGATGTTATATTTCATCTGCAACAACAACGTGAACTTTTTTAAAGTTCCGCTGTCCATTAACTTTTAAATGCATTGTTATGCATGAATATGAGGTGAGTCTCCACATTAAAAAAGACCCGTGACTGGCAGATCAACGTCCAACTGCCTTTCTCTCCGATACAGAAGGAAATTAAATTAAATGTGGAGGATTTTTTCTTTGACAAGATGATTGACAGGTCAGTTTACGTGACAGGATACGTGTTAAGCGACAGAGAGAACAGATGTTATTTTATGACGTGATAGTATGTCCCAAAGCTTTTCTACTCTTGTCAAGTCACCTTTATTTATATACTGCTTTTTACAATACAGAGTGTTTCAAAGCTCTTCTGCTACACACTCAAAAGTATGTACGTTTTCTTCACAAAAAGAGTACATACTTTTAGGGCGTAGTGTAAGTAGGCGAATTGAGACGCGGCGTCAGTCTCTGCTGAAGGCCTAACGCGACCCAGAGCAGGTGATGTGAAGTCCCTTCCGTTTCACCTTCATCTCTCAGTGTTAACTGAGTTTGCAAAACTCAAATGAACAAAAGTCAAGTTCATCTACAGATCTATACCGATTACTTCATTTATGCATTGTACATTTCTGCATTCTGCATCACATTCTTAAAAACAAAATTGGTCTTTATATTGTGCTTAATCTGTGATTAACATTCGTACTAATCTTCTTATTGAGTGTGCCATGAGGACAGCACAGGAGGTAACACATTCCTCAGTCTTGCTCCCCAAACTACATTCTCACATTTCATTTGATAATAGTGACATGAAACTCAAAAATAGATCTGTGAGGCAGTTAAACCAGGCATTTTTATGATGGCTGCTCATGACCCAGGTGAGGATGGAATTGGTTATGCAGTGTTGAAGAAGGAGAAAAAACGCACAAGGAAATGATTCAGCTGGAATTTACAAATGACAGTTTGCATAGTGATAAGCTTAATAATAATAATAATTCATTACATTTATATATTGTGCTTTTCTCTGCACTCAAATCGCTTTACATAGAAGGCGGGAATCTCCTCAACCGCCACCGATGTGCAGCATCCACCTGGATGATGCGGCGGCAGCCATATTGCGCCAGAACGCACACCACTCGCCAGCTTATTGGTGTAGAGGAGACAGAGTGATGAAGCCAATTATATATATGGGGATGATTAGGAGGCCATGATGGACAGAGGCCACTGGGCAAATTTGGCCAGGATGCCGGGGTTACACCCCTACTCTTTCGAAAGACATCGAAAGACATGGGATTTTTTGTGACCACAGAGAGTCAGGACCTCATCCGAAGGACGGTGCTCTTTGACAGTATAGTGTCCCCATCACTATACTGGGGCATTAAGACCCACACAGACCACAGGGTGAGCGCCCCCTGCTGACCTCACGAACACCTCTTCCAGCAGCAACCTGTTTTTTTCCCAGAAGGTCTCCCATCCAGATACTGACCAGGCTCAGCCCTGCTTAGCTTCAGTGGGCAACCAGTCTTGGGCTACAGGGGGATATGGCTGCTGGCATTATCTAGAGAAATCTGTGTAAGCTCCTAAAGACTCCCTCTCCCTCCCTGCTGTTCACCTGACCTGCCATGGACCATGTGCTGCTGCGCCAGTTAACTCTATGGAGTCTGGAGCACTGGATCTGCTATTTTATTATTTCAATCTTTCCCGCCATTGAAAGAATTTTCCGGCTTTCTGTGTTTTCATTGTTATATGGTAGGAAGCGCTATTACACATCTTCTGAAAGAGTACAGAATCTCCAGATCAAAAGACATGTGAAGAAGCAGAAACAAGTGATAGCATATGCAAGCAGTTGCATATGTAAAATAAAGCGATCATCAACATTAACAGGATAGTTCACCCAAAAATGTTAATTACCTCATGATTTACTCACCCTCAAGCCATCCTAGGTGTATATGACATTCTTTTTTCAGACGAATACAATCGGAGTTATATTAAAAAATGTCCTGGCTCTTCCAAGCTTTATAATGGCAGTAAATTGCCTTTTCTGTTATCTTATCTGTTATCTCTTATCTTAAAATAAACTGTAACCTTGTTGTGGTTTTCATTGCAGGATAAAATGCCTCAATCGGTGATCTAGTATACTTTTTGGGTTGACCCACACAGCTCTTCTGTGCTCTGCAAAGTTTGAGATGTTTTTGGTCTTTAATACTCTTGGGATCAGTAGATTCTTACTAGTAAAGCTACAGTATATTGTAAAAATGTTCCTCCATTATAATTCCATTTTAAAATGTATGATGCAATGTGAAACTGTGATCAGATTCTTGCTTTTATTTGAAACGCCATAATATCTTTGTTTAATAATTATTTGCAAAGTCGGTGTGGACTATTTTATTTACATTTTTTATCATTTACTGCTGTACAGCAGTGCATTTGCTTTGATATTTTTTTATTTGATACATTCATTTTTAATGTTCTCTCATTCTCTTTATTTTTATCCTGTATAGGTCCCTCACATGGTGACTTCTAATGTCAAAACTCTAAACCAGAAACATGGTCATTCTGCAACAGGTAAGATTTGTTCTTATGCCCCTACTCAATGTTTAACCTCTTTACTTGCTCAAAGGACATTGTAATTTGGCAGCTAGAACATCATGCATTATTAACACACTTTCCCTGGACAAACTGAACTATATCCAGTTTTCCACTCCAATAATCAATTTGAATGAAGCTGCTTTAAATCATGCTCCTGTTGTAGTGCAATAGCCACCTTGCATTCTCAATGAGTCTTATTGCTATGACAAAAAAAAAAAATCACTGTGCTGTTGGGACTACGGTCAATTACATTAACAATATAACAGTCGGCAGGTGACTGAGGTTAAGATTTAATAGACATAAGGCATAGGGTAGGCATAATAGGCATAGGGTGCCATGCTTTATATTAAATTAAAAAATTTTTTTTACAGAGAATCAAATACAAAACGAAACAGTCTTTTAATTACTTAAAATGTAAATTTTAGTTTTTAGTCTGTTTTTGCAATTATTTATGAATTTTCTCAATGACTTATATTTTGGTATTGATTGTTTAAAGATTTGATTTAATTGGTTGTCCCATAGGGGGACTATGTCTGGTTGGACCTTAGAACAGGCCGTGAGTTTGATGTCCCTGTTGGCGCCGTTGTCAAACTCTGTGATTCGGGTCAAATTCAGGTCTTGGATGATGAAGGAAAGGTGGGTCTTTCAGTGTGTACCACTCATAATTACGCCAAAAATGCGAGAGAAGACCAGTTAGTGAACTATGAAAGCACTTTCTCTACCAATCAGAAAGGGAGGTTTAATAGTCTGTCTTTTCCCCCATAAAGGAGCATTGGATCTCTCTTCAGAATGCTACAAACATCAAGCCCATGCACCCAACCTCCATTCATGGAGTGGAGGACATGATCCGTCTCGGGGACCTGAATGAAGCTGGTATCCTCAGAAATCTCCTGATCCGTTACAACGACAGGGTCATATATGTAAGCCTCTTTGACATTTTTCTCTCTGGTCTTCGATGTTCATTTTATTGCATGGGAATTTCACGATTGTGCTCAAAAAATCATGACGATTATTTTGTCAAATATAGTGACTGCAATAACAATATAAAAACAGTAAACATTACATCATTTAGACTATTGCATAATGTTAACTAGTAGCCAAATTCTTATTTTGGCCTTATTTGATCAAAGTCCATGTTTTTCTCACTTAATATCCTCTTTCACTAAGAAATACGTCAGATAATAGAAGTAAAATGGGTAGAAAACAGATAAATGCTGACTTTTAATTGCAGATAATACTTTTTTAACAACATTGTTTTGTTGCTGCTTAGCATGAAATATATTTTTAAAGATTTTATGCTTCACAACTTATTGACTTAGAAAAATAGACTGTTGTTAGAACATTGGCATTGATTTATGACTGAACAATGTATTTCAGACAGCGTTTGCTGATTATCAAATCTGGGTGTGTTTTTTCATTCCATAAAACAAAAAACAAAACAAAAAAAGAATGATTTGTTTTGGTCTCTTATGTGGAATAGCTTTTTTGCTTGTTGTTTTTGTTTTAGGTTTCAGATCACATTGGCTTTGTGAAATGTGACCTTTTCATTTTGTTTCATCATTGAATCCCATTTAGCCGTTCTCACCACTAGAATGCTTAATGGAAGGCATTGTAGCTTTGTCATAGTTTAAATGGATGCTTGAATCATTTCAATCATTGGGCACAGACAGACCTTGCGTAGGACTCATTTGTATGGAAATGTGTTTAGTGCTCTTAGCTGATCAGATGTAGTTACTTTTTGCTTATCTAGAAGGTCAATCTCCAATTTTCTTGTCACTTGCACTTTCTTGATGGTATAAAAGTGCTTTAGCATTAGCACAGACCTTCCGATTCAGTGAATTGGAGGGTCTGACTGTTTCATAATGCTCACTGTGAAAGTTATACAATTCAGTGATGTTATTGATCTGAGCAAAGAGCTCAAATATGGAAATTCTGTCATGATATCAGTTTTACATTTTGAAAGAGGAACAGGAAAAACAATAATGTTGGCTTTGAGAACAACATAAGATGTTATACGTCAAATGATTAAATAAATAAAATGAATATTCAAACTAACTTTATAATAGTTGGCTCTGCATATAAAGCTTGGATCGGAAAGTATTTTAACATAAAACATTTTTTTACAGTCTTACTCACAAAGTTGCTATTGTTCATAACCAAAAAAATGATTTGTGGTTCAGTGAGGGAAGTCAAATTGTCATGATATTTGATGAAATCACATAATTACGCACAAAGTTTTCTCAACTGTCCCCAAAGACTATTTTTTGCAAATGCTAAGGATTTTCGTCACATTTGCAACAATTCGAAGTCCTGTTCATAGTACTTAGCCACTTTTCCACCATCGGGCCGAACTGTTCTAAGAATGGTAAAGAACTATTACGGTTATATTTCCACTTGTGCTGGGTTTGGCACGGCACGATTATAAACTGTTCTCGGCCTGGAATTCTCATCACGGTTGGCTTACCGTGCTTGTAAAACGCGTGTAGTGATGAGCGGAGTAACACAAGCGAATGGAAACAAAGCGCCACAGAATGGAACAGTTAAGCAGAACGAGAACGGTTTGGCCCGATGGTGGAAAAGCGGCCTATGTGTTCACAATAATGTATTTCAGACGTACACGGGATCGATCCTGATAGCAGTGAATCCATACCAGCTCCTGCCCATCTACACACCTGATCACATTCGCCTCTATACAAACAAAAAGTTAAGAGAGATGCCACCACACATCTTTGGCATTGCAGACAACTGCTACTTCAGCATGCAAAGGAACAATAAGGACCAGTGCTGCATCATCAGGTAAATCAAAGCCTGTAACAGTTTAAAATAAGTTTGATTTTTACCACAGTATAATTCACTGGTTAATGCACATGACTCTGTTGACCATGTTGCGTGTTCAGTGGTGAGTCTGGAGCTGGGAAGACGGAGAGCACCAAGCTCATTTTGCAGTTCTTGGCTGCTATCAGTGGCCAACACTCCTGGATTGAGCAGCAGGTTCTGGAGGCCAACCCTATTTTAGAAGGTCAGGAAGATCATCTCTAAACCTAATGACATGAAACCTACCTGTCTGACACTGATCCTGTAATTGCCAGAACTTGTTAAACACAGTATGCTATGAAAGCAGGATGGTGCACCTATCAGAATAGAAATGAACATTCCTTTAAAATTGAATTCCTGAACAAGGAAAAAGACTTTAAGACTTTAAATAATATTCATTGATATATTTTTCTGTATGAATAAAAAACGTTAGCATTCAAGTTTGTAAGTCAGGGAATAAAAAAGGGTATGATTATTCAAAATAAAATACAAATTCTTTTCATTTCAGGAAATTCCTTTTCAGCTTTGTGTGAATTCAGAATTTTGCTCAACCCTGTATCAAAAGAAGACAGGGCTTTGTAACCACACCAAATGCTTTTGCTGTTTGCCGTGGAATTGAGATTTGTTATTTAAAGTTTCCCCTGTTCCCACAGCATTCGGTAATGCTAAGACCATACGCAATGACAACTCCAGCCGATTTGGGAAATACATTGACATTCACTTCAACAAGCGGGGAGCTATCGAGGGGGCAAAGGTGGAGCAGTACCTGCTGGAGAAATCAAGAGTTTGCAGACAGGTGAGAGATTGAGGATGGGCAGAATGTGTCTCACGGTGGGTCTCTTTATCATGCTATTGCTTATGCTGATGTCAGTGATGAGATTACATTTCATTGTCTTTGTAGGCAGCCGATGAGAGGAACTACCATATATTCTACTGTATGCTTGCAGGCATGAGCCCTGATCAGAAGACTAAATTAGGGCTGGGCCTGGCCAAAGACTACATTTATCTTACTATGGTGAGGGCCTGTGTTTTATCAGCAAAGACTAATACACTTTTATACAATTTCCTGTATATTATGAAAGCATTTGAAAAGACCCTTTCCATTAAAGAAATAGTTTACTCAAAAATGACCATTCTCATGCACAATGAGGAAGAGTAAATGATGAATGATCATTTTTGGTACTATTCCTTAATATATATTATACACACTGGTGAGCCAAAACATTATGAGTAGTCACAGGTCAGGGTAAGTTAGATGCGAGCATCGGTCCTGGACCTTAGAGCAGTGGAAGAAGGTCGCCTGGTCGGATGAGTTCCATTTTCTTTTACATCAAGTGGATGGCCTTATACGTGTGCACCATTTACCTGGGGAAGTGATGGCACCAGGATGCGCTGACGACGACAAGCTGGTGGAGGAAATGGATGCTCTGGGCAATGTGTTGCTGGGAATCTCTGGGTCCGGCCATTAATGTGGATATAAATTTGATACGTGCCACCTACCTAAACATTGTTGCCTCTTTAAGCAGGATGTCACATCTTGCCACACAGCACACATCTTTCAGGAATCTTTTGAGGAATATGATGAAGAGTTCAAGGGGTTGCTCTGGCCTCCAAATTCCCCAAATCTCAATCCATTTGAGTATATGTGGGATGTGCTGGACCAACAAGTTTGATCCACAGTGGCTCCACCTCACAACCTACAGGACTTGAAGGATCTGTTGCTAATGTCTTGGCACCAAATACAACTGGATACATTCAGCTGTCTTGTAGAGTCCATGCCTCGGTGGGTCGACACTGTTTTGGCAGCAGGTGGTCATAATGTTTTAGCTCTTCAGTGTGTGTATATATATATTTATATATGTGTGTGTGTTTAAAGAGAGTGTTTGTAAAAGGCTGCGTGTTCGTATCCGCTGTGTTCTTCTCTCTTGGCCTGTCATCCAGGGAAACTGTACTGTCTGTGAGGGGAGGAATGATATGAAGGAGTACTCAAGCATTCTGTCAGCCATGAAGGTCCTGATGTTTACTGACACAGAAAACTGGGAGATCTCCAAACTGCTGGCTGCCATCCTGCATATGGGCAACATGCACTTTGAAGGTAGAAAGTGTTACTAATAATAATTGTCAGCCCCACAAGACGTGACAGACTAGCTAAATAGCACGTTTCTTTTGTGTTGCCCCAACAGCTCGAACTTCAAAGAACTTGGATACCTGTGTAGTGGTTCGCTCACCTGACCTGGCCAAAGCAGCCAATCTGTTAGAGGTGAGGTACATGTGAACGCATTAGAGAGCTTTAAAGTCAACATGAAGTGACATTTTCAGACTTTTTTTACTTACATTACTTACTTTTTTTCTGTAATGTGATATTTGTGAGAAACATATGGATGCTCATTTCCACCTCAAAGTGAAAAAGATAATTGCAACCTTATTTATTGTAATTGTGACTATATTTCACAATGCAACTTGTGACTGTTTCGCATTATTGCTTTATATAATATTTATTGACTTTATATAAATTGGACTTTATATCTAATAACTGCAATGTGAATAATCTCAGAATGTGACTATTTCGCATTTGCAACTTTTTCTCATAATTGTGACTTTAAGTCACACAATTATGACCTTATTTCTCACAGTGTGTCTATTTCTTATTATAAACTTTTTTTTGGTTTGGATAAAAGGATATTCAAAGCTGAGACTTTATTTTTTGCTTTGAAATTAATTAAATAGTGAAAAGTGAGTCACCGATTCCAGAATGGAGCCAGACCTGAATGCTTAAAAAGCCTTTTGACTATTGTTTAACATTAACTAAAAGATCACACTGTGTCAGAAGAAACGGACAGCCGTTTCAGACGAATATTTTGCACTAAAGAATTGTGCAGAATAAAGAATGTGTATAAATATGTCCTTGCTCTGCACTAACTCTGTATATGTCTTTTAGCTTTGGTTTAATCCCATTTTTGCTTCAGTGTATTGCAGTCTTGAAGCTGCTGTTACTTGAAGGGGCTTGTTTCTGCTGTCTTGTTGAGATTCATCTCTTTCATTAGCTCTTTGGTACCGTGTTATCCGTGCAGTTAAAGGGAGGGGAGTTCGAGATAAATGCAGTCATTAGTGAGCATCAGACTGAGCATCATTCTAATGTTATTATCGTAGACACTGGCACAGCGTGACAAGTCTGTTCTGACTTCCTGCCGGCAGCCCTCTGCTGTCAGTCTTTCCAATGTCTGTCTCTATGTTTCCACTGTCCAAAGTCTTTGTTCTGTTTTCAGTTTGATTTAAATGGCTGTGGCAGTACTGAATTTCAAAACCATTTTCTTTGTTTGCATCTGCCCCCTGGTGGCAAGACATAAAAGTTCTCAAGAGCAGTCAGAAGGAAGGTTTGAGATCCAGTCCAATACTCTCTTCAATGCATCATATTTAAATTACAAGTCTCTTCAACTAAAAAATATCTAGTGGCTTGCAACATTTCTGTTGTATTATAAATTTTCCATGAATTGGACCTTCAGTATAAATATTCAATACTATATTATGTTGTACTATTCTCAAAGAGAATTAATAGAGTTAGAATAATTAACATCAACAGATTTTATAGCAATACAATATGAATAATTATGTGCTGAATTTACAAGGTTTGTTTCAGCACGGTAATTAATTACAATAAACTGCAGTCAATCAGGTATGATTGTTCATACTAATTTATATTAGCCTACATTTGATTATTTTTCGAACATTACCTAGTTCTACAGTGTATCACAATAATAAATACGCCAATACAGGTGGACCCTCATGATGTCATGACATGTCTGACCACACGTACACTGATCACCAGGGGGGAGAGTGTGTCCACTCCTCTCAGTGTGGACCAGGGACTGGATGTCCGTAATGCTTTTGTCAAGGTGAGGTTGTTCACAATCCAATAATGGTCCAGTTTTGATTCTCAATTTGTCATAGAAGTCGTCAATATCCACTAAGTGGAATATTTTTTGTCTCCATCAGGGAATCTATGGGAGATTGTTTGTGTGGATAGTGGATAAAATCAATGCTGCCATCTTTAGGGTTCCTTCCACAGAAAGCAAGACTATACGTAGGTCTATAGGCCTGCTCGACATTTTCGGCTTTGAGAATTTCACTATTAACAGGTGAGTATTTGTAAACAGAACATTCAAGACTATATTTCAGCATTTTCTGGACAAACTAGTACTAATCCTTGTTAATTCCTGCTGTAGTTTTGAGCAACTGTGCATCAACTTTGCAAATGAGAACCTGCAGCAATTCTTCGTCCGCCACGTTTTTAAAATCGAACAGGAGGAGTACAACCTGGAGGATATCAACTGGCAGCACATCGAATTCACCGACAACCAGGATGCTTTGGACATGATTGCCATGAAACCTATGAATATCATTTCCCTTATTGATGAGGAGAGCAAGTTCCCAAAGGTAAAGTTTGAGTTTTGTTGCTGTTCTGTATGTTTGGATTATAAATTGGAGTCCGTAGTGCACCGCAGAACATTGCTGGTTCACTTTTGAGCATCTATCTTAAATTTTATTCATCAGTTTAATGGAGGATATCTAGCCATGTTGCATGTCCATGACTTGCTATTGTGTTTCTTAGGGAACAGATGCTACCATGCTGAACAAGCTAAACTCCCAGCACAAACTTAATACCAACTACATCCCCCCTAAGCACAGACACGAGACCCAGTTTGGCATTCAGCACTTTGCTGGAGTGGTGCACTATGAAACTAAAGGTACACATTACTGAATTATGCCATTTCTAATCTCTTAAAGGGTTAGTTCACCCAATTTTGTTATTTCTGACATTAATTACTCACCTTCATGTTGTTCCAAACCTGTAAGACCTCCAAATGAATATATTTTTGATGAAATCTGAGAGCTTTCTGACCCTTCCCGGGACTATTTTAACGATGTCTTTACTACCTTTCTGGGCCTTGAAAGTGGTAATAGCGTTGCAGTCTATGGGGGGTCAGAAAGCTCTCGGGATTTCATCAAAAATATAATATACTGGTAATTTTTTGTTTATTTAAGTTAACATGATCCCCTTTTGTTTCATTGTCCAGGTTTCCTGGAGAAAAACAGAGACAGCCTCCACAGTGACATCATCCAACTTGTGCACTCATCCAAAAACAAGTTCATCAAGCAGATCTTCCAAGCTGATGTTGCTATGGTGATGCCCTTTTCCAATACTGAATCCATATTTGCTCAGCATTAAAATGCTCACGACATGCCAGCGAGGCCGCACATCTCTGAGTGCCAAATGCTGGCCATGCAGGTTTATGTGAGGGTTGCATATTAAAAGCCAAGGCATGTGCTAGCATTATTGCCCTTGGAAAAAATACTGTGAATAAAAGAAGTGACAAATGAGTGAACTTTAGACTAAGGCTTTAACATGACTCTATGTGACAGTGTCAGCACAGTCTGACTAACTCTGCTGCTGTAACTCACTCTCTCTGTGGTGATGTCAGCCCTAATCTCTCCTGGCTGATTCTCAGCAGACTTGGCTAACAGCAGTCAACTCTCTCTCTTTCTCTCTCTCTCTCTCTCTCTCTCTCTCTGCTTTCCTCCATCTGTATCTCAATCTTTTACCTTATTTTTGGCCTCAGTTTCTATGTGGTTATTTGGAGCCCACTGCATCCCTTCAAAAGGTAATCAATGGCGTGGTTTGTGTCCCTCTCAGACTCCTATTAAACTACATTTTCTCAATAGTCCCTTGCGAAACCCATTCCTGTGTTTTTTTTTTCTCCTTTGAAAATGGTTTCTGTTGAAGTAGTCTGTAAGGGTGCGCTGACAGAATAATTTAATAGCTCTAACAGTGGCATTATTCTCCAGATGAATTGAGTAAAAAGCCAGTCACCACAGAGAGATTCTGTTTCAAGTTAGATGCAGCTTGTTCTCATTGGTGTTTTTCAGCATTATTTTGAGGTTTTTTGTTTTTTTTTTGGCAAGAGAAATTCCATTTACTCATTTTCCTGGCGCTGGGCGAAGATTGAAAAAGAGGGAAACTGCTAGATTCGTTTTTTTCTTCACAATGCCTTCTTAAAGCATTTGCTTGTAAAGAATCGGGAATAACAGCAAGAGAAGGGGTAGATAAAGGATACAAGCAACCAATGAAGATCCAGAAGAAACGCGATGAGCGAGGGAGAAAGTATGAAAGAATGACATTTATTAGAGGCAGGAAAGAAAGGAGAAATGATTGGACCAAAAAAGAGCCACACAGAAAGGTGAATTAGTGTCTTTGTGATGTGCATAGTATGGGTATTTGTTGTAGCTTTGTGTGAAGTGTGTAATCGTGTGTATGTAGCAGTAAAGGTCCTCTTCATTTTCTGTGAAGTTAATGGGAGAATTTCTGTGTTTTCAGGGAATGGAGACAAGGAAGCGTTCCCCGACTCTAAGCAGTCAGTTTAAGCGCTCGCTCGAGCTGCTCATGAGGACGCTGAGCGTGTGTCAGCCTTTCTTTGTACGCTGTATCAAACCCAATGAGCTCAAAAAGCCCATGGTGAGTCGATTAATATGTCTGTGAGAAATTAATAGATGTAGACTTTAAAAACAGGGCTTGAGAATAATGATGACGTGAAGGCCTATGGCCAGGTTCAAGTCTGTTAACAGATGTTTCAATTGCCATATTAGTAGCCTATATCTCACATCAATTAATCATAAATTATAAATCATAAATTATAAATCATAATCATAAATTTGTTTTTATGCCTTACAAACTAAAACATTTGGCTTTCTATAATGTATGAAATATTGTTGTTGCAAATTCTGCTGAACTATCTAGTTTCTAGTAGTGTCATGCCATTATTATGCAGCTGTATAATTTCCAGCTTTTAGAACTCTAAACATTTATTTATTTTAATTGTTTTATTTATTTATTTATTTATTTACAACCACCCTACATTGGGCAAGTGGTTTGGTTTAGATTTTATTTTTATTAATGGATTTATATATTCTTGTTTTAAGCATAAAGCTAGTTCGATTTTGTTAGGTTTATTACTAAAGAAAATGCAGATTTGGGTAAAAAATAAATGTTATATAGGTTACACTTTATTTTACAGTATGTGCACTTACAGTGTACTTACCCAAGAAAGTACTGGTAATATACGGTAACTACATGGGTTAAGGTTAGGTTTATAGGTAGGTTCAGGGTTAGTACTTTGTTATAACCCAGTTATTGTAATTGCTATAATAAGTACATAGTATGTACACGTGGAACAGGACTGTAAAATAAAGTGCAACCATTATATATGTTAAGATACAAAATATAGATTGTGTAAATAGAATTTCTAATCCTGATTTTGCTTATCAGAAAAAAATTGAGCCCTGAATACCAGCCCTCGTTCTCTCCTCTGCAGATGTTTGATAGTGGACTATGTGTCAGGCAGTTACGCTACTCCGGGATGATGGAGACTATCCGCATACGCAGAGCTGGATATCCCATACGCTACACGTTTGCTGAGTTTGTGGACCGTTATCGGGTCCTTATGCCTGGGGTCAAACCAGCCTTCAAACAGGCGAGTCTAAAGCATTACTGTTAATGCAGTCAACAGATGTGACTTGCAGGTCTGGAGTATGTTGTTTGCTTGACAGCTCTTTTAAAAGCTTCTTTTTTTTTTTTTTGCAGTCTGTTAGAATTGTCTTCTGTTGATATTATTTGACAAGTGCTGACAATTTTCATACATTTAACTTTGAATGTCTGTCATCTTACAGGAAGATCTGCGAGGGACCTCTCAACGCATTGTTGTGTCAGTTCTGCAGAAAGATGATGACTGGCAGATGGGAAAGACAAAAATCTTTCTGAAGGTTTGCCACAAATAAGCAAAAAAAAAGTGAAGATTTTGCTGTGTTTTAGTATTGTGACAAATGCTATACTTGGTCTGTATTTGCTGTAGGATCATCATGACATGCAGCTGGAAATTGAAAGAGATAAAACTATTACTGACAAAGTCATTTTCATCCAGAAGTCTGTGAGAGGTGTGAAAGCGAGGTACGAGAAAAACAAAGAGTGAAGAAGAGCAGACCCAAAATACAAATAAAGTCTGATATGTATCTGTCTGTTTTGTTTACCAGAACTAATTTCCTGAAGATCAGAAGGGCTGTGACATTAATCCAGCGAATATGGAGAGGCTACATCTCCAGAAAGCACTATGCTGTGGTGAGTGGGTGAAAACTAAGCAGACAGAATCTGTTCTGAGGTTTTTGTCTGATTGTAACTATGCCTTCTTTCCAGATGCGTGTAGGTTTCCTGCGGCTTCAGGCCTTGTACAGGTCCCGGAAGCTGTACCTGGCGTATCAAGCGGCCAGGACACGCATCACTCTGCTCCAGGCCTGGTGTCGTGGATTCCTGGTGCGCCGGACTTTCTCCGAGCGCTTCCATGCGGTCCTGATCATCCAGGCTTATGCACGAGGAATGATAGCTCGAAGACTGTGCAAGCATCTCAAACTGGAGGTAAATCTGTAGTAAATCTGGATCTATCATCTGTCTGTCTGTATATCTATCTATCATCTATCTATCTATCTATCTATCTATCACTTGTCTATCTATCTATCTATCTATCTATCTATCACCTTTCTGTCTGTCTGTCTGTCTATCTATCTATCACTTGTCTATCTAGCTATCAATCACCTTTCTGTCTGTCTGTCTATCTATCTATCTATCTATCTATCTATCAATCACCTTTCTGTCTGTCTGTCTGTCTGTCTGTCTATCTATCTATCATCTGTCTGTCTTTTTTTCTGTTGCTCCATCTATCTATCTATCACTTGTCTATCTATCACCTTTCTGTCTGTCTGTCTGTCTGTTTATCTATCTATCTATCACTTGTCTATCTATCTATCTATCACCTTTCTGTCTGTCTGTCTATCTATCTATCTATTTATCTATCTATCTATCTATCACTTGTCTATCTATCTATCAATCACCTTTCTGTCTGTCTGTCTATCTATCTATCTATCTATCAATCACCTTTCTGTCTGTCTATCTATCTATCATCTGTCTGTCTTTTTTCTGTTGCTCCATCTATATATCTATCTATCTATCACTTGTCTCTCTTTTTTTCTGTTTCTCCGTCTGTCTATCTATCATGTGTCTTTTTTCTGTTGCTCCATCTATTTATCTATCTGTCTATCTATCATCTGTCAGTCTTTTTTTCTGTTGATTTATCTATCATCTGTCTGCCTATCTTTATTTTTTTTTGTTGCTCCATCTATCTATCTATCTATCTATATATATATATCACTTGTTCACACTCTCTCCGTTTAGAGGGAGCGTCGGTTAGAAGCCGAGCAGCAGCGTCTGGATGAAGAGGAGCGTCTGAAGAACCAGATGACGGCACGCAGGGCTCGGGCAGAGGCAGCGAGGAAGCACCAGGAGCGTCTGGCCCAGCTCGACCGAGAGCAGGAGGAGAGAGAGCAGGCTGAGCGGAATGAGACACGGAGGAAAAAGGAGCTTCTGGAGCAGATGGAGAGAGAAAAACTGGAACCGGTCAACGACTCTGAAATGGTGGACAAGATGTTTGGATTCCTGGGCAATGCCAACTCCCTTCCCAACCTGGAGGGTGAAGCACCAGAAGGGTTTGAGGTACGGAACTTTGTAACTATTGATCTCTGTAATGAATATCTTACCTTGCCTGGATTGCATGTTATCTTAGTTTGCTTTTGTTTGGATGAAACAGGATCTAGAGAATGTTCCGAGACAGTTTGAGGAAGTCATTAATGAGCCTCTTCCTCTTCCTGACGATGAAGAGGAAGACCTATCAGAGTATAAGTTTGCAAAGTTTGCTGCAACCTACTTCCAAGGAAATGCCACACACGTGTATACACGGCGGCCACTGAAACAACCTCTGCTGTTTCATGAGGATGAAGGAGATCAGCTAGTAAGCTGCTTTTTTTTTTTTTTTAAAGCTGCAGTCCGTAACTTTTTTGGGTTAAAAATGATCCAAAATAAATTTTTGAGCAAGTACATAACCAGCCAGTGTTCAAAACGATCTGCTTGCCTTAGCTCGATTCTAAAAGGTAAGACTGTAATAATGTTTTTAATTCCAGGGGTACTGGTGGATTTCCACTGGAAATTCGAGCATGTCTTTGTGTCATTACGTCACATCTGTACACATAAAGAAGGAGTCTCGGCTAGTAGGCTATATTGCGTGTGAGGATGTTATGATTTATAGCCTTTTCTCACAGTTCTTGATATAATTAAACTTATCAATTTGATCACGGATCCAGAAAGGTTCAAATGACAATCACCAGTGACAACTGGAGATTCACCCGTTGTGAAATACAAAAGACTTCGGACTTCGCAGTGGCTACAGAAAAAAAGAGACTGCAACCAGGCCCATGCGAAAAAAAGGCTAAATATCAGAAGGGCATTAAATGTAGTCACGCAATGCTGATGTTGTTAACATTAACAATTTGAGAACAAAGTATAATTTGCACGGTTTGACATGATATGATAAGTGATCGTTAGATTTAATCAGAGCGATTTACTGCAATGCTTTTTTTCTCTTAGTTGGTCAGAACAAAAGTGGATGTTACTTACTTTTTCAGATGACATTTTCCAGTGAAAATTCTTATGTTGGTCATACTTCCAAAAAGTAGAATCTGTGATTCCGAATGACAGTTTCCACACCGGCGCGTTGACTGACTGACAGCCACACATTCTCCTCAAAACATTGGATTCATCCGCGCTGTGCCGTGCCGAGGCACAACCCACGTAAAGTTGATAATTTTGCGAAAAACTGCAACTGCAGATTTCAAACAAAGAGGAAAAACTACAGACTGCAGCTTTAAAGTTATTATTTATTATAATAATGTAGATTATTAGATGTCAGAGTCTTTGCTTATAGGTTTACTGTATAATATTTAAGCTGTGTAGCCCATATCATATTATGGTTCTTTTGTGTCTTTAGGCTGCTCTAGCTGTGTGGATCACTGTGTTGAGGTTTATGGGAGATCTTCCTGAACCCAAATACCATATCAGCATTAGTGACGGCACTGAGAAGATTCCAGTTATGACTAAAATCTATGAGACGTTGGGGAAGAGGACCTACAAAAGGGAGCTGCAGGCCCTGCAGGTGGATGAGGAGGTGAGACAAGTCAGGTGGTGGGTGCAGTGAAAATAAAAATTAATAGATTACTTAATATTAATATTATCAATATGACTTATTTTTACATATAAAAATATTATTTAATATTAAGTTATATAAAAGTCCAGGTATTATGAACATGAATTAATAATGAACAACATTTTATTTATAAATTAACATTAACCTAGACTAGTACAAACTAAAAAAGCATTGCTCTTCGCTAGTTAATGACATCCAAGACATATTAATGTAATGTAATGACATGATAATGTTAACAAGATTAAGCCTTGCTGTAATGTTACCGATGTGATGTATGAAAGTTTTCTTCATTGTTCCCAGAGTTCCACTACTGACATCCAGAAAAGGAACAGTGTGCGGCATAAGCTGGTGTCCCTCACATTAAAGAAGAAAACAAAGATCACAGAGGAGGTCTATAGCAAAGAATCCATTACATTTCCTAATAGTTGAAGTAATTTATGTGCCTCTAGTGGCACCAAACGCTAATGTATTATTAAAAAAAAAATGTCTTCAAACACTCCCCCTGTCTGCCAGTCGAATAAATAGTCCTGACCCGTATGGTATTGGTTGAAATGCTGCTGTTTGCCTGATTGGAATCAACTTAATAATGGTTTACTTTATACAGAGTTGTCTCTGCATACATTATCATTTAAAACTCTAGGGTCGGTAAGATTTTTTTATATATATTTGAAAGGTTTTTTTATGCTCTCCAAGCCTACATTTAAAAATAATACCACATATTGTAAAATATTATTACAATTTAAAATATACTTTTTCTATTCTTATATATTTTAAATAGTAATTTATTTCTGTGATGGTAAAGCTGAATTTTCAACATCATTACTCCAGTCTTCAGTGTCACATGATCCTTCGAAAATCATTCTAATATGCTGATTTACTGCTCAAGAAAATGTCATATTATTAACAATGTTGGAAAAAGTTGTGCTTTTTAATATTTTTTGTGGAAACTGTGATTAAAAACAATTCTTTGAAAATTGGTTATGAAATAGAAATCTTTTGTAACATTAAAAATGTATTTACTGTTTTACTGAGTTACTGTTTATCCCTGCTGAATAAAAGTAAACGATAGTGTATTAAAGTGTATTCCTGCCTCTGTTAGGTGACCAGACGGTTTACAGACAGTGATTACAGTCTACAGGGAAACAGCATGCTGGAAGACCGACCCACCTCCAATTTAGAGAAGCTCCACTTTATCATTGGCAATGGCATTTTACGCCCTGCTCTCAGGTCATTACGTGGCAAATGCATTATTGTTGATGTGCTTGTGACTGTTGAACATACATTGTATCTGAATTGTATTGCATCTGGGTTTGTTTCCTCTCTCAGAGATGAGATCTACTGTCAGATCTGTAAACAGCTGAGCCAGAACACATCCAAAAGCAGCCATGCACGTGGCTGGATCCTGCTGTCCCTCTGTGTGGGCTGCTTTGCTCCTTCAGAAAAATTTGTCAAAGTAAAAAAAAACTTTACAACTTTTATTTTTTTATTTTTGCATTCGTCAGCAGGAAATCAGATCTTTTAATTATCCTGATGATCCTGAACCAAAAAAATTCATAACTCTTCATCCCATTTCATGTGTCTTTATCTGTATTTTCTTTAGTATCTGCGGACATTCATTACCAGTGGGCCGCCTGGTTATGCACCTTATTGTGAGGAGAGACTGAGAAGAACGTTTGTGAATAAAACAAGGACTCAGCCTCCTTCTTGGCTTGAGCTGCAGGTATTTTAGGACCCACAAAAGCCATTAGAGACCGCTTTGGGAAAATGAATCGGAAAAAAAATATGAGTAATTTGACTGGATTTCTCTTTCTTTCCTCCTCCAGGCCACTAAATCTAAGAAACCCATCATGTTACCGGTGACCTTTATGGACAGCACCACTAAGACCCTGCTGACTGACTCCGCCACCACAGCTGAAGAGCTCTGCAATGCTCTGTCTGACAAAATCGGCCTGAAGGATCGCTTTGGCTTCTCCTTATACATTGCTCTTTTTGATAAGGTACATTAATGCACACTCAGACTTTTCACAGCCATTACTCCAATCTTCAGTGTCACATGATCCTTCAGAAATGATTCTAATATACTGATATGGCTCTCAAGAAACATTTAGAAAATAGAAAGTTCAAAAGTAACATTTTAAAAGTGTTTACTGTCACTAATTTGATGCATCTTTCCTGATTAAGAAGGGTGCATTCAAAAACCATCAAAAAAACGTACTGACCCCAAACTTGTCCCTGAATGTGTCCTCATATTCTTATTTATTTGGTCATCTTCCTCAGGTTTCATCCTTGGGCAGTGGGAAGGATCATGTGATGGATGCCGTGTCACAGTGTGAGCAGTACGCTAAAGAGCAGGGTGCTCAGGAGCGCAACGCCCCCTGGAGGCTATTCTTCAGGAAGGAAATCTTCACGCCCTGGCACAACCCTGCCGAGGACAGCGTGGCCACTAACCTCATATACCAGCAAATCGTGCGTGGGGTCAAATTCGGAGAGTACCGCTGTGATAGGGTCAGAGCTGTTGTGTGCATATTTCACATTGCCCAATGTAAGTTAAATTACTTGCATTAACCAAGCGTATGCATGTGCACTGTCTTCTTAGGAGGAGGACCTGGCCGAGCTAGCCTCTCAGCAGTACTATGTGGACTATGGGTCAGAGGTTCTACCAGACCGTCTTATGAGTCTTATTCCATCATACATCCCGGACCGCGAAATTACTCCCTCCAAGACAGTGGAGAAATGGTCTCAAATGATCATAGCAACTCTCATAAAGGTATACATAATAGTTTCAACACATACATTTTTTGTTGGGTTAATTGTAATTGTTTTGTACATTATATCATATTTAGTGCTGTCAATCGATTAAAAAATTTACGAATTAATCACACATGTTTCTGTAATTAATCGCAATTATTCACACATGGCTAACTCCTAAGTTTTTTATATATTTTTATATTGTAATAATTTCATATTTAAACACCAAATTAATGTAGAAACAACATAAAGACAGCAGCCTATATTTTAAATATTTGTTTAATGGCGTCTGATGATAATGATTTCATAGTCAATATTAACCATTAATTATAGGCACTCAGCATTACAGTATAATTGAAAGCTATGAATTTTTACATTTATTAGACTTTAAAAAATACAGCAACTTTTAATTTGAGTGAATTTAAAACAATCTTCACATAAACCCATTAAAAATTTCTCATTTACCTGTGCCCTTCAATATATCAAGCCTAATTTTGAAATTGGCCCAGTCTTGCCCTGTCAAAATGCACAAATAATTTAGTTTTTGTTGTTTTTGACCCATGTAACCTTGTAAAGAGTGCTTTGAGATTTTTAGGTAAGTCTAAGCAATGGGATATATACAGAAATTGAATAAAGTTATCAAACACTTTGCAGTCTTCACTGCATAAATTATGAATTAAATATAGATTAATCCTTAAAAAAGCTACAAAAGTTATTCAGTCAAGAGCAGTGAGTGAGTGACTTTCTCTTTTTCTTTTGTTCTTTGATTATCCTTGATGACAGACAGCGGCAGGTTTGTTAGCCTGCTGTCACTTTAAGACCTGACACACATCACACAGATCTGACATGCATCCCATTTTCTCACAACTCGTTACGTTCATTTAAAACTTAATTCAACTCATTTAAGACTGTGCTTGAGAGGATACTCGACAAAACGGGCATTTTGGCATAATTTTGTATGTTTTTGTCCTTTCATGCGTTGTCTGAAGTGGCTTTCTGTGCGCATAATTCGCATGTGTGTCACAGACAGGAGATTCACAGACTCGCGGAGTCGCGCGCCAGTAAAACACGCATTCTCTTTGCTTCTCTTTCCATTCTCTGAATGGTTTAAAAGCATTTGTTTGAATAAGAGCGTGATCATATAATGAAACGCTAGCCAAAGTATGATGGGAAAAAACAGATGCTGCATTAATTGTGTTAAATATTTTAACGTGTTAAAGTCGAAAAAAATTAACCGCATGCATTAACTAATTCATTTTGACAGCAATTATTATATTATATTATGCCGTTTCTACTACTAGCATTTAATCAGTTATCTATTCATATTATAAGTATACAAATAAGTATAATCAAACATACTGTGGCATGATTGAAATAATGAATATAATTGAAAAAATATGATATTTTGAAGTTAGAGTTGATAACAATAAATACTTTTGGTAGTTTTCATGGTTGTAATAGCATACTTAGAATTAGGAATAATATTTTTAAAATTAGCCAAAGAAAAAACAAACTAATCTGGGTTGATAATCTGAATATTTGGTGGTTCTCCGATGTCTATGGTGGTTAAAGCCCTAGTATTTCGTGCTTGACGTGGAAAAATGATAATATATATTATTTTTTCTAAAACACAAAATTAAAAATCCGAACATTATACACAATTGTCACCACTTCCTGAGAATGGTATCACAATTACATGATAGTAAAGTATAGATAACTAAGCACATCTATTATTAAACTTTTCATTATAAGTAAACTTACAGAACTCCACTGTCACAGCACATATCTGCACCTAAGTCTTCATTACTGTGTCAGGCTGTGTCTGACTCACCTCGCGGTGCGTTCTCAAGGTCGGCAGTCTCATTATCTTACAGCAGTACCTTCATTTCCACCCAGCACTAATATATAAAATATAATCTCATTAACTCTCTGATCTGAAGTGTGTGCATGGACGACCTATAGACTGCTGTCTGCCGTAATAGAGTGCAATCACAGGACCCTGAATATTTGAGACATTTCTTTCAACCTCACTTAGTCACTGTCTTGTTATGGATTTGTAGGTTAGGTCAGCACTGTCGTCTGTGTGCTAGCTCGTAGCGGTTGATGGGACTGAGCAGGTTGAGATTTGATTGAAACAATTAATCACGTTTCTTATCTCAAGGGTGAAGGCCGTTTTAATTACCCTTCTGCCTCTCATAGGCTAAAGTGATGGACATGAATGTTTAATAATGCTGGGGATCAATTTTATGGATCGTCCTAGCTGTGTAGTAATGCATGAGTTTGTTACATTTTCTGCTTATAAGCAGGTGACGAGAGCAAAGGTAATCGCCTCTGAGGTAATCGCCGATATTGTGTTGTGCTGAGAGCAAGATATTGACGATTGCATCTCCACAGGGAATCTACACGCAGAAGAAGTTTGATTCACAGAGAGTGAAGGAAGAGGTGGTGGATTTCGCTCGATTTAAGTGGCCTTTGCTTTTTTCACGCTTCTATGAGGCCTTCAAATTTTCAGGTAAGACTTACAGAGAATAGTTCACCCAAAATTAAAACTCAAGTCAGTGAGTTGAATAGATCTGTCAGAATTGCGAACAAATCATTCAGACCAGTTTTGTGAACCGAATCATTGGTTTGAATTAAAAGATCTGACTCAGTTTATTTTACAAATTTAATGTACGTCACTTATCAAAACTTTAAGGAGAACTAGGGCAGATATATTTATATATTTTTGTTAATTATTGTTATTTATAGTTTATATAGTTGTTTTTATAGTTTGGTTTTGTATAATTTACTGGTTATCTATTAAAATTATAATAGTCATCTATTAAAATTATAATTGTTATCTATTAAAATTATAAGTATACATATAAGTTTTTACAAACATGCTAATAACATGATGGAAATAATATGGCATTTTAGGGTCTGTATTAAAAATAAAAATGACTTTTGGTAGTTTGCGAGGCTGTAATAGCATATTTTGGATTGGGAATTATATTTTAACAATTAGCCATTGAAAAAACCCCCACTTATCTGGGTTGGCAATCAGTATATTTAGCGGTTCTCCAATGTCTATGGTGGTAATGGTCCTGGTCCTTTGTGTTTGAGGTGGAAAAATTATAAAAAGTTACACAAAATTAGCCACAAATGGCACCATTTCCTGAGAATGGGTTCACAATTATTTGATTGAAGAGTTTGTATAACAATGCAAAAGTATTATTAACCTGTTCATTTCAAGTCCAGATGTTAAGATGAATTAAAGTTAAGTCTTTTCATCAGTTTTAAATATCAATGTCAATATTACAGACATTTTATATGAGCTCGCTAAAGCTCCAGTCTCCATTCTTTGTAATTGCATGGAAAAAAGTGACTGGTATATTATTCCAAATTTCTTCATTTGTGTTCCATGGAAGAAATTCTTGTTGGGGGAATTATTCTATTACGTTATTCTTTAAATCATATTTTAAATAATCAGTTGGCCATATTGATCTGATAAAGTGTTGTGAAGCTAAACCATTCTTTCTGTTTTTTTCACAGGGCCTAGTCTCCCAAAGAATGATGTTATAGTGGCAGTGAACTGGACTGGAGTCTACTTTGTAGATGAGCAGGAGCAGGTCCTTCTGGACCTTTCTTTCCCAGAGATCACTGCAGTCTCCAGCAGCAGGTGCAGTAGCTTATCAAACCAAACCCACTTCATATGATGTAAGTGTTCTCTATATTGTAATTTTTTGGTCAAACTTGTGGATGCAGAGGTGGAAAGCTTCAAGGACAGAGCTTCACTCTGGCTACCATTAAAGGAGATGAGTACACCTTCACATCCAACAATGCCGAAGACATCCGTGACCTGGTTGTCACCTTTTTAGAGGGCCTGCGTTCCAGGTCAAAGTTTGTGGTGGCCCTGATGGACAGCCATTACCCCGGTGAGCACACATTGACCATAAAGGCAGCAGTTGGGTTTATAACCATTGCATTTGATAAGACGGTCTTGCAAAAAAACATCTTGTTTCTGTTTGTTTTCCCAGCTGGGCAAGACTCTTCGTTCCTGAGATTCTCAAAGGGAGATCTGATTTTTCTGGATGAGCAGAATGGAGAGCAGGTCATGACTTCAGGTTGGGCTCATGGGGTCAATGACAGAACCAAGAAGAGAGGAGACTTCCCTGCAGACAGCGTCTATGTGCTGCCCACTATCTCCAGGCCACAATATGATATTGTGGTCAGTGTTTTTTCATTCAACACATTATTTGGACATTCTCAGAAAAAAAATATTTACATATTTATCTAAACACCACTCCCAGTAGCATGGGTGGCATCACTAACAGTCTACCATTGCTCAGATATTTTTAATTTCTTTTTACACCTAAGCAAATAATGAAAAAGACCTTCGCCATAAGTATATCGGGTACATATTACTACCCTAAGGTGCTAACATGCTCCTTTTTGGAGTAGATAAGGTACAAAGTTGTCCCTTTAAGTTTTTGTTTTTTTCTGGTGGTGTATTATAATTACCTTGGAAAACCAATAAGCCACATATTTAAACTAAAGAAGGACTTGCGATATTGAATAGCCACTGGACCATCTCATTTCTGTTTCTTACAGACATTGATTACCATGTCACCAGACCAGCGTAAGGACTCCATTAAGCTGTCTGATCAGAATCTGTTGGAAAGTGGAGAGAAGGTTCAGCCGCACACTCTAGAGGAATTCTCCTATGATCACTTCAGGTGCTTGAACGCTCTTTTGTCTGAAAGGAAAAGGACTGTTTTAAAGTTGGGAAAAGGAATTATAGTGCAAACAAAAAGGTTTATTAATTAAACTCACAGCATGCTTTAAATGCTCAATATCTTTTAAATATTAGCTGTATTGACTCACCACACCTATGATTGTATTTCATCATTTTGCACACAAATTTTTTGTTTAATTCTGGATTTATTACCTTTCTGGGTCCTGTCCATCCTCTAGACCCCCTTCAAAGAGCACACTGAGTCGTGTGATCATCAATAAAGGCAGAGGGAAGGATAAAATGTGGTGTTGCACCAGAGAACCGCTCAAACAGCCTTTGCTGAAAAAAGTCCTCAACCATGAAGAGCTGTCCCAGGATGCCTGCCAGGCTTTCATTTATATCCTTTACAGTTAATAGTATTACCTTTATAACATTTTGAATGTCTAACTGCAGTTCCCTCATTTTGACCCTTGACTCTGTCGTACCTATCATGAAGTACATGGGCGACTACCCCTCGAAGAGAAGCCGTTCGGTCAATGAGCTCACTGATCAGATCTTTGAGGGCGCTTTGAAGGCTGAACCTCTGAAGGACGAGATCTTCTGTCAGATCATCAAGCAACTGACCGAGAATCACGTTAAGTAGGTTTTTACCAGCTAAAGCTGTGTATATTCAATGGATCTCATTCACGCAATTGGGTTTTATTCCTTATGTGCCAAAGAAAAAGCCAAATTAGGATAATACACAGCTGAAACTCTCCATAAAAGGGATTTAGCATATTATTATTATTATTATTATTGTAACTATTATTATTATACACTTCCCGGCCAAAAAAAAGCTGATGTTTGGATTTAAATTGGCAAATGCTTAACACATCCCGTGTTTCTAAGCTGACTTTTGCATATGTGTGATTTTATTTTAAATATTATTTTAAATATACTTGCAAATGTACTGATAAATTGACTGCATGAAAATTGCTCACAGGTTACACACAGTTAGTGAATGAGACCCATTACTGTGAAAACAGTTAATGTGGCTGATAAATCTGTAACAGTCTGTCCCCTAGTGGTTAGTCTGTAAATGACCAGAGCTGCTTTATGTTGTCAGCATTACTTGTTCTGTGTGTTCAGATACAGTGAGGAGAAGGGCTGGGAGCTGCTCTGGCTCTGCACTGGGCTTTTCCCTCCCAGTAACATGCTGCTTCCTCATGTCCAAAAGTTCCTGCAGTCCAAGAAACATCATCCAGTCGCACCAGACTGCATGCAGAGACTGCAGAAAGCCTTGCGGTAACTAACAGCCAATACAAACACGCATCTCGAATGTTGCATAGATTCCCTTCCAACATTTTTCTCTTCATGGACAGAAATGGATCCAGAAAGTATCCTCCTCACCTTGTAGAAGTGGAAGCCATTCAGCACAAAACTACCCAGATCTTTCACAAAGTGTACTTCCCTGATGACACTGATGAGGTGAGTTTTTATGTTAACTCTAGGTGTGTCTGTTACCTGTACCGTACGTTGTTTCCAATCTCCTGTGGTGGTAATATTCTCTTTCTCTCTCATGCCCGGCTGTTTATTTATGCATGAGGAAACGGAGAGAACGCCCCGTTGTGCTCTGACCTCATTTGAATCCTCCATGCTCAGAGTTATGTGGAGCTGCTGGAGAAAACGGCATAAGATAGTTGAAGTGTGAATAGACTCAGAGACTCACATCTTTTTTGGATTAAATATAGTTGTAATATTATGGCCTGTACTGTTGTACTGTTTTATATAAGAAAATATAAATAGACACTGTAGACATGGAATGTAATTCACAATACAATATAACAAACACCAAATACACAGTTTAGCTACGTATATACACTCACCTAAAGGATTATTAGGAACACCTGTTCAATTTCTCATTAATGCAATTATCTAATCAACCAATCACATGGCAGTTGCGTCAATGCATTTAGGGGTGTGGTCCTGGTCAAGACAATCTCCTGAACTCCAAACTGAATGTCAGAATGGGAAAGAAAGGATGGGCTACAACAGCAGAAGACCCCACCGGGTACCACTCATCTCCACTACAAATAGGAAAAAGAGGCTACAATTTGCACAAGCTCACCAAAATTGGACAGTTGAAGACTGGAAAAATGTTGCCTGGTCTGATGAGTCTCGATTTCTGTTGAGACATTCAGATGGTAGAGTCAGAATTTGGCGTAAACAGAATGAGAACATGGATCCATCATGCCTTGTTACCACTGTGCAGGCTGGTGGTGGTGGTGTAATGGTGTGGGGGATGTTTTCTTGGCACACTTTAGGCCCCTTAGTGCCAATTGGGCATCGTTTAAATGCCACGGCCTACCTGAGCATTGTTTCTGACCATGTCCATCCCTTTATGACCACCATGTACCCATCCTCTGATGGCTACATCCAGCAGGATAATGCACCATGTCACAAAGCTCGAATCATTTCAAATTGGTTTCTTGAACATGACAATGAGTTCACTGTACTAAAATGGCCCCCACAGTCACCAGATCTCAACCCAATAGAGCATCTTTGGGATGTGGTGGAACGGGAGCTTCGCCTGGATGTGCATCCCACAAATCTCCATCAACTGCAAGATGCTATCCTATCAATATGGGCCAACATTTCTAAAGAATGCTTTCAGCACCTTGTTGAATCAATGCCACGTAGAATTAAGGCAGTTCTGAAGGCGAAAGGGGGTCAAACACAGTATTAGTATGGTGTTCCTAATAATCCTTTAGGTGAGTGTATGAATCAATGAGGATGGATGGATGGATGTGCAATAGAAGCATTTACACAAGTGGTCTCAGGCTTTTGGCCCTCAAAATGAATTCCCCCCATAACCCATTGACTGAAACAGTCTCTTTTATTTTCTACTATCCTTTTTTCAAAGGTCTTTGAGGTTGAATCAAGCACAAAAGCCAAAGATTTCTGTCTGAACATCTCTGGCAGAATGATGCTCCAATCCTCTGAGGGCTTCAGCTTGTTTGTCAAAATTTCTGACAAGGTGAGGTTACAAAGGTGTCGAATGTCTGTTCAGATGAAATACTATAGGTTATGACACACTAAAGAACTCTTTTTAAGTTTAACTACATTTTTAAACAGATTTTTACGTCACAGCTTTTTACTCTCAAAACACATGCCCTGTATTTAATAGCAGTTATTCATCAGTTCAAGTGTATTATTAATGTAGGATGTCTTATCAGTTCTGGCTTAAAACGTTTCAGGTGATCAGTGTGCCAGAAGGAGATTTCTTCTTCGACTTTGTTCGACATCTGACAGACTGGATTAAAAAAGCCAGAGCTGTGAAAGATGGTGATTTATGTTTCTTGTTCATAAAAATGATCAATATTTTGAGTGTAAAAACCATGAGAGGTGTTAATACTTCTGTTCGTTCTGTAGGCACAGTGCCTTCACTGACCTATCAAGTGTTTTACATGAAGAAACTGTGGACCAACACCATTCCAGGCAAAGATCCCATGGCTGACTCCATTTTCCATTACTTCCAGGTGGAAATCTCTCTCTCTCTGTACTCAATCTGTGCATACAGGCTCACTTTCAAACACGTATCACACTCTTGCTTCTTCATAAACTCTTCTTCAGGAGCTCCCAAAGTACCTGCGTGGCTACCACAAGTGCTGTCTTGAAGAGGCTTTCCAGCTGGCTGCGCTGATTTACAGGGTGAGGTTTGAGGAGGACAAATCACAGTTCCTCAACTTCACCAAGATGCTGAAGGAGCTCGTTCCTCAGGACCTGATCCGTCAGCTCTCACCCGACGACTGGAAACGAGTGAGTGAGCAACGCTAGTCCTACTTCAAACGTTCATTTATGACAAGTCAATGCTGTGAATGTGCATGTCTTTGTTTCTTCTGCAGCCTGTCGTCACATACTTCAATACCCATGCAGGGAAATCTCGAGAGGAAGCAAAACTGATGTTTCTAGAAATCATTTATAAGTGGGCAACTTTTGGATCTGCCTTTTTTGAAGTCAAGGCAAGTTTGTCACAATATGATGCAAAGTTGATTTACCTAAATGTCGGGCAAACAAAATTATATTTTCCTCAATTATAGTATTTGATTAGTTATTTTTTGTAAAATAAACTACATCTGGCTTGATGATGTTTGATATTCGTCCACAGCAATCCTCAGATACAAATTTCCCAGAAGTCCTTTTGATAGCGATCAACAAACTTGGTGTTACTCTCATTGACCCGAAAAATAAGGTAGGTTTACACACTGCCCAGAATAATGTAAGGTAAATAAGCGGTATCTATAATATATTGTCATTTTAGCCTAAAGTGCAAACTTTACTACATACTCTACTTTTCAAGTTTGGGGTCAGTAAAAATGTTTTATGTTTTTGAAATGTCTTATGGTTTATTTGATTAAAAAGACAGCAATATTGTGAAATGTTACATTTCTTATTATTATCAGTGTTGAAAACAGTTCTGAAAAAAATTCTGATAGATTTTTTCAGGATTGTTTGACTGTCACTTTAAAACAATATAATGAGTCTTAATTGTGTATTAATGTGTATTAATTGCTTTAAAAAAATGTTTTACTGACCCCAAACTTTGGAATGGTTATTTTATGGAATTTAGTGTATTTTATTTGAGCATTTTGCTCATTTAAATATTGATGTTAAACTTACATTGCTGTGACATAAAGCCAACTGCCATTTTTTCCTCATTTGCGTCAGCAACAAAACTTTTATTATATACTTTTGTAAAAACCCTTTGGATATTGTTTGAATGGCATTTACTCATTTGTCTGCAGGACATTTTGGGCACACATCCCTTCACCAAAATCTCTAACTGGAGTAGTGGACATACCTATTTCCACATTACCATTGGTAACCTGGTTAGAGGCAGCAAACTGCTGTGTGAGACATCACTGGTGAGTCAGTCATCCCTTACTTCAGTGCTTCCCAACCCTGTTCCTGGAGGCACACCAACAGTACACATTTCAAACTCTTCCTATCAAACACAACTGATTCAACTCATCTGATGATCAATCCTTTTCAGTCCTTGGAATATCTACTAATACGCTGATAAGGGAGACATCCAAAATGTGCACTGTTGGTGTGCCTCCAGGAACAGGGTTGGGAATCACTGCCTTGCATATAATACTGTGGTGGTACATTGATACAGTGATGGTATCAGATGGTAATACCATGGTACTTTAGTGACACAAATGCTCCAGCTATTCCATTATATTAGATTTATAATCATACTTTTCTGTGTGGTTAAATAATACAGTATTTTATCGTCCGACTATCCTCACTATTCACAGGGATATAAGATGGATGACCTCCTCACCTCTTACATCAGTCAGATGTTGACTACCATGACCAAGCAGCGCAGTTCACGTGGAAACCAGTAACACGAAAGGCTTGGAATAGGCCGTTTACAGACTTCTCACTATTTCTTAGATCCATAATTTTGATACATGAGAATAAACTGAATCTGATTTTAGTGTTGTTACTTTTTCATACTGGAGCCTTAATTGTAAATTGCGAGTTTAATTTATTTTATAGCATTTCTCTGTATTTTAATGTCAATGAAGGACATGTTTCATTGACAGTCAACAAACTTGTTGCCTTTAAGTTGTAGGCCCTCATATGGTTTTTACTCTGACACCAAATTAAAAGTCAGTTAAGTCAGATCAAGTTCCTGATTTCAATTATTCAATTTGTGGATGATTTGCACATCTCATTTTGCCAATTAAATGCATTATAAAGATTTAGAAATGTTGCCGTATTTGGGTTTGCTTCTTAGCTTAAGACTTCAACACTTGGTTCTCATCCTAGTCATTTTAAAGCACTTTTATTGGTACATAAATGTCATTTTACTAAATCAATGACAACAACATTTAATTCAGTCTAAAAAGATCCTCTCATTACTTTTTCTGAATAGTATTTCTCTTCCTTTGTAAATCTTTGACCAGGTATTGTAGAGATATGTATTAAAATGTATTTTATAAATTAAATGATCAGTATATATATATATGGCCATAATCATTATAATTTCTGCACAATATATTTAGGATAAATGGTTGAATCTTTAAACATAGTTTAATTTATTTATTCTTTTTTATATATATGCATTAATTGGTAACACTTTACAATAAGTTTTCATTAGTTAACATTAGTTAATTACATTAGTTAACATGAACTAAGAATGAACAATACTTTTACAGCATTTATTATTCTTAGTTAATGTTGATGCCATTTACTAATACATTAAAGTCAAATGTATGCGTTAACATTAGTAAATGAATTGTGAACTGAACAATAAACAAGTGTATTTTTATTAACTAACGTTAGCAAAGATTAATAAATACTTTAACTAATGTACTGCTCCTTGTTAGTTCATGTTCGTTAATATATTAACTTATGTTAACAAACGAGACCATATTGTAAAGCGTTACATTCATTTGTAGTTTGTAATTGGTCATAGTAATTTTATTATGTTGGAAGCTGCTGTTTATAAATAAAACAACATATAGATTGCTTGGCTATTTTAATGAGGTTCATGTCATTTGTTATTCTCATTGATCAATGATTTATGATCATATGATCAGTCATTTGACAATTAGATCCCTTGAATGCAACATGTGAAACCCTATATTTAGTTTTAAAGTAGGTCTGTTCACTAAACACTAAATAATAATTATTAAATGTATTAATAAATAATAATAGTAAATGTCTTATTTATATACTGGTATTATAGTATTTATTAATATTTTGAATCAGCTTTTATTTTTTTATTTTCCATTTTGATTTTAGTTTTAGTCATTGTTATTACTATTGTTTGTTTTTATTGTGCTTGAATTTATTTTTATTTCAGTTTTGGTTTGAGTCATTTTAGTGCTTCAGCTTAAATATATGTTATTGCAGTTAGTTGCCAAGGAACATTTAATTTATTAATTTTTTTCAGCTTTATTTCATTTAGCAAAAACTATTTTTATAGTTTTTTAGCTAACAATAACAACACTATTTGTAGTTTGTGTAAGATTTTGTAGATTCTTGCAAAACTCAATGTACAACAATATACTCTTGCCAGAATTGAATCAGACTTCAAATAAAAAAAATAACAAGATTGTAACAGTTTTCACATTTGAGTAAAAAGTATGCGATTTAATGAGAAAAAAATCAAAGAGCAAATATCAGTTTAAAACCTGAAAAACTAGATTACGGGCATCATGATTTCACACAGACACGGATCATATTGCAATAACCAAAGAATCTTTACACTGAATTATATTTTGTGGCTTAATGTTGATTTTGAATCCTACATTAAATTAGAACAAGACAAAAAGGACAAAACATTAGCACAACAATTATTTATGACTTCAGATTCTTACACAATTAGGGTCCTCTCTGGGAGTAATGTTTCATCCAAAACCATGAAATTGATTTTAAATACCACTTAAGATGAAACATAAAACAAATGGATCATGAAATGCAATAACTGAGGTGTAAGATTAGTCACTAGCATTTGTTAACTCTATGTATCCCATCATATCAGCTCACGTGTCTGTCATAAGACATTTTGTGACAATTAGAATTTATAAAATTGTAAGGGTGATTTCAATGTACCACTTAAACTGTGGTTTAAACTGGCTTAACTGAACATCAGTTAGTTGTTTGTTAATATAAGGGGTTAAATATGAACCAACAGTTTTAATCAGGCTCTTCAGAGAGATGGTACCTGCTTCTCAGAGCTGCTCATGTCGGATAAAGACCACACATCATTCACCTCTGTTCATGGGAACATGAAACATGATCAGCTTCAGATTATTCTTCATTTATTTGCCTTAATAAGTGGTTTACAATATTAAATGCCTCTTACCTGTCCTGAACTGTCTGTAGGACCCATGTTCGAGTAATAAACTGCTGTCCACACTGCGAGCCAACCCACGCTCCCTCCACCTGGAATACATCATGATTGACAGCCTACAGATTGCCTTTTGTATGGAGTACAGATTGATTTCGGATTGAAGCTAAATGTTCACAGTCAAAGTGAAATGATGTAAATTCTGTGCTCACACTCACCAATGAAACACAAAAATAATCACAACGAGAAGAAGGGAAGTGATGTCAGTAAGAGTCCACATAAGCATGTACTCATCTGGTGTCTGAGAGAGAGAGGAAAACCACAGGAAAAAACTCCTGAATGAGAAGATGAACAAATCCCTGACAACTGTATATGTGTGTCATTTACCATGAGAAAGAGCGGTCGCTGCAGGTTCTTGAGGATGTGAACAGCATTCGTGGCGACGGAATGAGCCCCTGCACACCAGGCTAGAGAATACAGCCACGGCTCGCTGATCACGTACAGGTTGGTGCTGATGTTGGCAGCAGCGTATTTTCTGTTATTGATGAAAGGTCACACAACAATGCATGACATTTATGTGTGACATATTTTATATGGTGTATATTTTGGGGTCTCGTATGCTCACCAAGTAACAGTAAAAACAGAAATATTGTGAAATATTATTCCAATTTAAAATAACTCTTTTCTATTTTAATATATTTTAAAATGTAATTTATTCCTGTGATGGCAAAGCTACATTTTTGGCAATTACTCAAGTTTTCAGTTTCACTTGATCCTTGAGAAATCCTTCTAATGTGCTGATTTGGTGCTCAGGAAATAATTATTCGATTCTTTGATGATTAAAATGTTCAAAATATATATTTTTTTAAATAGAAATCTTTTGGCTCATTATAAATCTCTTTACTCTCACTTGATCAAAGATAGATTAGATAGATAGATAGATAGATAGATAGATAGATAGATAGATAGATAGATAGATAGCTAGATAGATAGATAGATAGATAGATAGATAGATAGATAGATAGAAGTGTGGAATAGATTTTATATCTATAGTGTGCATCTTTTTTAGCTTATCTCTTGAACCTGATTTCTTTCTCTGACATGGAGCTGTAATGGATGTTGAGTCTGGCTATGTGTCTGAGCTGAAGTTCCTCCGCTGGTGCTTGTTCGCCTGTTGTCTGTTGTAAATCAGGGTCGATTTCTTGTACAAACTCCCTGAACTCTGGAGGCAGCCACAGTACCTAGGTAAAAATGCAATAAACATATATAATCTACTATCTATAATAATATAATCTACAATCTACACAAAAGTCACCTTTTAAACTTTCCCAAAATTTAACAATGTAATGGCACACCTGACTGGAATGAATGGATGACTCGTTCTGGATGACGTCCAGGGTGCGCGATATCCAGGCATCTCTATATGGGTGACCCCTGGGTGGCCGGTACAGATCAAAGATCACTAGTTTCCCATATTGAGCAGCCAAATCCAGAAAGGCCCTCAGTGTGCACACAGACTGATTCTGAGCCTGCAAGCGCTCATCTGCGCTCAAAGATGAGGCTGTTCCAAAGGGGTCTTGCTGAATGGGAAACAACAACACTCTTTGATTAATGTTTAAAGGTGGTTTTAAGCAACAAAAATTGTATCTAGATAACAACTCATTCTTTTTTCAAGAGTAAAAAAGCTTCCCGCAGCCTAACAGAGAAGAACCAGGATCCAGCGTTGAGACTCTGCAGCTCTTTCCACGTAAACATGGCAGGTGAGGTGTGTGTCCAGTTAGCAAACACGTCTTTTACATTAGTTGTCCTGCGTAGGTTCTTATCGTGCATGAGGAAAGGAACTCCATCATAACTGCAGCAAGAGACAAAACAATGTTATTGAGGACTTTTTTCCATTTTAAATAGCACAGGCTTTCTATGGAGCTGACCTGATAGTGACATCGCTCTCCAGACCATCAGCTCCAGCTGCCAATGCCTTCTCAAAAGACATGTAGGTGTTTTCAGGGGCAAGCTGAGAAAAGATACCACAGAGGCATTGCTTTTTTTCTTCAGTCTGAACATGGTACACTGCATGTCTGCTACATCCTGTACTACAACAGTCTTGATATAATAATGGTTTTGGAAATACTGAACTAATAAATCACATCATCACATATCACGTTAAACTTGGAAAGAAAAAACTTTAATATTCAAATGTAAGTGCTTGAACCTGAAAAGCCTAAGAAGAAGAATGAAGTGTACCATTGGTGCTCCCCTGTGTCCAATTAAAGCAGGAGCTGATCCCAGACTGCTCCTCTCTTTAATGCAGGGCGAGTGCATGCCCAGAGGAACCAGGTAAAGAGACACTAGAACAGTTATATACAGCACCATCATGGCCATCCGTCTCACTTAAACAGACAAAGGCACATGTGAATTCATAAGCTCTGACATAAGCTGCATCAGAGTGGTGCTATTTTTTAAAGTATGTCTTTCCTTTTTACAAGATATTTTGAAAATCTATAATGATCTATAATGTACAGTCACATATATAAAAAATTGGTCTGTGCAATGAATACATTTACCACACGTGTGATACAGGTTGGCATGTGTGTGAGACAGATACGCTTTATTGTGTGAAGTGAGCATTTGTTGTGTGCTTGTTTGTGTGTTAGATTAATCTATGGCTGCACAATTAAAGGGATAGTTCATCCAAAAATGAAAATTGTCATCATTTACACACCCTCATGTTGTTCCAAACCTGTATGAGTTCCTTTTTTCTATTGAACACTGTTACGTTTCCTCTTCAGTCTAGGGGATTTAAAGAAAGACGTAACAATAATAAAGAAATAAAGAAATAAACGTGAGAAGTCTCCTGTTCTTCTATCCCAGCTCTAACTGTCTTTCACATTATGTCCAAAAAAAAAAATTTACACAACACCCTTTAATTCACACCTGGTCACAAAAAGGAAGCTAAAAGATTTTACTTAAATAGTTATTTTCTTTATTAAAGGTTTAACCAATATAGTTAAAGATCAGATAGGAAAACAAATTAGAATAGAAACCAAATCGTCAGGACAGGGCCAGGCCAAAATAACAAACAAAACAGGGGCTTACTAAAGTTTAAACCAAGTTAAATTCCCTAAACAAAAATAAATCAAAATTAAAGACAATTATCTTACCTCTCTCCCTGACTAACCAAAAATAAACAGGAGAAAAGTTAAGGAGTGGATACTCCAAACAAATTGGCACCCAACTCCCTACACGGTTGTGTATTACTGATGTTAATTAGCAGGAGCTTGGCAGTGTGTATAAAACAGCAAAGAAACCTGGTTCAGGAGGAATCCCTCTTCAGCTATCACAGACGTTGTTGGTGTTAACTGTAGTTGACAAATAAATATTTGTGAATTCTATTGTCTGAGTACAAAGACAATTTAAACTATGTGAGTTTAAATTGTCATTGTACTCAGACAACACTCAGACAATAGAATTCACAAATATTTCTTTGTCAACTACAGTTAACACCAACAACATCTGTGATAGCTGAAGAGGGATTCCTCCTGAACCCGGTTTCTTTGCTGTTTTATACACACTGCCAAGCTCCTGCTAATTAACATCAGCTGCTGATGGTTTGGAGTACTGCATGGGAGAGAGAGAGAGAGAGAGAGAGAAACACGGAAGGAGGGGAGAAAACATCACCAGAACAACATACACAGTAAATACTACGTCATAGGACGTAACAAACACAAAATAATATATTTCAAAGAATATTGGTAATCAAACAGTTGGCGATAGCCATTGACTTCCATAGTAGGAAAAAAATACTATGGAAGTCAATGGAGCTCCTCAACTGTTTGGTTACCAACATTCTTTGAAATATCTTCTTTTGTGTTCAGCAGAAGAAAGAAACTCATAGGTTTGGAACAACATGAGGGTGAGTAAGTAATGACAACATTTACATTTTTGAGTGAACTATCCCTTTAACCCGAAATTCACTCTGAGATCAGAGAGGGTCAATTGGTTTGCAGTAAATGCTGCTCAAGCGCTGTGAATTTGAGTCACTTGTTTATGTGCATTTAACAAGCAACAGATTATTTTATTTTTTTATGATAAATTAATACTTATAATAAAACTTTAGACCTTTCTAATGATTTATAGGAAAATGAAGCAGTATTTTCAAGTGCTCAATCAAGGATGTTGTTTGGAGACTGATTAGTGATTGGGCTTTATAAACAAAATTGAGCAAGACACCTCTTAAGCAAGAGGTGTTACGTTTCTGCAGTCTGCCATTTTTGGCAAAAAAAAAAAATGATTTGTGTGAAAAGGTTTGGATTTTGTGTGCCCTCTATGGAACATTAATGTTTTTTGTCAGTCGCATGCCTGTTTAAGAGATGAACTGCACTACTTGTGGTTGTTTTCAGAGATGGTCACAGACCTTTTTATACTTGTGTTATATTGTGTGGCCCTGTGCATAATATATTTAAACTCATTCTTACCTCTCATATTGACCCGGAAGACATGAAAGCCTACCGGCCAAGATAATAAAGTCATTAAAACCACACCACCTATGTGTAGATATGGGGCAGTTACCTGGCAAATGGGAATTGGGAACTTTAATTAAAAAAGTCACAGTGAATTTACTCCAATATCAATATTATATAGTAGTAGATAATAAACCTGCCTGAAAAGATAAAAGCACAGTCTTCCACTCCTTGCTCCATAAATCTGTGAGAACAGATGAGGCCACAATGGAGAGAATCAAAGTCACTGAGATCCCAATCTATCACAAGAGATTTCATCAGTCACAAGTGTGAACCATAAAGTCTCTTTATGTAAAGACTTTCAGTAGTTACATAGTTGAGATGAAGTTACCTTGTGACACCAATGTAAATATAACCTCTGGCCTTCTGAGAGAAGACAAACTGCCAACAGCTGTGAATATTAACATATTTCTTACCAGCAAATTATCATATGGACCTTTTAGTAACTTGTTATGGTGACTTAAAGCTTAAAAAGCAAACCACATTGACAATAATACGATAAGTACATTTAATATGTCACGTCTATAAAAATCTATAATAGTGATTTCATAACTGTGGGGTTTTGTATAGAAATTAGGTCAAAACTGTATAATGAGAGTGAATATTCTTAAAGCACATACCAGCACAACAGCAACATAAGTGAACAGAAAAATAGCAAGAATCAACAACACAATAGACCATGGAAACCAGAAGCCCAGATTTCCAAAATTAAACCTGGAGACAAAGCGAGAGAAATATTACTTTAGTGTATCTCTCAGTTAAATTACCCAAGTTGAGAGGTCTTTAATAAATTACACGTTCAGCTCAAATTATTTATTTTCTGTCTAATTAACTATTAAAGGACTGTTCCACGTTATAAACAACTTTGTTTAAAGAAAATGAACAGTAATGTGCTACCAAAAGAAGTCAATGAATCATTTAAAATATATATTTTATGTGACACAAACCAGTCAAAGTCATTGTAGTCATTCCGTGCTTCACTCCAAAAGTACAGGAACACCAGACAGAGACAAAAGGTCAGAACGATCAGAGCAAAACTGCAACACTCCCGCTGCAAAACAGTTTTTAAGCCATTACATGACACATAAATCTAGCTAACTATCATTGCATTTTAAACCTGACCAACATATTACAATAATAATCACAAAAGGACACAAAACTTAAAAGTAGGCAATTTTTGTGAGAAAAAAGGCCAGTGTATATTGAGCCTACTCATTCTGTAAAGGTTCTTATTTGCTTTGATCAGGTGAACTTGTACAAGTAAAGTTAACAGCTTCATTTGTAATGATCTGAGCATGTGCATTGTGAGTTAGAATGAGAGCACCTTAGAGCAGCAGCAGTGTCCAGGCTGAGCATGTGTGCGCTGGGAACGTCTCCACTGGCAGCCGTAGAGTCCAGCAAGACAGGAGACAAAGAGCTGGTGCTCATAACGCTGAAGCAACCTCTGGCGTGCCACTTTCAGCTTTCCCAACTTCAGTTGGGTTACCTCGGCCGGTGCAGTGCCCATAAGCAAGACAAATGAGGGTTCTGTCGATGTATAAACATATGATTATGTTCACCCCTAAATAATTTCGCAAAATGTAAAAGAAGTTGAGATTATGTAATGAATAACCAATGTGCTATATTATATATAATGCAACTGTGTAATATTGTCTTTTGCTTCTGCTATAGCCTATTTTATGCCAGTGTAGTTTCCATTTGCACAATTGTAAAAACGTAATTAATTAGACAATATGCAAGGCTGATTATACAACATGGTCCCCTCATCCTGTACAAAAACCTAATAATGATGGAATTTCTCCAAATGTAACAGGGTAAATTACTCACAAAAACTACTTTATCATTCTTCAGCCTAATAAGTAGCCCCGCCCAAACGTATGCATTCGTTGAATTTGGATGAGAGTTGCCTCCGTTTTTTCAATTTCCATTGACATTTGTGGGGTAAAAAAAAGTATCCATAAAGGTAATTGTGAATTCATAAAGACCATTCTACATCCCACATCTATTCATAAACTTTGATTCCACGGAGATATAAAAAAAAAAAAACCCAGACATTAGCCAACAAACTTGTTTACACTTTACAGAATCGCTGTCATCTTCACAGTATGGTATTCGTATCGAATTTTTGTTATTATGAGAATAGGTAACGATAAACAGCCCAATTTCTCACCGAATATCAGAACCCGGTCGCCGTCACATCAGAACCAAAAAAAAAAACTACGCCGGGATCTCTGTCCGTGTCCGCTTTACTCCCGTGAAAGGAAATACCTCCCGTAGCTTCTTGACTGGCCGTCGAAGAGTGTGGCGCTGCTTGGATAATGAGAGCGTGAAAAAATACCCAGTTCTAGAATCACTGCGTTTGTGTTTCAGAACGGTACTATTGTGCGTCAGTGTCTGTTAAATGTTACTGTGAATTTGCATAACAAGAGGGGCGCTTTGTAGGCTACTTGCGAGGCGTAGCCTACTTTTTTGTGTGGTAGTCTTGGCGATCTCTTAAAATTTTCTATAAACTGATAAATATATGAATAATAAATTGAGCGAAAGTGTTAATATGTTGGCCTTTCATAAGTAAATAGGATGCAGCATAAGTATTTCATTAAAAGAAAACAATTTCACGAAGCCTTAAACAAAAATTGAAGCTCTATTGAATAACAAACAGCAATTATACGCATCTTAAAAGACACAATGCTACAGGCTACTTGAAGAAAATAAGCTGAAGGGGCTGGGAGTATTAACTTCTGAGGTCAGTTTAGTTCACTGTCGTTGGCAAGAACTCTTGTCCATCCTGTAGGCAGTTATCCAAGGTAGCCTACTATCTCTTCACAATCAAGAAGTTTTTCACAATCAAGTGGTGCCACTGTGTGTGCAGAGACAAAATGACTCTTGGCAAAATCAAGGCCACCCTCTGGACATATAACACCTCTGTGAATTTAATTGGTGGAGATTAACCTAAAATTTAGGTTTAGGGATAGGTTTATTTTATAACCATAGGTTATAACTTGGTTAGGGTTGTGGTGTGGCTGGACCTTCAAGCTCCACCCATTATACCCAAAGAAGGGTAGCTGCAAGTCAGTCTCCACCCATTGGCTCTATAATGAGCGGTCCCTAAAAGCACACGTACATCTCAGAGATGTGCGTGTTTACATCTGGAAGACGTATTTTTTAGTGTGTTTGCTCATCTGCAATATGCCTCTAGGACGTTTCCTGTCAGACGTTAAATAGAGATTTAGAAAACGTCTTTAAGATGTTTATGATTTGGAATGTTAAACTGACATCTTAAAGACGTCTCTCAGATGTTTGTACACAGCAAATGCTTTCTAGATGCAGCGCTCTTTAACAGACATCTTGCAGATATATATGTGCTATCTATCTGACACTTCTTGCTCAAGTTTTTCTTACAATATTATTTCAGTTGAGTATCTGATTGTATTTATGCTTTTCTGAACTCACATTAAAGTGCTTTACTACCTATAAAATTGCAAGGTGGTCCAGGGCTAGTTGTCACACTTTTTATTCCAGTGAATAGCTTACTTCCATTTTTGTCTTGGTAGTTTTATTTGTAAAAAAATATTTCTGTATAGCAACAAACAAAAAAATTCACCATTATTGGCCCGGAAAAAGATTCACTTGAACAAACTCATTGAACAAAGTTCATTGAATGCACAATAGTGGGACACCCCAACCTCCCCATAGTTATTAGCAATTTTATGTTTTTGAGTGTAACAAGGTTTAAAGGATCAGGGAAGGAGGCGGGAACCGGCAAACGATCAACGCAACTTTAATGACAAAATAATCAAACAGAAAAACGAAAGTAAAACAGCAGCCCCTCACGGACGACTGTCGCATATAAACATAATAAAACACAACATAAATGTCCCAGCCAGCCCTGGTTCGCTGTCGTCTTGCACTGTCGTCACTCCTCCTTTTATCCTTCCGGAGCTTCTCCGTGAGATTCGAGACCAGTGTGGCAGGTGACATTCATCTTGGCCCACCCTGCTTGCAACATTGAGCTTGGAACACTAGAGTGCTGCAGTGAATACATTTTTGTAGGCTAATCCGGAAGGTAGCATTCTTGTTCCCTCAACAAAAACCTAATAGGATTTTTCCCATAGGCTTTGAGACTAAAATGGTGCTAAAATTCTAATTCGTTTCCCGGTTTTGGCCAACAAAAATACGACATCTAATATAATAGGAAAATCATATCTATAATATGATATATGTTGTACATAATAACAACTGGGGTATACATTACTAACTTTGAGTTCAGCATAAATTATAACAATAGAGTAAGCTATAGCCTATTCTTTTCAATATAGCCTAAGAGTTGTAGTCCTACACACTCCATCTTATGTCAGCTTGATCACTAATAATATGTCATGTTGAATCTACAAATAATTGTAATATTAGAAAAAATTAAAATCTAGAACAGGGTTTAATGGCTGTTACTTTTGCTTTATGCAAATGAAAACTTCCATGCAAAATTAACAATTGTGTAGTGTCATCAACTATGGAAACGCCAGTAATACAGTGTAATTAAAACAATCATCATGGGTTCGTCTATTTTAAATATTTTATGAAATGGAAAGGACGATGTATTAAAATCTGGTTTTGAATGTACGCCTATTAGTATCGCTGGGCGCCAGTGAACTGAGTGAAGAATGGGCACACTAGCACAAAACCGGTCTATTCAAAGCCACGCCCACAGAGTCAGCGCTACGTGCTTTAAAGATGGCGGCATGTGTGAGTGTGGGATCTGATGTTTTTATTAGCCTCAACTTTGTGATTTGAAGTTCTGTATTTAGGTAGACGGTAAACTTCAGTTTTCTGTAGATCGCTTAGACTCGCGCTCTCCGTCGTAGGGCAGATAGACGGGGATGTGATTGGTCACTGCGCTTGGAGAGTTAGAGTTGGTGGACAGTTTGACACGCTAAAACTGACAGCTGTAATCAGCTAGCTGTTCACGTACACCTAGAAAGGGCATCGCTCACTAAACCTTCAGCAAATGTGACCTTCTGTGCGTCCAACACTGCGTAGCCAGTAGGCGACAACCAGCTAACGTTAGTCAGATCACATTCGTAGGTTTAGAAAGATTAGGTGCTTAGTGCTTTGCCATTGTTATCAGGTGACCTGCGAGTCTCTGAATGCTGCTGGTTACATTAACTTGCAAACCTTACAACCCCATAGATAAATCAGTTTGTGTGTGTGTTTAGTGAAGTTTATGTTGATTTTATTTATTCTGCCAAGAACCTCCAGCATTTTCAAGCTCATAAAGCCCCTTTAATGACTTGCTCTGGAAAAGTAGTTTTGACTGGTGGTCTGTCTATTTGAACAGGACAGGATTCAAGCCCTGAATGACAGCAAGAGCTGCAAAATTCTACATTAAATAGTTTTTCCCCTGACCATTTCTCCAATACTATTTTGCGGTAGTAGAATGCTATCCCGAGCTTTAAGGAAAACTCTTTATGGGAATCCAATAGTGGCGGGTTTCACTGGGAGCTACTGTAGTCGTCTGTGTTTTCATCAGACCGCCGCGTGTAAAGTTGCTTCGCAAGCTGAATGTGGCTTCAAACCTGCGAAGGTGGCGGTTGTGACTAAGACCACACGATATGAATTCGAGCAGCAGAGCTATCGATATGCGGGACTGTCGGAGGAGGATCTAAAACAGCTGGTAAGCAGACGCTTGTGAAGAGGTGAATACACAATCTGTGTATACAAATAACGTTACACCGGTTTATCTTGTTACAGAACGTTTAAGGCGGGTGCTGTATCTTCAAGTAATGATAACTACATACTGTTGGCTTTACTTCTACATTTGGGGAGGCAAAATTCAAAATCATGTCACAGTTACACTTAATGTTGTCACATTTTCCTGGTTAATGTTGTCACATTTTCCTGGTTAAAAAAACAATACATCAAATTACATAAAAAAGAAACCAAATGCAAATCTTTGTTGTATTTTTACATTAAAAATGTAATTAATGTTCTATTTATTAAAACCAAGTAAAAATCTCCAGTTAGTGTTTTTAAGCATTTTTTACATTTATTTCAAAATAACAATTTACAAGGCAGTAACAATTTAAACAATATATTTTATTTGTGAACTGATGTTCAGCTGTTCTTTTTAATAGTCAACTTATTTTTGGATCATCAGCCATGCTCGGTAAACTCTGGTCACAGACGAGATGTACCTTTAAAGGGTTAGTTCACCCAAAAATGAAAATTCTGTCAGTAATTACTCACCCTCATGTTGTTCCAACCCCGTAAGACCTTCGTTCGTCTTCGGGACACAAATTAAGATATTTTTGATGAAATCTGAGTGCTGGATCACTTCTCCATAGGCTGCTAGATGACCGACGCTGTGGAGCGCGTCTGTGTTATACGTCATCACGCATCACACACCACACACATGACCAGCGTCGGCCAATAGTGAGCCTACGTGGTGACGTATAACACAGACGCGCTGCGCTAAAACACTACGTGAACCAACTAGAGGCCCAGAGAGAAGGAAATTAATTGTGGAATAAATTAGTTTTTTTGTTTTGTTTTTGCACACAAAAAGTATTCTCGTCGCTTGATATACTTAAGATTGAGCCACTGTAGTCACTTGGACTATATTAACGATCTCTTTAATAACTTTTCTGGGCCAGCAAGTTTCGGTCACCTAGCAGCCTATGGAGAAGTGATCACCTCTCAGATTTCATCAAAAATATCTTAATTTGTGTTCCGAAGATGAACGAAGGTCTTACGCGGTTGGAACAACATGAGGGTGAGTAATTACTGACAGAATTTTCATTTTTGGGTGAACTAACCCTTTAATTTCACCAAGCTGATCGCTCACTAAAACTCCCAGAGTCATCATGTTTTCAGGCCATTTCAAGTTTGATTTTGATGTGACATAAAGCGGTGATGTCTGACTGAGTTGTTTACTGACTTTTTAATTAGTCTTCCCATCAATGCCATCATTTTGTTCATTTAGACTGATTCGTGAATGCGCACGAAAACAAGAGGCGGGATTTATCGCACAAACCAATCATATCCAATCATAGCTCAATGGAGGCATTGCCTCCTCTCACATGCCTTTCCCTCATTCATTCTCAATTACCCCCCACTAAACTCACTGCACGCTTTAAGTGGGTCTGTTAAAACTCATTGGACTCAGGGGAGGCAAGAGAGACACAAACTCCAGCTGTAACTTTACCTGCTAGTGTCACTGTTGGACAGTGTTACTTTTGAAAAACGAGTGATTTATACCCTATTTAATGTCACACTTTGTAATATTTGCATTGTTTTATTTTTGTAATATGGGTTATTTTTCTTTAAATTTTACAGAAGGCATTGCCTTCCTTGCCTCCTCGGAGGAAATGCCCCTGATTTTAACCCGCTATTCGAAAAACCCCAAATAACCAAAAAAGGTTTATAAGTTATTGTTCAAAATCATTTTTCCTATGGACAAAATAAATCGAGTGCTTCATTTTCACCTGGAATTCTGCTTTTGAATATGATTATTTAAAAAATAAGTTGAAAATGTGCGGGCTGATGGCTTTAACAAAATCATCGATTAACAACTTGGCTATGTAGTTCATAGTAGGTTTATGTTGAAAGGTTTAAAGTTATCGTTCAAAATCAATTCCCAGATGGAGAAAATGAATGTGATTTTTATTTCCGGAACCTGACTGTTGCACTCTGTTCTTCTGGTGTGATTTACTTGTTACTTTTTTATTAACATGGGTAATGACATATTTTTATCAGCAGGAATACCACTGTTAAACATGATCATGTTAAAAAATCAATCCTCCTAATGAGAAAATGAGTGGGATTTATTTTTATTTTTATTTATTTTTTACTTCTGGAACCACCCTCACTTTCTCCTCCCCTCCCTTTATCAATATGTTTACTGAAGACATTCATATTTAGCTATTAGATATAAATATTAATATCTTCTTTAAAATATTTATATATGTAGGGGTTAACTTTCATTTTACCTAAAACTTTTTACTTTTACTTTGCCTTCTGTTTTCTGACAGTGTTTAATTATACCGCTCAACAAAAGAAGTCTGTTAATATTTGACCTCCCTTTCCTGTTGGTACTATTGTTAGCTCAATTCAGTAGCAAACAAAATGGGCTTAGAGTATTTAACAGTCCACCAACAATGCCTGCAGCAAAATTGTATTAAGAAGTCCAGAGTCTAACTAACTCCACACACTGTTAAAAGACTGTTTATTTTTACTAGTGATGATATTTTGCAGAAGCAATACATTGTTTATGATATTTAATCTGTCATCTTCTTGTCATCACAGCTTGCCCTAAAAGGATCCAGTTACAGTGGGCTTCTGGAGAGACACAATATACACACCTTTAATGTTGGACAGATTGTGGACAGTCTACAGTAAGATGACACTCAAAAATGGAAATTCTGACAGTATTTGAAATCATTTTCAAACAATTTTCAAACAAGACTTTCCTTTCATCTGTGTAGGAAACAGGGGATTGAGGTGCGCATTGTAAAAAGAGGAGAATATGACGAGGACACAGTACGATGGGCCGATGCCATTATCTCTGCTGGAGGTAAAGCTCAGGTGTTTGGTTTTATACTTGATTTTTTTAAATTGTGCATTAGTTGACATATGAGAGATGGTTTCACAGGACTTTATGCAAGTGTGTATATATAGTGCCTAAAATTAACCCTCGCCAAATGCGAGCAGAAATCTGTTGGCGAGTATATGAAACTTGTCAATCGCCATTTGGCCGGTAACGTTCTTAAAAATTCTAACAATGCAAAATTGTGAGAACATGAGAACATGTGAGAAGCTCTCTTTCACATTTTTTTGCACTTGAAAAGACATATTCAAACAAAATTATGTCAAAATGCCCATCTTGGGAAGTATCATGTAAACTTAAAGGTAGGGTAGGTAATCATTTTTCAAAAAAAAAAACATTCCAAATTTGTTTAAACTGTCTTTATATACCAATACATAATTAAAATGTAAGTACTCTGAAAAAGAAAATATAAAAATCGAGTGACTGTAGACCTTTTAATCTGCAATAAACACAGCTCATTATTTCCATTCACTCCACCCCCTCCCTTCTGAGCTCCTTCCAAAGCCACGCCCCCAAAACACATGAACGCGCGACGCCAAACGCTCAGGCTGGAACAAGACGCATTTATTACCTGAGACGAGTGGAGAGGAAGGAGCGCAGTACATACAGTGACATCATGTCAGAATCACATGTAATAAAATACCTAACTTTATCACTATGAATATAAACAAATAAGATTTATTTTAGTACTCACTATCAAGCTAGCATATCGATAATGGTAAAGTTTCATTCGGTAACGAGCTATATTTATAAGGCAAAACTAAAAACAGGTTGCATTGATACACGTTTTTCCATTACCATCAGTTACACTGTGATGAAGATGAATTTCGTGTAAGATTCATAACATATACGGTGTTTTGCATGTAAGAGTTTCCATGATGAAAACAGTGTTGACTCTAATGAAGACTAACGTACACTCCGAGTCCGGAGACAAGTACCGCATCGTCGGTTCGAGGACAGGTCCGGGGTCGAGGGCGAAGCAGAGGAGGTCGTTCAAGAGCGCGGGCAGGGTCCGAGGAAGTAGTTTTTGCCTTGTTTGCCTTCGCTGACTGCATATGCAGGTGCTTTGAGCTGAATATTTCCGGGAACGGTGACATGTGATGATGAGTGCACGCCGCCGGGCAGCGCGCGCAGTGGGGCTCGGGGCGGGCACGAGACATGAAGGCATCTGATTGGTTCTTTACATTCGCACCGAATGGCAGTGATTGGTCAGAGTTTTTACTGTCCTGCAGCTGCTACAGAGGTCTGATTTTTTTCATTCCTTTTTCTAAACACATAATGTATTGACTACTATCAGGATGGAAGGACCATTTCACCCAGTATAAAAAAAAGTGTTTCTGAACAGGATTACCTACCCTACCTTTAAGAGTCTTTAGTAAATAAACAGTAGATGATTAGAAAAACTTTATTAATCCCTGTAAGGGGAAACTCGTTCGCCACCATTGCACATTACAGACACCACAGATAGACAAATAAAAAAATAAAAATAAAAATCAATACATACAAAAAATTACACAACTTCATTGAAAAACCTAACTGCATTCGGAGTAAAAGACCTTCTAAATCGCCCTGTAGAAGCGACCGAGGCATTACTAATCTTCCACTAAAGTCCACTAAAAATACAATGTAGTGGATGACCTTTGTAACACATAATTATTTTAAATTTTGCCCTTGTTCTCTTCTCCACAGTAACCTCAAGTGAATCAGGATTAAGGCCAATGACTCCAGTATACTGATTCTTAAACCTTAAAGTTTTGTCAGCCTAATATTTCTAATATAAGAACAATCATTCATCTTGGCTGAATAACTTCTGTAACTTTAATAAGGATTAATCTGTTTTATGGCTGGTAAAAAAAAATGATGGCCGGTAAAGTCACTGGCCATTGGCAAAAAGTAAATTTTAGGCCCTGCATATATATATTATTTGCGTGTGTGTGTAAAATTCTAACAGACATTATTTCATAGGTGATGGAACCATGCTACTTGTTGCCAGTAAAGTGTATGATAAGAACAAACCTGTATTGGGGGTCAATACAGACCCAGAAAGGTAATAAAAACTAGCCTATAGTGAGTTTAAGTTTATGGTAACACTTTACTTAAAGCCCTTATCCATAATGCATTATAAAGGTGTTCATAATGTTATAATGCATTATATGTTTTCATAAATAATTGTTACCAAGTTAAAATGTATCATAATATTTGCAGATTCTGAAATTGGTTGTTTGTCATGTGTTTCAATGCATTATACTTTCTACAGGTCTGTTAAATGAATAGATAAGTATTATAATGTATCAGAACTGTGGTTACAATTATTCATGAGACCATACAGTGCATTATAAGGTGCATTACATGGCATAATTAATGCATTCAAATTATTTTATAATGCATTATACTTAAAGGCTTTAAGTTAAGTCTTACCAAGTTTATTTGTTTCATAATGTACATGTGTTTTTGTATATGAAGGTCAGAGGGCCACCTGTGTTTACCTGTGCACTATACACAAGCCTTTTCTGAGGCCTTACAGAAACTCAGGAAGGGTGAGTTCAGGTAGGTACTTCTTATTTACTCTTGCTTCGGCAGTAATCCAATTTGCTATTTAATCCAATTTGCAATCAGTTGTTTTCTTCTATGCTTCTTGCTAAAGTACTCTGCAAAAGACTATTTTATTTTATATAGCACATTTCAATTCACAATTCAGGGTACTTTACATTTAGAAAAGGAATACAAAATAATGATAAAATCATAACACATGTTTAAGAAGTAAAATAAAAAATGTGATTCTAATAAAAAATATATTAAAAACAAAGGTGAAGAAAAGAGAACAGATTAAATGATTAATATGGTAACACTTTATTTTAAGGTGACATAGTAACATTGTATTTACTCAAATAAGTACTGAGTTATATTAATTAACTACATGTACTTACAATAGAGTTATGGTTAGGATTAGGGTTTGGTTCAGGGTTAGTTACTTGTAATTATGCATAATTTAATGTTATTACTATAGTAAGTACATGTAGTAACACCTTAAAATAAAGTGTTACTGACAGTTTAAGTGCTATTTAGCAAGATTGAACCTGACCAATAAGAGACCACTTCAGAGCTGCTAAGATCTACCCATTTTTGGAGTCGCCTGTTTCATTCTAATCATCATTGTACCTGCTTTATGCCGTCAATATTTTCCCCTTCTATCTTCACCAGGTGGCAGTGGCGTCAGCGTATCCGTATGTACTTGGAGGGCACCGGGATCAACCCGACTCCAGTGGACCTGCACGAGCTGCAGCTGAGCCTGGAACAGCACAGCAAAGCACACCGGATCACCACTGAGACTGAGTCCTGTACTACACATTACTATCTCAACCAAACATTCCTCTCTGCTGCTTTACTGCATCTCACAAATACTGGCAAAAATATTCAGCTCATATTTCAGAGCAAAATTAAGGAGAAAGGATGATTTGTGTTACTTTATTACAGTAATGTGAATGAGTTTTTATTTTCTTGCAATAAAATTAGATTTTTGGTGCTTAATTATTGCAGAAAATATAAAATATAATCAAATTAAATTAAGTATTATGATATATATAACATACACACACATATATATACAGTATATATGTATGTATGTGTGTTGTATGTGTATATTTAATCTTTTCATTTGTAATTTTTATATATAATACATATTTTTTTCAGTCTGTTAAAGTTTTATTTTATTTTCAACAATACTCAAGCACATTTTCCCCAAAACGTCTCATTATTGTATTGTAAAAAAAATCTTCTCATTACTGTAGTACAGTAAGGAAAATCAGCACAGCATATATATATATATATATATATAATATAAATGTTTTAAAATAAGTCTCTTCTGCTCTGAATGCTGCATTTATATAATCCAAAATACAGCAACAGTAATATTGTGAAATATTTTTTCAATGTAAATTTTCAGTTTTCTACTTGAATATATTGATGGCAAAGCTGAATTTTTAGCATCATTACTCCAGTCTTCAGTGTCACATGATCCTGCAGAAATCATTCTAATATGATGATTTGATGCTTATTTCTTATTATTATAAGATAAATAATACCCCCCCCCCCCCCCCCCCCCCCCCTATAATGTTGCAAAAGCTTTTTTTTTGTAACATCATATGATGCTGAAAATTTAGCTCTGCCAACATAGGAATAAATGCATTTTTAAATATATTCAAATAGAAAACAGTTGTTTTAAAATGGACAAAATATTTCACAATATTTCTGTTTTTGCTGTATTTTGGATCAAATAAATGCAATCTTGGAGAGCTGAAGAGACTTCATAAAAATCATACCGATCTAAAACTTTTAAATGTTAGTGTGTGTATAATTTTGTTGTTTTTTAGATAAAAAAAAAAAAAATTCATTGTGAGGTTCACCCAAACAGGGTTATTATATTGAATTTATAGTACATTGATTTTATTGTCAGTTTCATTTTAAATTTTAATTTGATTTAGTTTTAGTTTAGTTTCTGAGCTATTTAGTGTTTTAATTTTTAGTATTTTAAGGCTGATAATGTTAATGCACCTACTGGTATCATTTGAAAATATGTATCTGTTAAATTCCCCAATACATTCATGTCTACTGGCATTTCATGTTTCATGCAGTCCTGCCATTCTGCTGTGAAAATCGGACTAATTCCATTGTAACTAACTCCTAACTATTGTTAGAGGAGACAACAACGATATCATACTTTTGCGACAGGTACGACACACGACAGTTCTAAAAGGCCTCACCTACTCCCTGTCCGAGGGCTCAATGAGATCTTCATCGGGGAGTCTCTGTCCTCCAGGTATATATCCCTGTCCTCCTATCTGTGATGTTGTGGAACCAGTTGCCAACCATGTCCTAAGGACACTGCACCTCATCAACCACGTTTCCTCCTTCACTTCATGCATCCCCCCCCCCCCATCTCCCCTTACTTGTGGATTTCTGTTTGCCACAGGGTGAAGTATAAATCCTTCAAACCCCATCTTACCCTCTCGCTTCATAGGGCTTCATACTATGAAATCTCCATTGATGACGGGCCGTGGGAGAAACAGAAGAGCTCAGGGCTCAGCATTTGCACTGGAACTGGATCTAAAGCCTGGTGAGTCAAAGCATTACTTGACTGAAGTGATCTGATATGATCTTACATTGTCGTTACTAAATCATTCTTCTTCGTTCATCCAGGTCCTACAATATTAATAAGCTTGTGGAGCAGGCCGTGGAGGATGTCCTTAGAATAGGTTAGAAACACAAAAAGTTAAAGCACAGTTTACAATCGACAGTCAGTACAAGCATAATTTAGATGTTTTCTGTATCTTAGGAAAATCAAAAACGGGTTTGGATGTTCCTCTAAATCGGGAGTTCATTGCGAGTGGTGAGTTCACAATAGAATATCTGGTAACACTTTACAATAAAGTTCCTTTTGTAACATATTAGTTAACATGAACTAACAATGAAAAATACTTATAAAGCATTTATTAATCTTGATGTTAATTTCAGTATTTACTAATGTTATTAAAACCTGAACTAACATGGACTAACAAACAGTTGAATTCTTATTAACTGACGTTAACAAAGATTAATAAATACTGTTACAAATGTTTTGATCATTGTTAGTTAATGTTAGTAATGCATTAACTAATGGAACCTTATTGTAAAGTGTTACCGAATATCTTTTTTTTAAATTGTATTAGTAAATAAGTGTAATTTGTATTTTAAAATGACTTTTTATAGTTTTGATTGTTAAATTATTTAACTTATAAAAGTAATATTCTGCCATTTAAATAATTTTCTCTCTTTGTGTTCAGTGACTGAAACATACAATGAGTCTCTAATCTTCGGCCCAGAGGAGGACAAACTTTTCTTCAGTATAAGGGAGCCTATAGTCAACAGAGTATTTTCCAATAGCCGACAAAGAGGTTTTGCCAAAAAGTACCTTTTCATTTCCATCCTCTCACTACTTTGGTTAAATGTTGAAAAATGTCTGCATTATTATATTAACGCTTTCCCCGCGGTTGACACAAATTTCTGTCATTTGTGAGAAAACGCTTCCCCGCTGATGGAATGTTCCAGTGTTCCATACGTATAACAATACGCTAGAGGGCGCTATTACACACCTTTTGAAAGAGCACTGCATCTCCTGATCAAAACACATTCGAATAATTTTTTGTTGTTGTTTAAAAGCAGAGAGTATGTTTTTTCTTTTGATGTATTGCATGTTTAGATATTCATACAACAAAATATTCTGGGGCCATAAAATTTGTGAAAATTATCAAAAACACTGGCGGGGAAAGAGTTAATATTAAACTTGGTTAGGGTTAACTTCTACATATTTTAACATTTGTAAAAAATAATAATAATAATAATACATTACTAATTAACAATAGTATATTCATAAAATTTACAGATTGTAGGTTGTTAAATTGTTTGTTAGTTCATAATACCTAATCCATTAACTGTTAACAAATCAAATCTTTTTTTCTTTCTTACATACCCCTGATTTCACAGACAAGGCTTTAGCCTAGTCCCAGACTAAATTGCATGTTTGAGCTGTTTTAACTGAAAGCAGCTCACACTGACATTTCTTACAATAATGTCAGTGCCAGTTTTGACTTGATGCACACCAGTAATAAGACACGTTTATAAAAGATACTTAAATGTACTAATTGAACTAAGGTATAATCCAGGCTTAATCTAAGCCTTGTCTGTGAAACCAGGCCCATATATTTTTTACTAAAAGGCTGTTAAAAATTCTGTGATAACGTTGATGCTAACGTGCTTGTTGTTTTCTATAGGGTTTGTGTCCGCTCAAGGTGCTGGGATGCCTGCATGGTGGTGGATGGTGGGACGTCCTTCGAGTTTAATGATGGTGCCATTGCTACCATCATCTTAAATGAGGACGACCTGTTGCGAACTGTCATTCTTGATTAAATCATTTGATACATCAAACTGTTGCTACATGAACTTCTATATTAAGAACTGACTGATTGTCTTTAGACTTTGAGATGGACATTGTGTTATTTAAGCACTGAGTTTTAAGGGATGAGGTTTGCAGATGAAATGTACATATATCAGGATTTCACAGCTTCTTAATGACCCTTTGGTTGGAGCCCTTAGAAATGAACATTCAAATTTCCCCTAGAAACATCAGCAGTAGATTGTCAAGTGTCACATCACTATTGCTTTATTTAAACAATGGTCCAGAAATGCCCATGTTACTGAAATGTGATTGGAACTTTTTGTTGACAAGATTATTTATAATACATATTGACATGTATGAAACTCGTGCACAAAAGTATTGCACAAAAGTATTATGTTAATGTAGAAGTATGAAACTGCAACCCATAAAAAAAAGAAACTTGATATTTCAATGTTTTTGAGGGACAAAAGAGAGCAAATTGGTTGGATGCGGAGTCCAACTCTGCTCCATCAGGTCCAACCATTATGCAAAAGCTCGTTCAAAACATGTCAGAATTTTGTAAAACCACATTTTCAGTTTTTAAAAATGTCTGCATTTATGTATTTTAATGCATCATTTTGTGTGACTTGTGAAACAGATCAACTCACATGAGGATGACTTTAAATAAAAAGCAAAACATTTATTTACAATTCAGATTATGTAAACAATTCATAAAATTACATTTACATGTCAAAGTTGTACAAAATTCAAGTTTTCCAATATTAAAACTGGTCAGAAAAATGGAAGATTCACAATATTTTCTCTGCTGCTAAAGCACCTGGTGTAATGCTTTTGTATGGTAAAATAATTCAGAAACGGTATAAAACAACCATAAAAATCACTCTCGTATTACTAAACTAGACCTTTGATAATCCTATAGTCTATAGTAAAACTGGAAATGTACTTGATCTTGGCAGGAAAGCAGATCTTGCATTTTACAAATAGAACCTACTATATTCTAGATTTCACCTGAAGCAACAAATCTAGTAAAACTCACCATTCTCAAAACTTACCAGCTATTGGTACCAAACAGTTAAAATATACCACTAACAATCTTTTACCACACAATAAGAGTGGCTGTGGTATAATATATGATCTTTGTTGCAACATAACACCACTCAATTCAAGATTGTCAGGACCTATAACACAATTGTCATCTTCACAAAATTGAAACTGTTACAATATAAAACGAGGACTTACTAGTGATGTTTGAGACATTTTTAAAACCACAATTATTAAGTCACAATAAGAGAAATACTGATCTATTTGGTTTACCCTGTAATCATCCTGGATTAAAAACATCAATGTTTGTAGATGAGTCGGCAGTGCATTCCCCAAAGTGTGCGATCTTTTCTTGATGACGAGGTGGGACGTGCCACAGTGGAGAAAGGCTGTGTGTTGATCTGTATGTGCGGTAGACCTTTACAAAGAATGGGCAGGTAGCTGTCCTGTATGAGCCCGAAGACCTCCAGGGTCTGCAAATTTAGAAACTTTTCAAAGTCACTGTAGAGGGGAACAAAAAAGAGAAAGAAAATGTATTGCTTGTATGTAGACTATATACAGACATAAAAGCACTCGAAGAGAGACCATGTTGTCTTTTCTTTCTGAACTCAATCTCTTACATGAGAGAAGCTGGGTGGATCTGATAACAACGGCTCAGTCCCAGATGTTTCAGGGAGGAAAGTTGCTGCAGGACTAGGAAACTGTCTGTCGTCACAAGCACGCTATCACTGTAATGATAAAACATAACCGAATGTTAACCTTCTGCTGTGTGCTATTATGCATCTGATCCACAATCATCTTCCCAAATCACAAACTCACCTCAAATCTAGGTTTGTGAGGTTCGGACATCTTTTTACTATAGCTTTCACATCTGAAACACAAAAATGAATAAATTATCTTTGAAAAAAAATTTCACAAAGCCAAACTCCATGCTTTCCTCACCTTCCATGATGAGGTTTTGTCTATAACCACTGATGTTCAGTTGAGTGACGCTGGAGGGAATGTTGTTAGCAATGGCTTGAACATGAAGATTGTTGAAGTCACACCACGACACGTTCATTTCTTCAATTCTGGATTGAGAAAAAGATGTTGTGGGCTTTACAATGGGTCAAAAACTACCTTTACTGATAATGAATACATCAACATATATAATTAAATAAATAATAAGTAAAAAAAGTCAACATAAGACAGAAATTCTGCTCCTCAGGCTAAATACTACTAGCCTGGTAATACCAGACTCTGCTACTTCACTTTGCTTCGTATACAGAGTCTGGAAGGGCATAATAGAGAAGTGTTTTCTCTCTCGCGGGGGGGCGCTTGTCTGAAGTTTAAAATCATTGGTTACCCGTAAGCCAATCACATAACGTTTGGTTATGGCGTGTGTTATGCGCATGCTCAGCCGCATCTAACTTCCACCGTAAACGCATGTATGATGCAAAAACTAAACCATCGAGCGAAATACCGGAGTGAACATGGCTGTGAATGACTTTTGCAGATTATGTGAAGTAAATCTACGCATCCACGGTAAAATTAGCGTCTACGTCACGCCTCTCAGCCCGCCCTCTGTTCGTTGATTGGCCCGGCTGTTTTCAGGCCGGTGGAAAACTGAAAGATAGGCTGCTATCTCAGACTGACTACAGGAGCGAAATGAAATTAGCGGAAGTAGGAAGTCTGACGTAGTCAGGCTAAAATACTACTACTAACAATAATAATAAAATACTTTGTCCTTGAATTTACAATGATCAAAAGTGAAAGTAAAGACATTTATATTATTTATTCAAAGAATTTCAAATAAATGCTGCTCTTTTGACCTTTATTCAACAAAGATTCCTGAAATAAAATTAAAGTTTCTTCAAAATATTAAGCAGCACAACAGTTTTTAACATTGATAAAGAAATGTTTCTTGAGCAGCAAATCAGCATATTAGAATGATTTCTGAAGGATCATGTGACACTGAAGACTGGAGTAATGATGCTAAAAATTCAGCTTTTCCATTACAAAAACAAAGTACATTTTAAAATACAATAAAAAAGAACATATATTTTAAATTGTAATAATATTTTAACTGTGCTTTTGATTAAATAAGCTTTGGTGAGAACAAGAGATTTTTCAAAAACATTCTGAAAACCTGACCAACCCCAAACAAAGCTGTACATCAGTTAATCTTACCGAGTGCAAGATTTCAGCATCTCAGCCAGAGATTCAGGAGAGAAGCCAGAACAGCCACACAAATTCAGCCGGACAATCTCAGTATTTTGAGCAAGAGAACTGCAAGAAAACAAAATAAAAAAGGTTTAAGGAATCCTAAATGCAACAAAACTCCATTAAATGTGTAATTTCTAAAAAATAAAATACTACAAAGAGAAATAAATATGATCGCTAGGCAGACATCCGTAGTTTCCCCACTGGTATTTACAACTTTGTGGTGGCTTTATTTTCGTTCAACTTGTAAATACGATCTTTCCAATACGAATTGAACGCACCAAAAATCTACGGATAAGGTGTAGTGTGCAAAATGGCTTTTAGACTATCACTTACTGAATAATACTATCAGAGAGCACCAATCCTTCGAGACTGAGATTCTGTAGATTTCCGCAGCGAAACAGGATGTCTTCTAGAACAGACGTCTCTACTGTGCAGTTTGATAAATCCAGATGTTGGATGCGAAGTTTCCTGTAATTCAAACAGTACTGAAAATGACCAATGCAAAACAGCAATAACAGCAGGAATTACACAACATGTCTTAACTGTGGCACTATGAAAACACACATTACTCACTCTGTACTTTTAAAAGTGGGTTGACCGATGCAGGTGTGTGGACAGCGCAGCCTCAATGCCCCAGCTGAGAGCACCTGCCCAAGCTCCGCATCTAACTGAGCTTTTCCCACCAAGTCCACACCGTGCCACAGAGACTCATCAAACCTGCAAATGCAGAGTTCCGACTATTAGTATTTATATCACAGGTGATAAGTGGTCTTTCCAAACTTCCCAACGCTGGACTTACGCTAAACGATGCCAGCGCTTGCAGACCCGTGACGTCCTGAGGAGATCTTGCAGTGAGAGACGAGACAGGATTCCCAGCAACAGCTCATCAGGTAGACTGTCCCAACACAAGCCTACTGAGGGACGAGCAAGAAATCAAATTAGGCCCTCTACTGCTCACACAGTTCATCTTATAAGCAATTAAAGTACTAGGGTTTTGTCTGTAGTTTCCAGGGTATTAATAAAAAGTTCTCTCATGCAACTATATCCCATTTTCCTTTACAGCACTTATACACAAGACAAAACATGTTTCCATTCAGATAAACCTGTAAAGTCTGAGGCATGAATAGCCAGGATTTTGTTTTGTATATAAAAATAAAATTTAAAAGGTTTGCATGTGTGCATCTTCGATAGATGTTTCTTTTCATATTTGATACATCAGGCTTTTTTGGACCATATTGTTTGATACTGTGAGAATACAGAGCTCACGCAGGAGTGAAAAAATTATTCAGAGGCCCAAACTGAACAGAAATATGCAATTTGGCACAGTATCAAACTATAAAAAGTAAGATGAAATTCTAAAAGCTTGTAATGTACAACGATGAGATTTTCAGACTACTTCCATAAAATGCATATAAGAATTAGGTGTCAGTACCTTCTTAAAATGTCAAATATTTCAAAGCTTAGTGTTATGACCAAAGCTGTGTTGCTTTTTAATTGTGATGTCAAAATGATGCGATGCAATACAATGATAATTGAGAAATAAACATTCCTTAAAAGCCTGATGTATTATACTTGATACACTTCAAAATGCTTTTTTTCCTAGTTACACTTTATTTTAAGGTGTCATTGTTACAATGTTATTATATATTTAAGTACTGAGTAATAACAACAACATGTACTTAATATAGGGTTAGGTTGAATGTTAGTTGCATATAATGTAATTATGAATTATTTACTGTTATTACTATGGTAAGTACATGTAACATAAAATACCTAAAATAAAGGATTACCCTTTTTTTTCTTAAAAAAAAAAAAAGTATGGATAATCAAGTAAACCCAAGTTGCATCAGTTTAGTAAATGTTCATCTTGAAATATTAACAGGGAGGATAAGTTTATTTTATAAAATTCATTTTAAAGATTTCACACCAAAAAGACATACCACAACCAATTATATACATTGTTCTAACTAAAAAGTATGATCTATCAATCAGAGGGCAAAATGCATGACATAGATTGTGTACAACAGGTTCTTCAGCAGTTTTGATCATGTTGAGGCTTTAGAAATTCATGTATCAAATATGATACAGTAGGGCTTTATAGGGTTAAAATTATCAGTCACAAACCTGATGATTCTCTTCTTTTTCTGGGGCGTCTGGCAAGAAAAAATACGTTTTGCTCATTTTCTTTCCCTTTTGCAGAAGTCAGGGGCTTTTTGTGTGGAGGTGACCACTGCTGGATGAGCTCGTTTGGAGTGTTTTCTGTGTCTAGACCCCCGCTGCCGGTGGGCCGCCTTTTCCATTTAGTCCTCAGAGGCCTGCACAAGGATCCCTCCAAATTCTCATTCAGTTCTTGAAACGGCCTACATAAAATCAAGGAAACATTAAGCAACACCACCATTTCTTGTTGTTAAAAGGATATTCATAGAGATAGCAACAGAAAGCAACATGAAACCATTCCCTCGAGCTCCCAAACATAAGATTGTTGTAACGTTAGGCTAAATGTATGTAATCTGTACAATGTATAAAACGAGTATGCATAATCTCTCACTACACAATTTGTAATATTTTAGTGATTCCAACTTTGATTATTTTTATACTGTAAAATCCACGCTCACTTTACAAGTTCTGTGATGCCCGCCATTTGTCGCGAGCGCCTCTATACCAAAAATAGCCCCCATACTAATGTGCCTTTTAGAAAAACAAAACTTTATATGAACCAATTAAACCATCAAATAGATACAAAGAAAATGCATGATTTAAATCGGCTAATATAAATTCACGATTGGTGGAAAAAATCATCCTCGCGCGTCACAACACAACTGGTGGCGCGCGCCAACAGCACATTCCACTAAAATGTATTTTTAAAAAGCGTCCCGTAGAACTATGCACTAGAGATCTAAAGTCCTGTTTTAACAAGTAAGATTATCACTGTGTTGAGTGCTTCTTATAAATGCACCAAAAAAGGTTATACAAGTTATAAAATACACCAAAGTGGAGGGAGAATCCAAAGTAGTATACAGAAACACACAAGTTTCTATTTTCAGGAAATACGCGCTATGTAAAATACAAATCAGAATTCAGGTTTGCTACATGAAAATAAATATTATTACCTTTCGTTTGACATATTGACTTCGTAACGTTACTAAAGTATTAACTTCTGCCAACTTTTAGAAGTAGCCAGGCTTCCTTCCCCACAGGCTGGCGGCGCATTTAAACCTGCCTGCAGACCGCCTGTCCTGCTGCGATGCCATTGGCTGCAATGTGGTTGGCCGGAAGTGATGCATCACTGACAGCGGATGGATATTGACTTGCCGCCCTCTACTGTGGAGGAGTAAACACCACCATACGGTTTGTCCCATGTCAAAACGTGGTGTCAATGTTAAGTTACTTTCATCCCAAAGTAAAAATTTAAAACAGATTAGAATAAAATAAAATTGATGCACAAAATCACACATACAGGCACTAGAAACCTGTGGCTCTGTGGATTCCCAGCAACAGCTCATCATCAGGTGGTAGACTCCCTTAGAGTTGTGACGTTCGCGAACGAACCGATTCTTTTGAACGGCTCATAAACATGAACGATGGGAGCCGAGTCGCGGCTGGAGGGGAGCCGTTCTTTCTGTCGTTCTTTTTTTCCTATGGGTGTTTCACACAGATGCACACAAATTAGCTCCTCCGCGAGACAGAACAGTTATAGGGGACGCACATGGCACCCTTTAGCGTCAATATGAGACGCAGATAGGGTGCCATGTGCGTTCGATGTAGACGAAACGTCAAAAGCGTCAGTATATGACGACTTGGGATGAGAATGCGTTGGCCGAACAGCATGATGATAGTTGTGCACGCATCCTTCACGTGAGTACTCCAGTGGAAAAAACCCTGCGTGCCTCTGTCATTGGGTAGGAGCGGAGCCATGACTTGTGCACGCTGCCGTCACATGCATATTGCTTACTCCAGTTTAAAAAATAAAAATAAAAACACGTGCGAGACGAGTGCCTCTCTGTCTCAGTGCCAACGTCAGTAATAGCGGGTCGTTAGGTATTGTGTGAATAACATAAGTCAACGTAGCTTTACACATACACACACTTTGTACTAAAGGTAAATCCAAAATAGTGATGTCACTGTCTAAGCAGAGGGATGTTGTGCAACCCTATGGAATATAGTCCACACATGACAAATGAGGTAATAATCAATATTTCAGAATAATTCAAACTCAGATATTGGTGTGTGATATCTGAGTTTGAATTATTTGACTACAAATCTCACCTCATAATTCCTCCCAGTGATTATTTCCAGGATAAACTGAGATGCCCCCAAGCTGGCTTCTTAAAACTGACTAAATATTTAAAAAGAGCCAAAAGAGCCGTTCTTTTGAACGGCTCTTTGAAAGGAACGGATCGCCAAGATCCGGATCCCCCCAAAGAGCCATAAATCCCATCACTACTCCCAATCTTTCTTTACAGTGATGGACTCAACCAACACAAGCCTGTAAAAGGGAGAAGCAAGTAAACAAATTATGATCTCTACTTATTATAAGATGTAGCATGGACTGTATGAGCAGTAATTACGATTAAAGCCATTTAATAATAAAATTCCACTGAATTTTCATTAAAGTCTTTTCATAACACTCATGTTTTCGCAAGAAATAAAATAAATTTGACCGCATCCAAAATGGGTAATACCATTATCAGTGCATGCATGATCGTTGGGAAATACCGCGCATTCAATAACAGGAGATACCATATGTGTTCAAATTAAGAGACATTGTCTTGAAAAATAAGCGTTTGAATCAGTCTATGGATTGAATCTAAATATAATTGTATATCCCATGCATACATTTCCCGCACAGTTCCTCAAAATTAAAATTAAATGTGAAATGGTTTGGTTAGTTTACCTCTTGACTTGAGGTCACTTTACGACTAGTGCGAACGAATAGGTAAAATACTGATAGGTAAGAATAGGTAATATACTAATAAAACACCATAACATTCTTTTAAAAATAATTTACAACCACAAAAATTACAATTAGATCATACGTTAATTTCGCCATTTTGAATCGAAAACTATGTTTTATTTTATAGTTTAACAACACAACTACAATTAGATCTATAACTTTTTTTGACCGTTTATTTATTTCTCTTTATTTCTTTAAAACCTTTTTAATCATTTATTTAAATAATTTAAATAACAAGACCAATTACCACTCTCCTTGCCACAGCCACTATATGATAAGGGCAATGAGGATTTCAGCTGCTTGGTGTAAATAGTTGGTCCCCAAACACACCTTTGATTCTCCTGAATTTGTCACGCATAATATAAACGAGATTGAAGGTAATAATTTTACTTTTTATAAGAGTATGTCTTAAAATTAGTACTAATTGTTTATAAATATTCCCAATTTATCAAATTGAAAAATAATGTGCAACGGGTCTCAGATATATCAACCTGTATATTTTTTCCCCCCACTAGTACTCTATAAAATTGCAGAAAATGTTGAAATTAATGTTTAGAGAAATACAATGATTGACGAATAAATTACATCCAGTCATATTTACAGCTGTAACTAGTTTAGTTTTGCGATACACAACAAGTTAAACAATCTCTCAAACTCTAGCATCAAGTTGTTTTAAACATTGACTTTTGTGATATGGTTCTTGTTTACAATCTCTGTCAGATGACGCTCAATAGGAGAAAAGTTTTCTTCAGGACTTTTAGTCCTGAACGCAGTCCTGCAATTCCTCTTGCATTGTTTTCCACAATCTTGCTTTATAATTCAATGTCATCCAAAATATGTGGAAACAATACAAATTAATGGTGTGTGCATTTTTAATTATTTAAAACATTAGCATTTATTCTATATAATCTTATTGGATTAAATTTGTGTCAATATCGTCTGGTTTGAGTCGGAGTGAACAAAGATTCAGAGTTATCATTAATGATGCTAATACATTAACAACTGTCAGATTAAGACACGGTAGATTAGATCGTCTAAGGCAGGGTTCACCAATCTCGGTCCTGGAGGGCCGCTGTCCTGCAGAGTTTAGCTCCAACCAGCTCCAACACACCTGTTTGAAAGTTTCTAGTATGCCTAATGAGACCTTGATTAGCTGGTTCAGGTTTGTTTAATTGGGGTTGGAGCTAAACTCTGCAGGACAGCGGCCCTCCAGGACCGAGATTGGTGAACCCTGGTCTAAGGAAACACCAGGATGTTAAATGCAATCATTGCGAATACTTACAACATTTTCTTTGCTTGGAAGCAAACCGTCTCTGTTCCTGTAACATCTCTGAACCTGAGTTGAAGGTGTAAATTCTGCTGTGAGCCAGTGAGATGCTCTGATGTGAGACTGCCAGTGCTGCTTCCTACAGGAGAAATCCCACCCTGGGACAGTCGTGGCCTGCTGTCGACTAGAAGGAGGCCATCGCTCGTGTCACTAAGAAACTTGCTGGTGGGGCTTCAGGAACAGCTGCATGGGTCACAGACGTGGGCAATGAGTTTGGAAAGGTTCTTATGCGTGTCCTCACAGAGGCAGAGGGTGATGGCTTGCTTCCCATGTGCTCTGGATTTTTGGAGCGCTACTGCAGAGCTGGAAAAGCTCCTCCAAAAGTCCTTTACGTGGGACTGCTGCTCTTCCACGGACAAAGGAAAGGCGGCCACAATGTTCGCAGAGTGGGACCAGCTGCTTGTCAGGCTGGATGTGTGGCACTTCATGCGGCGGTTTGCCATAGGAATGACCACAGACAGCCACCCGCTGTACAGCCTCTTTATAAAAAACCCTCTGCATGTATCTTTGAGTGGGATGCTTCAAATGTGGAGAGGCTAAAGGAGGCCAAGAGGGCAACAGGCTGCGAGCCCACCGCCAAAGAACTAGCGAGGCATTGCTGCCACCGCACTCGTGGGGCCCAGGAGACCAAGCAGCTCATTGAGGAGCTGCTTATGGACACCATGGGCATCAAGCTCCTTGACCAGCAGGACCTGGACCTGGATCATCCAGGACCTGCTGTCAGTTTATGCCAAAGACGTGCTGACCAGGCTGCCGGAACTAAAGGCCAGGGTGACCTCCATCTATGGAACCATCCTGAAGATGGATTCCACTAAAAAGGTAAGAAGATACATGCTCATAACATCACCATTAGTAGAGATAGGTGTAGGCTAGGTCACTTTTTTGTTGTCGTGTTTTTTTCTGTCACAAAATTATAATTTTTTCAATGTAAACTGATAGGTCTTTTCATATTAATACTTCTTTTCATCCTATTTTAGGTCACTAAGAAACTGGCTGGTAAGGCTGCTGGCACAGCAGCATGGGCCACAGATGTGGGTAACGAGTTTGGGCAGGTCCTCATGTGTGTCCTCACTGAGGCAGAGGGTGATGGCCTACTCCCCATGTGCTCTGGACTCGTGGAGCGCTACCGGAGAGCTGGGGAAGCTCCTCCCCAAGTCCTCTATGTGGACCGGGACTGTTGCTCTGCCACCGGGAAAGGAAAGGCAGCTGCAATGTTTAGTGAGTGGGACCAGCTGATTGTCAGGCTGGATGTGTGGCACTTCATGCGGAGGTTTGCAGTAGGAGTGACCACAGACAGCCACCCGCTTTATGGCCCCTTCATGAAACGCCTCACCTCTTGCATCTTTGAATGGGATGCTTTGGATGTGGAGAGGCTGAAGGAGGCCAAGCGGGCGACAGGCTGCGAGCCCACCGCCAAAGAACTAGCAAAGCATTGTCGCCGCCGCACTCGAGGGGCCCAGGAGACTAAGCAGCTCATTGAGAAGCTGCTTATGGACTTCATGGGGGCAACGGACACCATGGGCATCAAGCTCCTTGACCAGCAGAGGATGCAGGAGATCTGGCGGACCCAGCAGCGCCACTTAAGAGTGCATCCAGGACCCGCCAGGTGTACAGCTGTACAGGAAGACAGGACAGGTGACCAAGGATGGGGTCATTCTTCCCTCGTGCACGTGGCTCAACATCCCTAGAGTCGTTCCACGAATATTTGCACTATGTTTTTTTTCATGGTGATCTGAATTTGTTTTTAGGTACAAGTGCAAATACCTTGCATTTTCAAATGTACCTGTTGGAAGGACTGGTGCAGTGGAACGAGGCACGTGGGATCGCTGCTGTTGAAGGTGCCAGTAGGGAGGAAATCTGCTAAGGCGGCCAGCTCCTGCAGTACTGCAATGCACTGAGCCAGCAGCTTCTGGCTCCGAAACTGGCACAGGATTACACCAGCCTTGGTGAATACACAGGGATTGTGTTCATGAAGACATTTTACTTTTGCTGCTTTTCACCCTTGTGTTATTAACACATCTATGTGATAGACTCTGTATTTCTATAGGAGAGCTCATTGGTGTGGAATACTTATATTCTCAAACCAGCAGAGCGTTTGAGGAAGACGTAGGTGTAGATCCTGATATTCCAGATGGGATTCGGGAAGACGACCTGCAGGGTGATCTGGAGGGTGATGAGGGGTTTGGGGATATATGTCTTGATGAGCCCATTGAATTCATGGAGCTCGAGGGCACTGACCTGCACCCCCTTCAAGAACAGACTGGTCTGTCCTCATCCTAGACAGTCTCAGTAGCTGAGTCCTCCTCTCCTGCCTTGTCCACTCAGAGCCAGGTAAATGAATACCCATAAACACATTGTGTACACTGAGATTTTATGGTGTGTGATGATGTTGACATTTCATTTTGGGTTTATTTTGTGATAATGAATTCCTTTCATGTTGGTAAATTTATTTGACATTGATGATAGAGGAGTTTATTCATTTCTTTTCATGTACAGATGGAGAGTGTGGGACCAGATGGCCAAGCTGGTTATGACCACGTCATTAGGCTGGCCAACAGTCTGGTTGCCCTGCGCCATCAGAGGTTTGTCTCTCAGTGTAAGGTGGATGAGATCGTCATGCTGTGGAACAACTTGTCAGATCATGACAAGGGCCGTCTCATCTATCCCCCCTGCCACCGTGACAGACAACTGAAGGGTCGCTTCAAGGTCAGCCATTTAAAGGCCAATGTGACCCCTGGCACTGAAAGTCTGAAGAGGTACTGGTTTCTGTTGTTTTTCTCACTTTGTTACTTCGTTATCATTTGATTCTCTTGAAAGTTCTTTGTAGTTTGGCTATAATCATCATAACCGGTCTCGTAAACCAATGTTATTCACTTGTTTGATCCTTTTTCACTTTGCAGATGCTTCCTTGGTGTAGGTGGACCGGCTCAGTGGCCCAGCACAAGCCGTGTGGGAGAAGCCATCTGCCTGGCTCTCTGCAGAATTGATCCTGCCGGTCAGACCATCGCCGGACTCCGGGTAAACCGATGGGCTGCCATCATAAGGGACTACAGGATGGTCCTGGGCAGCCCCGGAATCATGGCTCGAACAAAATTAAAGCTTTTTGAGCTAAACCAACTCACAATCTCCCGGTGGTAGGTTCATTAATTAATTGTTCATGTTTGCATCTGTTTTCATATTCATTATCATTTTCACACACAGATAACAGCAATTTTTTGTACATCTTTTCTGTACATAGGCACAATGACCTTCAAGGGGATTCAGGATTACACCAGCCTGGGCGAATACACAGGTATTGTGGTCATGCACATGCTACTTATGGGTAGCAGCTGTATTTCACCCATGTGCTGTTAAAACATCTGCGTTACGCACTCTGTTTTTCTATAGGTGAGCTCATTGGTGTGCAATATTGTATTCCAAAACCAATAGAGCATTTGAGGAACACTTTACTGCAGATCCTGACACCCCAAATGAGCTTCGGGATAAGGACCAGGAAGGGGATGAGGGGTTTGAGGACTTGAGCTTTGACGAGCCCCTTGAATTTGGAGCTCACCTGCAATGTGTATTCATTTCTTTTGATGCCCAGGTGGAGAGTGTGGGACCAGATGGCCAAGCTGGGTATGACCATGTCATAAAGCTGGCAAACAGACTGGTTGAGCTGTGCCATCAGGGCTTCGTCACTCAGGAGAAAGTAGATGAGATTGTCACTCTGTGGGACAACCCGTCAGAGCATGGCATGGCTACTGAGTACCTTGAGTGCCGGTCCTGGTCACTGGATATCCAGAACCAACTAGATCCCGTCCACCATGAGAAGTTTCCGGTGGTTTTGGTCTCTGAACTCCTCCCTCCTGTGCTGTCAAATCTTCCGGAACTGGTCCGGCATGGCCACTCAACCTCTGAGTTAGCCACTCAGCAGTATGCATCCGGATTCCGGACAGGCAGTACAGCGTGATCAAGGCAAACCTCCTCTGGTGGGCTCGACGGCAGCAGCTGTTCCTTTTGCCGCTATACTTTCTAGAGCTGTTTGTAGACCAAAACCTGCAAGAGAAGTAGCATTTCTAAGCCATGGGTTTCAATTTAGGAGCAAAATAAAGCCTGTGGTTAACATTCATGGAAGAGACTTTCAAGGTGTATTTTACAACAAATAAAACACAATCAAACATGATTGTAGCTGATGTGTGTGTTTTTTTGTTTTTTTTAAATGTAGGATGTTGAGAAGGAGGTGAGTAAAATGCTAAAACAATGCAGGTAGCCTTTATAGCAACTTGTTACCAACACAGAGAGAGATGTGTAAATGCATTATCCATGTACTTTACCACACTAGTGTAATCCTTAGATTTTCTAGCCCATAAACTGGCTTTGCAGGTTTGCATGCAGCATTTGCAAAGGGTTTGTTCTACTACACCAGTCCTTCCTGCAGATAAAGCAGAAAATTAGTGCATGTTCATGAGAAAGTGAGGCTGTTATCCAAATTTGCGGCCCACACATCTGAACCAGATGCAGCAGCAGCAATTTTCCTAAAAGTGACCTAAAAGAAGAGCTAAAAAGTTACACATTCTAGAGACAGACCATTCCCTGCCTGTTTAAAAAGAAAAAATAACCAACTTTGCAGGCATCATAGAGAAACCACAAAATGGTTGCATTACTATGACGTTTCATTAAGAGTGTGCCTGAGATTTTGTCATTCAGGCGGTGATATACTTCTAAAACCTTGGTTGCTTTCTTTTCTTTTAAGTATGATAACGTCAAGAATGTTTAATTAGTCTTTCTGTGCTTGATATGCATGTCTTATTGTCCTTATTATATAGTGGCTGTACAAATGATGATTTCAGCTGCTTTGGAGTAAATATTTGGTAAACACACCTTTGATTCTCCTGAATTTGCTACCTGAGATGTAAACACGAGAATGATGGGGATTATTTTGCTTTTTAATAAAAGTATATGTATTAAAATTAATAATTGTTCATATATTCAAATTGATCCAATAGAAAAAAAGCTGTGAAAACACATGGCATTTTGAAGAAAAAAAAATACATATATATAATTTTTTTAAATGAAGAAATATTAACCTGTATGTGTTTCTTGCTTTCTTTTTACTCACAGTACTCTCTAAAAATTGCAGATAATTGTTATGAATGTTTAAATTGATGTCTAGAGAAATACAATGATTGACAAATGACATCCAGTCATATTTACAGATGTAACTACTCCTTGAGATTAGTTTTTGCAATACACAATTTAGACAATCTATCAAATCTAGCATAATGTCGTTTTAAACATGGAATTTTAAGATGTTTCTGGTCTACAATCTGATCTGTCAGATGATGCTCGAAAGAAGAAAAGTTTTCGTCTTGAATGCAGCGGAGAACTTTTGTCATGTAATTCCTCTGAATTACGAAGCAAGATCGGGCGACGACAACATTTATTTAGTAACAACGTTTAAGTTTTGTTTGCGGTCAGTTCATTAAAATTGTAATAATGTTTCACAAAATTAATGTTTTCACTGTATTTTTGATCAAATAAATGCAGCTTTGGTATTAAATGCATGTAAAATAAAACAATTAAAAAGTAGCCTAATTGTTTTCCCAGTTTCGCCTGACCCAAAAACCCTCACCCTGAGAAATATTCATTTTAACCAACGAAGATGAGTATAATTTCACGTGCCCCTCATGAATGGCCATATTACGATTCTGATACGAATAATACATTTGCAGCAACCTTTAAACCATTTTCAACATTTAGCATTCGCCTCATTAAATTAAGACCATTATTTAACGTTCAATTCCTGATTTTATAGTCGGCGCTTTTTCTTTCTTTTCTTTTTTTCTTCTTTTAAAGCATTGAAGCAAGTCACTGTTCACGGCCATTATATGGACGAATGCAAAAATCTCCTTTTGCGGTCTGAAAAAGAAAAAAGCTCATATGGCATTAGAATACGACGGTAGAATACGACAGTGAGAGTAAATAATGGCTATCCCTTTAAAAACATCAAGCTAGTGACACAACGTTTGTCACTAGAGGGAGCTTTACACCGTGTTATAAGTCTGTTCATTAGAATGATCTTGATTCTTGAAACAAATATTTCAGGGTAAAAACTTACATTCAGTTTCTTTAACTTACAAATTCGAAATTTGTTCCATGTGCGCGTTTATTTCGAATTGCAATGTCTCAAAATAATACTCAAATATGGCCTTCAAGAAATGAAAAACGTCACAGCCACTTGAAGTAGAACTGAAGGCAAGAATATAGTAATATAGTTCAATTAATGACGATGAATGCACTGACCAAAAAAAAAAAGAAGAAAAAAAAGAAAAGAAAAACTTTGCCAGACAACCGTGACATTAATTGACGCTTTAAAGACTATAACAACAAGTTATTTTTTGCAATTTCACCAAAAACCTTCAACAGCCAGCTATAGCCTACTTAAGCAGAAGTCACAACAGCAATGTTCAATATATTAGGGAAATCCAATTGATTCATTTTACATCTTTAGGTTACAACTCCTCACCTGGGCAGTTGCTGGTGGGTTAAAAGGCGGTGATGATTCTAGGCTCCACCAACCTTCTGGACTGCAATTTCTTCTGAGTGAGGCCACATGCCTGATGTCGTAGTGACTTTGTTAGAAAAGCTATAGTAAGTATTGATACTTTTCTGGGAGGCAGTGGGTACTTCTCAATTCTTATTTTGTGCATCCTCGTGTCTCAGCTCCACCCCCTGTAGGATGCCAGGGAAGAAAATGAGGACGGAGGAATGAAAGCTTTCAAATGCGACCTTCCAAGGATGCAGCCTTTGAATTGGGACGTCCTTCGTCGCGCCGCTGTGACGCAATCGGCCTTCAAATACGGCCTTCGGAGGATGCAGCCTTCACAATGGGACACAGCAGAGGATCGAGGAGTGAGGCTTCCCGAGGAGTCATGAGCGAGGATACACAGGTGTATCCTATGCGGAATAGTTTTATCAACTAAACTTGACGCACGTATAAATTCTCCTCCCCCTTCACATCGGTCACAGTAATTTTATTTTATACTTTACCTCTGCAGTTTATATAACCACACATATCACAAATTTCAACAGGGTAGGCCTATCTTGCTTTATTAATATTTATTATGAATTTCTTAAATAAACAAACTTCAACAACATATAAGGGCAGATCCTTTGAGCGCTGCTGATGACGCGGTGAAGTGATGCTTGAGTGGTCAAGTATTTCAATGTATAAAAAAAGCTTTCACTCGATTACTCTGTCCTCCTTTTCTTTCCTTGCAGCCTTCCCTCGTATCCTACAGGGGGCGGAGCTGAGACGCGAGGAAAGGAAACGAGGATGCACAGATAAGAAATGAGAAGCAGTACCCAATGTCCTTTTGCTTTCTTTGTTCTGGTTATCAGCATTACCAATTCTAACCTGTGTTAACTAGCTCACCTGCAATCAACTTGTTGATTTGTGTCACCTGGAGGGAAGCATTTTAAGTCCAGGACACATTCTCATTCTCTCTCTCAGCACTTACCACCACCATATTCTTTTATAATTCAATAGATCTTGATTGACAAATCCAGTGTTTGCTTCCTTAATATCAATTGCTATTGATATTATATATAGTAGATCTTTTTCGGTGCTTACTTTGCGTCTTTGCTTGGAAGGTTGATATTCACACTCCCAAGGACAAGACTGAGATAAAGCCTTGAAAAGACAAGCAAAAATAACATTCAACTTGTAACTACGAAGCTAACCTTCCGAAACACTCATTAAGTAATCTTCCAGTAACCCGTTTTTCTTTGGAAGAAATGCTTCCATTTGAAAGATTAGGCTTGGCATATTTTGAATGTGACCTTTGACCTCCTTCACCTCATTCTTCTCCTCTTCAGTCAGTCCTCTATCAAATCTATAATTCATAGTAGGAAATGTATATTAAATTGTCAGCATAACAGATCATAAAGAATAGAAGGAAAAAAAAACATTTTATTTACTTAGTTAAAGACTTTAAATTGTCCTTTAAATTCTTTTTCTGTGGAGTTATGGAGGCAGCAAAGCTTTTTTGAAGTTTGGAGACTTCCTCTAACTTCTAACATCCTCTAACTTCTGTGTTGTAGCCGAACATATTGTTGGCTTGTCTAATTTTGTTAGGAAGATGTTAAACCAGCTGGGTGGAACATTCAATCCTTCCATCCGTTCACTCTTTTGTTATTTTCCCCTTTTTTGTTTTCGAGGTTATTTTGGGTCGGGACTTAATAGTTTCTCTGTTGGATAAGCAGTGCAGTTCAAAACTGTGTGATCATTTATATATGGCCTACAGTTGTTGAGTTTTTGTTTTTAAAGTCGCCTTGTAGCTTGTGCCCAGTAGGCTACACCTCAAAAGATAAAGATAGGGTAGGGATTAGAAAATGTTAGGCAGGAATCTGGGGTTTTACAATCTATGGTCCTAGTAGCCTACGCGATACGATAAGACTAGATGTGACCAGACATGATCTGCTCACCAATATGACATCCCTGCAGTTTTCTGTGGGGTTTTTGAAGAGCGAAACAATTAAAGTAGCCTACATTGTTTGTTTGTTTTATTTTTTTATTTTTTTATTTTTTTCTTCTCAATTTAAAGTAGCTCTGTGACTTTTTTTTTTTTTTTTTGAAGGCGATTAACAATTATTTGAGCAGTGGAGGATCGGCCGCAACATTTATAATCAGTGAATGGGTTGGGCGCAGGGGGGCCAACAGAGAACATTGGTATGGTTCCAAGGAAAAAGATCCATGCCAATCTTCTCTGTAGGCCCCCTTGCGGCCCCCTGCGCACCTGGGCCCCACCCATTCACCTGAGTATAAATGTTGTGGCCCCACTGTGTGATATGGTCATCAGTTTGATTCAGTGTCTTGAGAGAGCATCATTATAATTGAAAAAAAATGCCTAGGAAACAAGGATGGCCTCCAGTCCTCCCCAGACAAGAGAGGGAACGGAGGGAGAAACTTCGACGGAGGTTGGAGTCAGACTTGGCTAACACTGTACAGCGTGTCAGCAAGGCAGAAGCCTTAAAAAAGAGTGAAAAGTTTTCCAAACCTCACTGGCCTCCTGTAATATCTTCAGAGGAAAAAGAGAGGAGGAGGCTGTTCCGAAAAAGCCTGGAGAAACCGTCATCTCCTCCAGCCTCCCCATCCACGAGCCAGCAGTGGCCTCCACAAATGAAAACTGTGAAAGTGTCAGGTAAGATCTTTAAGCTATAAATGTAAAACAATGAATTCATATCAAATACAGCCATTGTCTAAAATAACTTTTTTTGTGAACTTTTACAGTTCCTTCATGCGCGTCGCTGGCTGCGCTCCCTCCTCCATCAGCTGTGGCTGAGGTGGCCCTTAAACGGGTGCCTAGGGCCACAGCCTGGAGGAGGAAGAAGAGGGCTGAAGAAGACCTCAAGGCCTTAAAGCAGGGCAGAGCCACCGCCCGGAGAAAGGATCCAACAGGGTTTCCTTGCAGTCTGTGTGGGAAGCCTAAGCGATTGGAGTTTGGGCACAGCTCCTTCCGTGGGCAAAGCTTCTGTGCCACTTCTTCTGGCAAGACAGTATCGCAATGGCTGTCTGAGAAGAGAAGAATTGCAGCTGCAGACAATGTGGCTGATGTGCCCAGGACAACGGCCTGGAGGAGAAAGAAAAAGGAAGAGGCGATTTCCCTAGGCCTGCCGCAGAAAAGACAGAAAAAGTGCACGCCAATAACTTGTAGCCTGTGCCGGCAACCCAAAACGAAGGACTATGGACATTCACGGTATTCTGGAAAAGCCTTTTGCAGTACGCACGAAGGCAAAAGTGTGGAACTGTGGTTGGCAGAGCAACGGGCTCTTGCTCATAAATGAAGGCCTTTAAGGTTTTATCTTTAATTTGGTTTGCTTGAAAATAATTGTTTGTAAAATTTGGTTATATTTTTAAAATTCTATTGTGAACTATTTAATGAAACAAATAAACATTTTATTGTCTATTTATTGCCTTTCTATTGTTTCTGCTGTTAATTTGTTTTAATATTTGCATTCAGTATTTTGTTTACATTTTATATTTTTTCATAGTTCTAGTGTGATTAGTCTATTTAATAAATAAACACACACACACACACACCAAAAAACAGACTGATTGACTCTGAGATGTAACTCCATTACATATAAATAGATTACTATTATAAAATAGATATAATAATCTATTTTAAAAAATAGATAAAAAAAACAATTTAGGCTTTCATGAAGGCAGATAAACCTTAAATAAGGTTTTTATATATTAACATGGCATTTATGAGGGCAAATTAATGTTCTCAAATAAAGAACCGTCATTTATTTAGGACTATTTACACAATGTAAAATAAACAACAGTCTTTTAATGACCGCTATGAGAGCAAATAAGTGTCATTTTAATTATTTTAATAAAAGTGTTGTGTAATTTTTTATTAACATGGCCTTCGTGAAGGCAGATAAGCATTCTAAAAATAAAGGACTGTTTAATGGTTTTTATGAGGGCAAAAAAGTGTTCTCAAATAAAAGAACAGTCTTTAAATGTTCTAAAATAAATCTTAAGGATAATTTATATGACCGTTATGTAGGCAGATAAACCTTTTGAAATAAAGAACAATCCTTTTGAAATAATTAAATGATCTTTATTAAATGCAAATAAATAGAACATTTTCAAATACTTGGAAGAAGAAACAATATTTATAAATAAATTATTTACACCAAAGGATTTCTCCTCTCCTGCAGCCACTCTTCCACAGTCTTTCCCTCTGCTGTGGCACAGAAGAAGAAATTGCCCACCCTGGTGTGCCCAAACTCTTTTATTCTGGGCTGCCCACATCGACTACATGTGTACTTTTTGCGTTCATGTTTCTGTGGAGGGGGCAGCCCTTGTTTTTGAGCTGCAAACTCCTCTGCCTTCCTCTTTCTCCACAAAGTTGTTCTGCTCAAGGCAGAGAGGGATGCTGATGGTGGGGCAGAGAGGGATGCTGATGGTGGGGCAGAGAGGGATGCTGATGGTGGGGCAGAGAGGGATGCTGATGGTGGGGCAGAGAGGGATGCTGCAGAGAGGGATGCTGATGGTGAGGCAGAGAAGGCGGGTACAGACGCGGTGGGAGGACGTCGCTGCCCACGTAGTATGGCCTGACCTGAAAGGTCAGGGTTTGAGACAAACGGGAAAGGGGATCCAGGTGCAGAGGCCACTGACGTCTTCTGTTTGGCTACAGGAAGCAGGGTGTCAGATACCATGCTGATCTGAGGTAAGGGCACACTCAGAGCCAGCACGTCTGCTTCCATCTTCTTCCTGTAGTTGTTGTACCTGTGTAAAATGGCACAATTAATAGAATGCATAGAATATGAGAATAGTCAAATTAATTTTATAGCTGGCTTAAAAAAAAAACTACTTACCAGACAGAAAGAGTCCGCTGATTGACCTCAAACAGCTGAATCCTTGTCCTTCCCCTCAGTGCTGGGCAGTTCCCCACCAGCCTCCGTATGGCCTGGTAGTCGTGTAGGATGGCAGCCCAGCGGTTCAGTGAAACGCCCCACTTCACCTTCCCCGCCGGATGAATGGAGCAAAGCTCCAGACATACTGCCTCCACAAATCGACTAATATTAGGCCATTGCGCAGGACCCGACCCCTGCCCCAGCACACACCTGTAAAATAAAATAGGCAATTTTGAAGCATAAAAAACAAATAGTCATCTGTTTTATTAAAGCTCTGTGTGCAAATATTTAACTTACCGCTTCAGGCTCTCCTTTCCATGGCAGGTGGAGGTTTTGGAGTGGGTGGCCTTGAACCTGCCTTGCACGAGTCTCTCCTTGTGTCTCGGCGGATAGGAAACCCCCTTTTTGTCACTGTCCGGCAGTCTGTCCCACAGCCGAACAATGTCAGTGGCTTCCCTATCTGAGACACAAGGCTTTTCTCTGAGCTCAACAAGGTACCTGGCCAGGTCCACCACTCTATCGAAACCCGGTGTCCCGTCTGGTCCTCTGCACACCTAACAAGAAGAAAGAAGAAGTTAGTATGGATGCAAAAAAATCCTCCATATGATGGCATGGAAAGGGATGCCTGCATGCATACATACGTCGTCTTGGGGCTCAGGTGGCAGGTCCTGGGAGGACTGAGAGGGTGACGCTGAATCCCGAGACAAGCGTACAGCTTCCTTGGTGGATAATAAAGACAGAGTGGAGATGGTGTGGTCCTGCTCCTCTGCTTCATCGCCAAATCCCTCATCTTCTACATCCACCAAGTCGTCTGGGATTCTGTCTGGGGCATCTGGGTCCCGCCCAAAGTCCTCCCTGAACTCCCAGGACTGCTGAGAACACAGGTACTCCACCCCGATGAGCTCGCCTGATAAAACAAAATTAAGTAGAAAACAAGGTTTTAAAACAGACGCCTGTGCATTACAAAGAAAACAACAAAGCATGGCATTATAGACACATACCCGTGTACTGTCCTGGCTTTGAATAGTCTTTTACAAGACTACAGCCAAGAAGACGCTGACTGAGCTCATTGAGGCTGTGCTGGAGCGAGCCACTGTAGCAGCGCAGCGACGATGGGGCCTCGTGAGTGACCACCTCAGCAGCAGCAGCAGCAGCAGCACGGTCCTCGTTCCACCGCTCCAAACCCTCAAGCAGATAAGCCTGGAAATTTTCCAGGTTAGCGCTCGTTCCTGATAAAAAAAAAGAGGAAACATTAACACTAATTTATAATTACAAAAGACATGAACGAGACACATTGAGACACACACAAAAAAAAACACACACATTGAAGTGGATGTTTATTCGTACCGGGTATGAAGCGGTTGAGGTGGTTGTGGAAGGACTCCAGGGAAGTGGACCCCCGAGCGCAGCGGTAGACAGGAAGAGTGACCCCTCCCTTTGTCATACTCCCTGTCTGGGTGTACAGCTGCACACCAGGGGGGTCCTGGATGCAGGGAAGATGGCGTCTTTGCGTGTCCCAGATGACGTCCATCCTCTCCTGGTCCACCAAGGGGATGCCCATGGTTTCCCTGGCGTCCTTGAAGGCCTCCAGCAACTCACCAATCAGCTGCTCTGTCTCCTCCACGCCACGTGTGCAGCGTCGACAGTGCAGCGCCAACTGTCTGGAGGTGAGCCTGCTGGTTAGCTGGTCCTCAGTGAGGCCTCTGATGCCCTGCTGTTGCTCCAGCTCCCTCATTTTCGCCTCCCTCAGCAGAGCCACATCTCCCTCATCCCAGACGAAAATGCAGGCAGAGAGCTTCGCCATGAACAGACCGTAGAGCGGGTGGCTGTCAGTGTGCAGACCTGCGGCGAAGCGCCGCATGAAGTGCCACGCATCAAGACGTACCACCACATCGCTCCAGCCGCTGAACATGGCACCTGCCCTGGAGGTGCCCACAGAAGAGCAGCAGTCTCTGTCCACATAAAGGAGTATGGGGGGAGCGACTCCAGCAGCCTCGTACCTCTGCACCAGGCCTGTCGTCATGGGCAGCAGTCCCTGACCCTCATGTGAGGTGAGCACAGACATGAGGACCTGTCCGTGCTCATTGCCCACATTGGTGACCCAGGCTGCGGTCCCAGCTGCAGCTCCCGCCAGTTTTTTGGCCACCTATTGTTGAAAAACAGAAAATTCAGTACATAACCTAAAAAATATTTATACACACCTGTACATACACATTTGGGTATATCTAATATTTGATTAATATGTTACCTTTTTTGTTGAGTCCATCTTTAGGATGGACCCAAAGACAGAGGTGACCCTGGCTTTGAGCTCACCATACCGGGACCGGATATCCTCTGCGTGGACAGAGAGGAGCCACTTGGCAGTTGGTACAGGCGGCTTGGGTGGTGGAGGTGAGATGGGCTGTGTGGTGGTGCCCTGGAACCGGTCACACACCGAGAGGTATTGCAGGGACCTCTCCATCCATTCCTCACTATGCTGTTCACATAGCTTGTGATATAACATAGAGACGCTGTTGCCGAGAGAGCGCTCCCTCATCAACTTTGCCACATGCATATCACAAGAGAACCTGTTAAAACACACAAAGGCAAAGTTTATTAAAGTTTCTTTAAAGTGTTATTTTTTCCAGAGCAGAGGAAAGGGGCGTTGTTTCCCATAGAAAAAGATAAAAAAAACAGTACAGAGTTTGATATTGTTTTAAGTCTGACATCTATCAAAGGTCAAGCAAGGCTCAATGGGGGGTCGTTAACACATCTTGAATAGAACCTCAGCTGTCAGGCCAGGTGTCTCAAGGTGTTGGAATGTTAATGTTCTGAGTTTGACACCTTTGAAAGGTCACGCAAAGAACAAAGGTGGTAAGTCGTTCACACATTCTGTATAGAACCTCAACTGGCAGACACAGTGTCTTATGTAAAAACTACAAAAGCAAGATAATGCTTGTTTTGTGTACAACTTACGTGTAATTAATTTATTAATTTATTTTAAGTACTAACATACATGTTATTTTTAAGTCACTTAAGTTACATTATTGCCATGACAGCCTAGTTAACGGTGTAACATTTTAGTAGTTAATTGCACCTGCAATAAGAATAGTTTTTTCATGACTCACCGGTAAGTGAGGATGGCTGGGAACATCCTGCGGTGAGCCGGATCCAGCTGGTCCAGGATGTCATAGGACCACGCGGCCAGCTTCTTGTGGCAGCGCTGACACTCCAAGTATTCTGTTGCCAGAAAATACCAGCCGTGTAAATTCAGCACCCGCCTCACTGTCTTGTAGAGCCCACATGATGTCAGTCGCTGACCAGACCGTCTGCAGTCTGGCGAGCTGCAAGTCAGCTTGTAGGACCACATCCTGTAAGGCATCCACAAACACAGCGGCCAGGTGAAGAACACGTCCGGCGACGCTGGAGGCTGATGATACTGCAGACGTGGCTGGGGAGGGTACCACCACATCTGCAGGTTCTCTGTCAGCGTTGCCCTTCCACCCTGGCGTCGGAAGAGGGAGCGGCCGATCCACTCGTGTTGTTCTTTTGGAAGGGAGTGCTTCCATGCCTCAGGGAGAACAACCTATACACACACAAAAATATGTTATATATGAATAAAAACAAAATGAGTATAATACATACTGTATATATATGTATTATTATTATTAATATATATATAATATAATGTATATTATATATATGTAAACTTTTTGTGTGAAAACTGTACCTCAGAAGCCGCTGACACCAGCCTTTGAGCGGCTCTTTGCTCCAAGCGAGGTGAGCGGATCGGCGTTGAAGGGGGTGGTCGAAGTACTGTGAAGAACACATCATCTTAATTTTGTAATTAGTACTAATGATTTAATCATTTGAAGACATTTGTGGTTACATAACAATGCTATATGATGTTAGTAAATGTATTAGTGATCACATATGATCAGGTGAGTATGATTTTATTTTTTTTACACACAAAAGAAAACAAAACACTCACCCTGTGGCTCCACCTCCATGGCTGAAGCCAGCAGATCTTCATCCGTTGGCTCTGAGGGCAGAAAAATTGCAATGTTATTCATAATTCCATTAGAACGTGCATAGAATTACACCACTTAATAGATCTAAAAACTCACCGTGTGCTGTGGCTGGCTGGGAATGGGAGCTTTGGGTGGGAGGAGGAGAAGCCGAACGCGAAGGATGCGGGACAGCAGGCTGGGATGCAGAAGATGACTTTTTTTTCCTCTGCTGGTCCCTCAGCAAGATGTATTTTTTCAAGGCATCCATCTTGCTGCCTCTACTGGTGCCCTTGTGCCGGATGAACTCCACATAGCTACATAAGAAACACAATAGTTTACATGATAAGAGTAAAATAAATACAAAACAGCAATACAATTAACAAGCAAGCAGAAGCACATATTACCTTTTCTTCTCCCTGTCCTTAGCCTCATAGAGCTCCTTGTAGGTGCTCTTCCTGTGGACCCCAAAGCCCACCAGACAGTCACCCTCACAGCCAGGTAACGTGCCCTCTCTCTGCCTACGCACTTTGATGGCTTCTGCAACCATCGCAAATGTGCAGGCATATTGGAGAAAGGCATCCTTGTTAGCCATGAGGGCACTTCTGTCCAATCTGCCAGCCTCGCGCTCCCGCTGATGCCCAGACAGGACCATGAGGGAGTAGCCAAGGTCATTCTCTAGCATCCATTTGAAGGGTTTCCCTCTGTATTGACCAAACTGGATGGCACTTTGACTTGCCACCAGCAGGTCATCAAAGGGATTCCCTCCACCTTGGATGACCCTGACCTTGGCCTCCCCCAGCACAGCCTCAGGGTACTTTGGGACAAAGGGAACCCCTTTAGCCACTTGAGAAAGGTGAACTTTCTCCAAAGTGGCTGCCTGCTTAGAAGGCCTAAGCACCAGCTCTCCAGCCTCCACACGCAGGTTGGGTGTGCTTTCCATTCTGCAACAGTAAAGCAATGATCTTATGACAAACAATTCACTGAAAACCCCATGCATGCACAAAATAAATATTCATGGAAAAATGTACAATATCTATATCAGTCGGTGGCATTAGTGCACATTTTTTTCTTTTTAGTTATATATTTGTATTATTTTAAACGAATTTCGTTTTCTTTTTTCATAGTTGTTAATTATTCGGATCATAAAACTGACATACAGTGAGTAAAGGGTCAAACGAACGCTCATCAGAAGAATTCTGCATGCATTATATATATATTTTTTAAAGAAGTGGATTTACTGGGTGTCGATAAAAATCATGAATGAAACTGTACATTTTATACCGAATTATAAGTTTTAGGCGGCCAAACGTCATTGCATTAACTGTTAGCCCATTTTTCCCCCCTCCCGCCTCTTGTGCATGCATTATATTTGTTTTAAAAGAAGTGGATTTACTGGGTGTCGATAAAAATCATGAATGAAACTGTACATTTTATACCGAATTATAAGTTTTAGGCGGCCAAACGTCATTGCATTAACTGTTAGCCCATTTTCCCCCCCTCCCGCCTCTTGTGCATGCATTATATTTGTTTTAAAAGAAGTGGATTTACTGGGTGTCGATAAAAATCATGAATGAAACTGTACATTTTATACCGAATTATAAGTTTTAGGCGGCCAAACGTCATTGCATTAACTGTTAGCCCATTTTTCCCCCCTCCCGCCTCTTCTGCATGCATTATATTTGTTTAAAAAGAAGTGGATTTACTGGGTGTCGATAAAAATCATGAATGAAACTGTACATTTTATACCGAATTATAAGTTTTAGGCGGCCATCGCAAGTTTATGAACTGCATTTTTTTTCCCTCCCGCCTTTTCTGCATGCAGTGGCTGCTACACATTGATAAAATGCGTATTATATGCTTATTTTAAATACAGACAATACAGACAAAACATGAGAGATAGGGAAAATATACTAACTTACGTGCTCAACGAAAAAATGCAGGTTAGCAAAAAGGCGAAAAAAAGCAAAAAGGCAACAAAAAAGACAGCAAAAAGGCAAAAAAAAAAACAATCAGTGTAGAGACAAATTGTGGCGTTTTTAAAAAAACGTTTGTGTTTAAAGTTGTGCTAAATCGAGAGCAAGGGAGCGTTATTTCGGAGTAATTCGTGATTCTGACAAGACTGAATGACGTCCGAGGCGACGGCTGCGCGGGCGCCCGGGCCTCGGCCAATGGGAGCCGAGGCGGGCTCTCGGCCAATGGGAGCAACGAGCGCCTCTGAAACAATTCGTCGGCCGGCCAATGAGGCGAGGGGAGCAGGGGCGGGGCGCGGTGAAACAATTCGTCCCTCGGCCAATCCGTGAGCGGAGGCGGGTGAAACAAATTGCAACAATTCACCCGAAGATCCGTTTCGCCTTAGCGCAAGGATGACACGCAAATTCGTGAAGCGTTCCTCATTTTTATTAATTATGAATTATTAATTTACTGTAATTTTTCAGGTTTTACACTGTATCAACTGAAAAACCCAGTGTATACGCATGCAGTACGCAGGCCAACCGCTGGAAGGCAGCATCGCACTCGCAGTCTCGCACTAGACTAGAGCGTCTCACTGGCTCTAGTAAAGAAATATTAGGAAGAAAGAAATAAAGATTAGTTAGAAAGAAAGAAAGAAAGAAAGATAGATTGGTTAGAAAGAAAGAAAGTTTAGATAGAAATAAAAAAAGAAAGAAAGAAAGAAATATTAGTTAGTTAGAAAGAAAGAAAGAAACAGTAGATTGGTTAGAAAGAAAGAAAGATTAGCTAAAAAGAAAAAGAAAGAACGATTAGTTAGTTAGAAAGAAAGAAAGATTAGTTTGAAAAAAGAAAGATTAGTTAGAAAGAAAGAAAGCTTAGTTTGTAAAAAAGAAAGAAAGATTAGTTAGAAAGAAAGAAAGATTAGTTAGAAAGAAAGAAAGATAGAAATATTAGTTAAAAAAAGAAAGAATAGTTAGAAAGAAAGATTAGTTAGAAAGAAAGAAAGAAAGATAGATTGGTTAGAAAGAAAGAAAGATTAGTTAAAAAGAAAGAAAGATTAGTTAGAAAGAAAGATTAGTTTGAAAAAAATGAAAGAAAGATTAGTTTGAAGAAGAGAGATAGTTAGTTAGAAAGAAAGATTAGTTAGAAAGAAAGATTAGTTAGAAAGAAAGAAAGATTAGTTTGTAAAAAAGAAAGAAAGATTAGTTAGAAAGAAAGAAATATTAGTTAAAAAAGAAAGAATAGTTAGACAGAAAGATTAGTTAGAAAGAAAGAAAGAAATATAGATCAGTTAGAAAGAAAGAAAGATATATTAGAAAGAAAGATTAGTTTGAAAAAAGAAAGAAAGATTAGTTAGTTAGAAAGAAAGAAAGAAAGACTAGTTTGAAAAAAGAAAGAAAGATTAGTTAGAAAAAGAAAGAAAAAAGAAAGAAATATTAGTTAGAAAGAAAGAAATATTAGAAAGAAAGATAGAAAGATTAGTTAGAAAGAAAGATTAGTTTGAAAAAAGAAAGAAAGAAAGATTAGTTAGTTAGAAAAAAGAAACAAGAAAGACTAGTTTGAAAAAAGAAAGAAAGATTAGTTAGAAAAAAGAAAGAAATATTAGTTCGAAAGAAAGATTAGTTTGAAAAAAGAAAGAAAGATTAGTTAGTTAGAAAGAAAGAAAGAAAGAAAGATTAGTTTGAAAAAAGAAAGAAAGATTAGTTAGAAAAAGAAAGAAAAAAGAAAGAAATATTAGTTAGAAAGAAAGAAATATTAGTTTGAAAGAGAGAAAGAAAGAAAGAAAAAGAAAGATTAGTTAGAAAGAAAGATATATTAGAAAGAAATATAGAAAGATTAGTTAGAAAGAAAGATTAGTTTGAAAAAAGAAAGAAAGAAAGATTAGTTAGTTAGAAAAAAGAAACAAGAAAGACTAGTTTGAAAAAAGAAAGAAAGATTAGTTTGAAAAAAGAAAGAAAGATTAGTTAGTTAGAAAGAAAGAAAGAAAGACTAGTTTGAAAAAAGAAAGAAAGATTAGTTAGAAAAAGAAAGAAAAAAGAAAGAAATATTAGTTAGAAAGAAAGAAATATTAGTTTGAAAGAGAGAAAGAAAGAAAGAAAAAGAAAGATTAGTTAGAAAGAAAGATATATTAGAAAGAAAGATAGAAAGATTAGTTAGAAAGAAAGATTAGTTTGAAAAAAGAAAGAAAGAAAGATTAGTTAGTTAGAAAAAAGAAACAAGAAAGACTAGTTTGAAAAAAGAAAGAAAGATTAGTTAGAAAAAAGAAAGAAATATTAGTTCGAAAGAAAGATTAGTTTGAAAAAAGAAAGAAAGATTAGTTAGTTAGAAAGAAAGAAAGAAAGAAAGACTAGTTTGAAAAAAGAAAGAAAGATTAGTTAGAAAAAGAAAGAAAAAAGAAAGAAATATTAGTTAGAAAGAAAGAAATATTAGTTTGAAAGAGAGAAAGAAAGAAAGAAAAAGATAGATTAGTTAGAAAGAAAGATATATTAGAAAGAAATATAGAAAGATTAGTTAGAAAGAAAGATTAGTTTGAAAAAAGAAAGAAAGAAAGATTAGTTAGTTAGAAAAAAGAAACAAGAAAGACTAGTTTGAAAAAAGAAAGAAAGATTAGTTAGAAAAAAGAAAGAAATATTAGTTCGAAAGAGAGAAAGATAGATTGGTTTGAAAGAAAGAAAGAAAGAAAGATTAGTTAGAAAGAAAGATTAGTTTGAAAAAAGAAAGAAAGAAAGATTAGTTAGTTAGAAAGAAAGAAAGACTAGTTTGAAAAAAGAAAGAAAGATTAGTTAGAAAAAAGAAAGAAAAAAAAAGAAAGAAATATTAGTTAGAAAGAAAGAAAGAAAGAAAGACTAGTTTGAAAAAAGAAAGAAAGATTAGTTAGAAAAAAGAAAGAAAGAAAAAAGAAAGAAATATTAGTTAGAAAGAAAGAAATATTAGTTAGAAAGAAAGAAATATTAGTTTGAAAGAGAGAAAGATAGATTGGTTAGAAAGAAAGAAAGAAAGAAAAATATTAGTTAGAAAGAAAGATTAGTTTGAAAAAAGAAAAAGATTAGTTGGAAAGAAAGAAAGATTAGTTGGAAAGAAAGAAAGATTAGTTAGAAAGAAAGAAAGATTAGTTAGAAAGAAAGAGAGAAAGATAGATTGGTTAGAAAGAAAGATTGGTTAGAAAGAAAGAAAGATTAGTTAGAAAGAAAGAAAAAAGAAAAATATTAGTTAGAAAGAAAGAAATATTAGTTTGAAAGAGAGAAAGATAGATTGGTTAGAAAGAAAGAAAGAAAGATTAGTTAGAAAGAAAGACTAGTCTGAAAAAGAAAGAAAGATTAGTTTGATAAAAGAAAGAAAGAAAGATTAGTTTGAAAAAAAGAAACAAGAAAGACTAGTTTGAAAAAAGAAAAAGAAAAAGAAAAAAGAAAAAGAAAAAAGAAAGAAATATTAGTTAGAAAGAAAGAAATATTAGTTTGAAAGAGAGAAAGATAGATTGGTTAGAAAGAAAGAAAGATTAGTTTGAAAAAAGAAAGAAAGAAAGATTAGTTAGTTAGAAAAAAGAAAGAAAGAAAGACTAGTTTGAAAAAAGAAAGAAAGATTAGTTAGAAAAAAGAAAAAGAAAAAAGAAAGAAATATTAGTTAGAAAGTAAGAAATATTAGTTTGAAAGAGAGAAAGATAGATTGGTTAGAAAGAAAGAAAGAAAGAAAGAAAGAAAGAAAGAAAGAAAGATTAGTTTGAAGAAAGAAAGAAAGACTAGTTAGAAAAAAGAAAGAAAGAAAGAAAGACTAGTTAGAAAAAAGAAAGAAATATTAGTTAGAAAGAAAGAAATATTAGTTTTAAAGAGAGAAAGATAGATTGGTTAGAAAGAAAGAAAGATTAGTTAGAAAGAAAGATTAGTTTGAAAAAAGAAAAAGATTAGTTAGAAAGAAAGAAAGATTAGTTAGAAAGAAAGAAAGATTAGTTAGAAAGAAAGAGAGAAAGATAGATTGGTTAGAAAGAAAGATAAGTTAGAAAGAAAGAAAGAAAGAAAGAGAGAAAGATAGATTGGTTAGAAAGAAAGATTAGTTAGAAAAAAGAAAGAAAGAAAGAGAAAGATTAGTTAGAAAGAAAGAAAAAAGAAAGAAATATTAGTTAGAAAGAAAGAAATATTTGAAAGAGAGAAAGATAGATTGGTTAGAAAGAAAGAAAGATTAGTTAGAAAGAAAGATAAGTTTGAAAAAAGAAAGAAAGAAAGATTAGTTAGTTAGAAAGAAAGAAAGAAAGAAAGAAAGAAAGAAAGACTAGTTTGAAAAAAGAAAAAGATTAGTTAGAAAAAAGAAAGAAATATTAGTTAGAAAGAAAGAAATATTAGTTTGAAAGAGAGAAAGATAGATTGGTTAGAAAGAAAGAAAGATTAGTTAGAAAAAAGAAACAAGAAAGACTAGTTTGAAAAAAGAAAGAAAGATTCGTTATAAAAAAGAAAAAGAAAAAAGAAACAAGAAAGACTAGTTTGAAAAAAGAAAGAAAGATTAGTTATAAAAAAGAAAAAGAAAAAAGAAAGAAATATTAGTTAGAAAGAAAGAAATATTAGTTTGAAAGAGAGAAAGCTAGATTGGTTAGAAAGAGAGAAAGAAAGATTAGTTAGAAAGAAAGACTAGTTTGAAAAAAGAAAGAAAGATTAGTTAGAAAAAAGAAAGAGAGAAAGATAGATTGGTTAGAAAGAAAGAAAGAAAGATTAGTTAGAAAGAAGGAAAGAAAGATTAGTTTGAAAAAAAGAATGAAAGATTAGTTAGAAAGAAAGAATGAAAGAAAGATTAGTTTGAAAGAAAGATTAGTTAGAAAGAAATAAAGATTAGTTTGAAAAAAGAAAGATTAGTTAGATAGATTAGTTAGAAAGAAAGATTAGTTTGAAAAAAGAAAGAGAAAGAAAGATTAGTTAGAAAGAAAGAAAAGTTAAAAAGAAAGAACAGTAAAAAAGAATAGTTAGAAAGAAAGAAAAGTGAAAAAGAAAGAAAGAAAGAAAGAAAGAAGTTAAAAATAACTTTTGGGTGGTTGCAAGGCGGTTGCTAGGGTATTTTGGGTGGTTGCTAGGGTCTTTTGGGTGGTTGCTAGGCGGTTGCTAGGATATTTTGGGTGGTTGCTAGGGTCTTTTGGGTGGTTGCTAGGCGGTTGCTTGGGTGGTTGCTAGGGTGTTATGGGTGGTTACTAGGATGTTTTGGGTGGTTGCTAGGGTGTTGCTAGGGTATTTTGGGTGGTTACTAGAGTGTTCTGGGTGGTTGCTATGGTGTTGCTAGGGTATTTTGGGCGGTTGCTAGGGTGTTTTGGGTGGTTTCCAGGCGGTTGCTAGGATGTTCTGGGTGGTTGCTATGGTGTTGCTAGGCAGTTGCTAAGGTATTCTGGGTGGTTGCTAGGCGGTTGCTAGGGTGTTCTGGGTGGTTGCTATGGTGTTGCTAGGCGGTTGCTAAGGTATTCAGGGCGGTTGATATGGTGTTACTAGGTGGTTGGTAGTTGTCACAGATGGTTACTATGGAGTTTTTATAGAGTTCTTAGCATGATCATGGCATGATTTAACACTTCACTAATCGCTATTAGCATGTAGCTATTCACTGCTAGCATGTGTAGCATGTTGGAAGTGCTGTTTGCTAGCATGAGTCAAAAGAGCCAAACCTCATCTCTATACGATGTTCTGATACAGAGATATATCTCTTGCAAAACGGTTGCTAGGGTACTCAAGTTTGGTTGCTATGGAGTTGCTTGGGAGCTGGAAGCATTAAACTTAAGCAGTTTAAAATGGTTTGAAGTTTAAAGTAGTTTAAAGTAGTTTGAAGTTTATGATAGATAGATAGATAGATAGATAGATAGATAGATAGATAAATAAGTTAGATAGATACACACACACTCATACTACCTCGCTCACACACTCACTCAGACACACACACACACACACACACACACACACACACTCAGCGTTTATGAGTTTAGAGTTTATAAGTGTATAAATTGATGAGTTTATAAGTGTACGCGTTTTTGAGTTTAGAGTTTATAAGTTTAAATGAGTTTAGAGTTCAGAGTTTATTAATTTATGAGTTTAAGAGTTCATAAGTCTATGAATTCATGAGTTTATTAGTTAATTAGTTATTCAATTTAAGTTTATTAGTTTATAAGTGTATGAGTTTAGAGTCTCAATGGCTCATTATAGTATATAGAACGGCAGTTTGATTTAGTCTTCAAGGTGTTTAGATTTGAATTTTTGTCGGTTGGTGAGTTTAAAAATGAAAACATTCCACAATGTTAAAGTCAATGGGAGTTTTTCCGAGTTTTGATCGTCATTTTTAGGAAAACCGTAAGTCCGATCAGTCTGAAAAGATAGAGCAACTAACTTCAGAACAGTTTGAAGGTCTGAGCCGAGTTTGGAGTATGTAGAGTTAAAGCTCTAGGAGGAGTTTGAGTCAACAGTTTTTAACAGAAGAATAATAATAAGTTTAAACAGGATTTCAGTAAGTTGGCTCTCTCAAGCCAACTTAATAAGTTTAAGTACAATATCAGTAAGTTGGCTTTTCCAAGCCAACTTAATTAGAAACACTAAATGTTTATTTTAATTTCCACTCACCGCAAACAAAACTTAAACGTTGTTACTAAATAAATGTTGTCGTCGCCCGATCTTGCTTCGTAATTCAGAGAAATTACATGACAAAAGTTCTCTGCTGCATTCGAGACGAAAACTTTTCTTCTTTTGAGCATCATCTGACAGATCAGATTGTAGACCAGAAACATCTTAAGATTCCATGTTTAAAACGACATTATGCTAGAGTTGAGAGATTGTCTAAATTGTGTATTGCAAAAACTAATCTCAAGGAGTAGTTACATCTGTAAATATGACTGGATGTCATTTGTCAATCATTGTATTTCTCTAGACATCAATTTAAACATTCATAACAATTATCTGCAATTTTTAGAGAGTACTGTGAGTGAAAAGAAAGCAAGAAACACATACAGGTTAATATTTCTTCATTAAAAATAATATATATATATACAGTATATATATATATATACAGTATATATATATATATATATATATATATATATATTTTTTTTTTTTTTTTAATGCCATGTTTTCACAGCTTTCTTTCTATTGGATCAATTTGAATATATGAACAATTATTCATTTTAATATATACTTTTATTAAAAAGCAAAATAATCACCATCAATCTCGTGTTTACATCTCAGGTAGCAAATTCAGGAGAATCAAAGGTGTGTTTACCAAATTTTTACACCAAAGCAGCTGAAATCATCATTTGCACAGCCACTATATAATAAGGACAATAAAACAGACAACTGGGAAGGAGAGAGAATGAGATGCCATGCATATCAAGCACAGAAAGACTAATTTAATATTCTTGATGTTATCATACTTAAAAGAAAAGAATGCAACCAAGGTTTTAGAAGTATATCACCGCCTGAATGACAAAATTTCAGGCACACTCTTAATGAAACGTCATAGTAATGCAATCATTTTGTGGTTTATCTATGATGCCTGCAAAGTTGGTTATTTTTTCTTTTTAAACAGGCAGGGAATGGTCTGTCTCTAGAATGTGTAACTTTTGTTCTTTTAGGTCACTTTTAGGAAAATTGCTGCTGCTGCATCTGGTTCAAATGTGTGGACCGCAAATTTGGATAACAGCCTCACTTTCTCATGAACATGTGCACTAATTTTCTGCTTTATCTGCAGGAAGGACTGGTGTAGTAGAACAAACCCTTTGCAAATGCTGCATGCAAACCTGCAAAGACAGTTTATGGGCTAGAAAATCTAAGGATTACACTAGTGTGGTAAAGTACATGGATAATGCATTTACACATCTCTCTCTGTGTTGGTAACAAGTTGCTATAAAGGCTACCTGCATTGTTTTAGCATTTTACTCACCTCCTTCTCAACATCCTACATACATTTTTTTTTTTAAAACACACATCAGCTACAATCATGTTTGATTGTGTTTTATTTGTTGTAAAATACACCTTGAAAGTCTCTTCCATGAACGTTAACCACAGGCTTTATTTTTCTCCTAAATTGAAACCCATGGCTTAGAAATGCTACTTCTCTTGCAGGTTTTGGTCTACAAACAGCTCTAGAAAGTATAGCGGCAAAAACAGGTCAGGGAACAGCTGCTGCCGTCGAGCCCACCGGAGGAGGTTTGCCTTGATCACGCTGTACTGCCTGTCCGGATGCATACTGCTAAATGGCAAACTCAGAGGTTCAGAGGCCAAAACCACCGGAAACTTCTCATGGTGGACGGGATCTAGTTGGTTCAGGATATCCAGTGACCAGGACCGGCACTCAAGGTACTCAGTAGCCATGCCATGCTCTGACGGGTTGTCCCACAGAGTGACAATCTCATCTACTTTCTCCTGAGTGACGAAGCCCTGATGGCACAGCTCAACCAGTCTGTTTGCCAGCTTTATGACATGGTCATACCCAGCTTGGCCATCTGGTCCCACACTCTCCAAATGGGCATCAAAAGAAATGAATACACATTGTAGGTGAGCTCCAAATCCAAGGGGCTCGTCAAAGCTCAAGTCCTCAAACCCCTCATCCCCCTCCTGGTCCTCATCCCGAAGCTCATCTGGGGTGTCAGGATCTGCAGCAAAGTGTTCCTCAAATGTTCTATTGGTTTTGGAATACAAGTATTGCACACCAATGAGCTCACCTATAGAAAAACAGAGTGCGTAACGCAGATGTTTTAACGACACATGGGTGAAATACAGCTGCTACCCATAAGTAGCATGTGCATGACCACAATACCTGTGTATTCGCCCGGGCTGGTGTAATCCTGAACCGCCTTGAAGGTCATTGTGCCTATGTACAGAAAAGACAATAATTATTATCTGTGTTTGAAAATGATAATGAATATGAAAACAGATGCAAACATGAACAATTAATTATTGAACCTACCACCGGGAGATCGTGAGTTGGTTTAGCTCAAAAAGCTTTAATTTTGTTCGAGCCATGATTCCGGAGCCATGATCGACCCATCGGTTTACCCGGAGTCCGGCGATGGTCTGACCGGCAGGGTAAATTCTGCAGAGAACCAGGCAGCACACGGCTTGAGCTGGCAGGGGGGATAGATGAGACGGCCCTTGTCATGACATGACAAGTTGTTCCACAGCATGACGATCGCATCCACCTTACACTGAGAGACAAACCCCTAATGGCGCAGGGCAACCAGACTGTTGGCCAGCCTAATGACGTGGTCATAACCAGCTTGGCCATCTGGTCCCACACTCTCTATCTGTGCATGAAAAGAAATGAATAAACTCCTCTATCATCAATGTCAAATAAATTTGACCAACATGAAAGGAATTATTTATCACAAAATAAACCCAAAATGAAATATCAACATCATCACACACCATAAAATCTCAGTTTACACAGTGTGTTTATGGGTATTCATTTACCTGGCTCTGAGTGGACAAGGCAGGAGAGGAGGACTCAGCTACTGAGACTGTCTGGGATGAGGACAGACCAGGAGAGTGTAGGGCCGCTGTCTGTTCCTGAAGGGGCTGCAGGTCAGTGCCCTCGAGCTCCATGAATTCAATGGGCTCATCAGGGCATATATCCTCAAACCCCTCATCACCCTCCAGATCACCCCGCAGGTCTTCTTCCCGAATCCCATCTGGAATATCAGGATATACACCTACGTCTTCCTCAAACGCTCTGCTGGTTTGAGAATATAAGTATTCCACACCAATGAGCTCTCCTGTAGAAATACAGAGTGTATCACATAGATGTTTTAATAACACATGGGTGAAAAGCAGCTAAAGTAAAATGTCTTCATGAACACAATCCCTGTGTATTCACCAGGGCTGGTGTAATCCTGTGCCAGTTTCAGAGCCAGAAGCTGCTGGCTCAGTGCATTGCAGTACTGCAGGAGCTGGCCGGCATAGCAGATTTCCTCCCTACTGGCACCTTCCACAGCAGCGACCCCACGTGCCTCGTTCCACTGCACCAGTCCTTCCAACAGGTACATTTGAAAATGCAAGGCATTTGCACTTGTACCTAAAAACAAATTCAGATCACCATGAAAAAAAACATACAGTGCAAATATTCACAAACAAACAACAGACGCTATTTTTGTGTAATGCAAACCTGGCACGAAGCGATTCAGGTGCAAGTGGAACAACTCCAGGGATGTTGAGCCACATGCACAACGGTACGAGGGAAGAATGACCCCATCCTTGGTCACCTGTCCTGTCTTCCTGTACAGCTGTACACCTGGCGGGTCCTGGATGCACTCTTAAGTGGCGCTGCTGGGGTCGCCAGATCTCCTGCATCCTCTGCTGGTCAAGGAGCTTGATGCCCATGGTGTCCGTTGGCCCCATGAAGTCCATAAGCAGCTTCTCAATGAGCTGCTTAGTCTCCTGGGCTCCTCGAGTGCGGCGGCGGCGACAATGCTTTGCTAGTTCTTTGGCGGTGGGCTCGCCCGCCTGTCGCCCGCTTGGCCTCCTTCAGCCTCTCCACATCCAAAGCATCCCATTCAAAGATGCAAGAGGTGAGGCGTTTCATGAAGGGGGTAAAGCGGGTGGCTGTCTGTGGTCACTCCTACTGCAAACCTCCGCATGAAGTGCCACACATCCAGCCTGACAATCAGCTGGTCCCAATCACTAAACATTGCAGCCGCCTTTCCTTTCCCGGTGGCAGAGCAACAGTCCCGGTCCACATAGAGGACTTGGGGAGGAGCTTCCCCAGCTCTCCGGTAGCGCTCCACGAGTCCAGAGCACATGGGGAGTAGGCCATCACCCTCTGCCTCAGTGAGGACACACATGAGGACCTGCCCAAACTCGTTACCCACATTTGTGGCCCATGCTGCTGTGCCAGCAGCCTTACCAGCCAGTTTCTTAGTGACCTAAAATAAGATGAAAAGAAGTATATGGAAAGACCTGTCAGTTTACATTGAAAAAATTATAATTTTGTGACAGAAAAAAACACGACAACAAAAAGGTGACCTAGCCTACACCTATCTCTACTAATGGTGATGTTATGAGCATGAGCTTCTTACCTTTTTAGTGGAATCCATTTTCAGGATGGTTCCATAGATGGAGGTCACCCTGGCCTTTAGTTCCGGCAGCCTGGTCAGCACGTCTTTGGCATAAACTGACAGCAGGTCCTGGATGCACTCTAAGTGGCGCTGCTGGGGTCGCCAGATCTCCTGAATCCTCTGCTGGTCAAGGAGCTTGATGCCCATGGTGTCCATAAGCAGCTCCTCAATGAGCTGCTTGGTCTACTGGGCCCCACGAGTGCGGTGGCGGCAATGCCTCGCTAGTTCTTTGGCAGTGGGCTCGCAGCCTGTTGCCCTCTTGGCCTCCTTTAGCCTCTCCACATCTGAAGCATCCCACTCAAAGATGCATGCAGAGGGTTTTTCATAAAGAGGCTCTACAGCGGGTGGCTGTCTGTGGTCATTCCTATGGCAAACCGCCGCATGAAGTGCCACACATCCAGCCTGACAAGCAGCTGGTCCCACTCTGCGAACATTGTGGCCGCCTTTCCTTTGTCCGTGGAAGAGCAGCAGTCCCACGTAAAGGACTTTTGGAGGAGCTTTTCCAGCTCTGCAGTAGCGCTCCAAAAATCCAGAGCACATGGGAAGCAAGCCATCACCCTCTGCCTCTGTGAGGACACGCATAAGAACCTTTCCAAACTCATTGCCCACGTCTGTGACCCATGCAGCTGTTCCTGAAGCCCCACCAGCATGTTTCTTAGTGACACGAGCGATGGCCTCCTTCTAGTCGACAGCAGGCCACGACTGTCCCAGGGTGGGATCTCTCCTGTATGAAGCAGCACTGGCAGTCTCACATCAGAGCATCTCACTGGCTCACAGCAGAATAGGCGACCGTTCATTCTTCTCTGTTTCTGCGCATGCCCAGTAGCGCCTTTGCGCATACCCAGTTGTACAAATGAGCCACCCTTAAGTCGCAGGTTCGAATCCCGACCGAAGCATTCATTTTCAGCCAGGGCAAGCGCTCTAACCCGTGCATAAATATTAAAATCTGTTATGTTAAACATTATATTATATTTATATTATGCCTATTTTATATGTCAATGTATAAATAAAAGTTACATGCTGTGTATTATTTGTTTCACCTTTTTCTTCAGTAAAATAAATATCAATTAAATATCAGTTGTTGTTGTTGATGTATAGATGCAGAAAACACCACAGCAGTAGGCTACAGTGTGAAATAGATTATTTATTTTAAACTACAATACAATACAATAAAACATGATAATAATAATAATAAACCATCAGAGCAGACACATGGCATAACTGTTTCTGTGCAGAGATGCAGAACAGTGGCACAAGGCTTTTTTTTTTTTTTTTAAACACATCAATCACAGCAGACAGACACATATTATAAGAGCTCAGTACAGACATGACTAATCTAGTCAAACGCTCGATAATCCGAGCTGCTGATTGGCCCAAAGCTGAAAACGCTCGATAAAGGCTCGATTATCCGAGCTGCTGATTGGCCCAAAACTGAAAACGCTCGATAAAGGCTCGATTATCCGAGCTGCTGATTGGCCCAAAGCTGAAAACGCTCGATAAAGGCTCGATTATCCGAGCTGCTGATTGGCCCAAAGCTGAAAACGCTCGACAAACGCTCGATTACACTAACCGCTGATTGGCTGGCATCAAATTGTCTCTGCTGGCATCCAGAGACCATTGCTGGGCATAGAGCGCAAGGATGACACGCAAATTCGTGAGGCGTTCCTCGTTTTTATTAATTATGAATTATGAATTTACTGTAATTATTCAGGTTTTACACTGTATCAACTGAAAAACCCAGTGTTTACGCGTGCAGTACGCAGGCCAACCGCTGGAAGGCAGCATCGCACTGGCAGTCTCGCACTAGACTAGAGCGTCTCACTGGCTCACAGCTGAATTCATCTTCAGCTCGGGTTCAAAGTTGTTACAGGAAAAGAAACTGTTTGCTTTCAAGAAGAACAAAAATGGTGTAAATATTCGCAATGACTGCATTTAACATCCTGCTGTTTCCTTAATTTGTGTCTTAATTTGACAGTTATTAATGTTTAAGCATCGTTAATGTTAACTCTGAATCTTCATTCCTTTCGACTCAAAACCATCAGAAATCGACACGAATTTAATCCAGTATGATTATATAGGATTACTTCTAATGTATAAAATAATTAAAATGCACATACCATCCATGTGTCGTTTCATAGATGTCTGTCAAATTTTCGTTTTCCTTGGCTCTTTTTTATTTTGTAACGTTACCTGAAAACGTTAAACTTAAACGTTGTAACTTGTTACTAAATAAATGTTGTCGCGCGATCTTGCTTCGTAATTCAGAGGAATTACATGACAAAAGTTCTCCGCTGCATTCAAGACGAAAACTTTTCTTCTTTCGAGCATCATCTGACAGATCAGATTGTAGACCAGAAACATCTTAAAATTCCATGTTTAAAACGACATTATGCTAGATTTGAGAGATTGTCTAAATTGTGTATTGCAAAAACTAATCTCAAGGAGTAGTTACATCTGTAAATATGACTGGATGTCATTTGTCAATCATTGTATTTCTCTAGACATCAGTTTAAACATTCATAACAATTATATGCATTTTAGAGAGTAGGCTACTGTAAGTGAAAAGAAAGCAAGAAACACATACAGGTTAATTTTTTCATAAAAAAAAAAACCTTATTCCAAAATGGATTAAATTAGTTATTTTCCTCAAAATTCTACAAACAATAGGGGGAGAGCAGGGGAAAAAGTAACATTTTTCAGAAAAACATAATTTGAAAAGATAATGCTTTAGACAGAGATATATTTTTGTTGTGGTCAGACACTCGCAAGTGTGATCTATGAATACCAGGTGGTATTTAAAAAAAATGTAGAACGACTTCAGTATAATTTCACTTTGAACTTAAGACTGCTCATGTTACTCTCGACCCCGTCAGTTGGGACGAAAGTAACTCACAGGTGGGTCAAAAGTAACAACAATATACAAGCTAGATTTTTTTTGTGTGTCACTCTTGTTTTTTTTATTAGCCTAAATATACATGAGTATGACCTTGTTAACATGTAACTGCAAACATATTTTGGCCTTTATCTTTGCAAAACATTTTTAATTTACATTTTCATTTTAAATTCTCTGTTTCATCAATGTTTCAAAAGTAACCCAACAGTACAAACTTGAATTGGTTAGAATATTTTTGTAAATCTATTTTATTAAATGTTTTTTCAACACGAAAAATATGAAAATTAAATTAAATTAGCATAATATAAATTCTCAACATAATGTAACAATAGTCATTTTTCACTATAGAACTCCTGACATTTAAACCCGATTTAGCCTACTTTTATACTGAAAAACTCTGACAAGGCAAACTTCAGGGTGTGATACAGCACTTAATAACCTATAGATTGATCATTACTGTGTGACACATGAAACGAAAAACACAACTTGTAGTAATTAGAAAAAAGTACCGCTTCAGTAATTTACTTATCGTACTCGAAAACTGCTTTCCGGACCTAACCACGGGAAACGATGACGAAATCACGTGATATTTGGCAGCTCCGTCAAAAGGTTGCGTAGGCTACTGGACGTGCTGTCATAGCTTCAAATGCTAATACAGTCAGGGCACTGTGTTACTTTCGCCCCGGTTCTCCCCCTACAGGCCAAAAGTTTGGAAACATTACTATTTTTAATGTTTTTGAAAGAAGTTTCTTCTGCTCATCAAGCCTGCATTTATTTGATAAAAAATACAGATTTTTTTTAAATATTGTGATATATTATTACAATTTAAAATAATTGGTTTTCAATTTATTATACTTAAATTATCATTTAAACCTGTAATGCAAAGCTGAATTTTCAGGATCAATACTCCAGTCTATCACATGGTCCTTTAGAAATCATTCTAATATGATTCATTATCAAAGTTGGAAACAGTTCTGCTGCTTAATATTTTGTCATAACCTGTGATACTTTTTTAGGATACTTTGATGAATAAAAAGTAAAAAAAAAGAAGAAAAAAAAAAAGAAGCAAATGTTTTAAAAATAGAAATCTTTTGTAACAACAATATACTGGTCATTAATTTGGGGTCCGTAATTTTTTCTTTCTTTTTTTTAAATAAATCAATACTTTTATTCAGCAAGGATGTGTTAAAATGATAATAAGTGATAGTAAAGTAGATTTATATTATTAGAATTTTATTTTATTTTTTTGAATAAATTCAGTTCTTTTTAATCTTTTATTCTTCAAATATATTAGGCAGCAGAACTGTTTCCAACACTCATAATAAATCAGAATATTAGAATGATTTCTAAAGGATCATGTGATAGACTGGATGTCACATGACACTGAAGACTGGAGTAATGATCCTGAAAATTCAGCTTTGCATCACAGAAAAAATTAATAATTTAAAGTATAATAAATTGAAAACCAATTATTTTAAATTGTAATAATATATCACAATATTACTCTTTTTTTTCTGTATTTTTGATCAAATAAATGCAGGCTTGATGAGCAGAAGAAACCTCTTTCAAAAACATTAAAAAATAGTAATGTGTCCAAACTTTTTTTTAAATGCCAAGTTTTCACAGCTTTTTTTCTATTGGATCAATTTGAATATATGAACAATTATTCATTTTAATATATATACTTTTATTAAAAAGCAAAATAATCACCATCAATCTCGTGTTTACATTTCAGGTAGCAAATTCAGGAGAATCAAAGGTGTGTTTACCAAATTTTTACACCAAAGCAGCTGAAATCATCATTTGTACAGCCACTATATAATAAGGACAATAAGACAGACAACTGGGAAGGAGAGAGAATGAGATGCCATGCATATCAAGCACAGAAAGACTTATTTAATATTCTTGACGTTATCATACTTAAAAGAAAAGAATGCAACCAAGGTTTTAGAAGTATATCACCGCCTGAATGACAAAATCTCAGGCACACTCTTAATGAAACGTCATAGTAATCCAATCATTTTGTGGTTTATCTATGATGCCTGCAAAGTTGGTTATTTTTTCTTTTTAAACAGGCAGGGAATGGTCTGTCTCTAGAATGTGTAACTTTTGTTCTTTTAGGTCACTTTTAGGAAAATTGCTGCTGCTGCATCTGGTTCAAATGTGTGGACCGCAAATTTGGATAACAGCCTCACTTTCTCATGAACATGTGCACTAATTTTCTGCTTTATCTGCAGGAAGGACTGGTGTAGTAGAACAAACCCTTTGCAAATGCTGCATGCAAACCTGCAAAGACAGTTTATGGGCTAGAAAATCTAAGGATTACACTAGTGTGGTAAAGTACATGGATAATGCATTTACACATCTCTCTCTGTGTTGGTAACAAGTTGCTATAAAGGCTACCTGCATTGTTTTAGCATTTTACTCACCTCCTTCTCAACATCCTACATTAAAAAAAAACAAAAAAAACACATCAGCTACAATCATGTTTGATTGTGTTTTATTTGTTGTAAAATACACCTTGAAAGTCTCTTTCCATGAATGTTAACCACAGGCTTTATTTTGCTCCTAAATTGAAACCCATGGCTTAGAAATGCTACTTCTCTTGCAGGTTTTGGTCTACAAACAGCTCTAGAAAGTATAGCGGCAAAAGGAACAGCTGCTGCCGTCGAGCCCACAAGAGGAGGTTTGCCTTGATCACGCTGTACTGCCTGTCCGGATGCATACTGCTGAATGGCTAACTCAGAGGTTGAGTGGCCAAAACCACCGGAAACTTCTCATGGTGGACGGGATCTAGTTGGTTCAGGATATCCAGTGACCAGGACCGGCACTCAAGGTACTCAGTAGCCATGCCATGCTCTGACGGGTTGTCCCACAGAGTGACAATCTCATCTACTTTCTCCTGAGTGACGAAGCCCTGATGGCACAGTTCAACCAGTCTGTTTGCCAGCTTTATGACATGGTCATACCCAGCTTGGCCATCTGGTCCCACACTCTCCTCCAGGGCATCAAAAGAAATGAATACACATTGCAGGTGAGCTCCAAATCCAAGGGGCTCGTCAAAGCTCAAGTCCTCAAACCCTTCATCCCCCCCTCCTGGTCCTCATCCCGAAGCTCATCTGGGGTGTCAGGATCTGCAGCAAAGTGTTCTTCAAATGTTCTATTGGTTTTGGAATAAAAGTATTGCACACCAATGAGCTCACCTATAGAAAAACAGAGTGCGTAACGCAGATGTTTTAACACATGGGTGAAATACAGCTGCTACCCATAAGTAGCATGTGCATGACCACAATACCTGTGTATTCGCCCGGGCTGGTGTAATCCTGAACCGCCTTGAAGGTCATTGTGCCTATGTACAGAAAAGACAATAATTATTATCTATGTGTGAAAATGATAATGAATATGAAAACAGATGCAAACATGAACAATTAATTAATGAACCTACCACCGGGAGATTGTGAGTTGGTTTAGCTCAAAGAGTTAGCTCAAATAGTTAGTATTCATTGTTAGTTCACAGTGCATTAACTAATGTTAACAAGTATTAGTAAATGCTGAAATTAACAAAGATTAACAAATGCTGTATAAGTGCTGTTAAATATTGCTAACTAATATTAACTAATAAACTTTTTTTGTAAATGTTACTGGAAAAAATACTCATGACTCACCAGTAACTGGGAACATCCTGCGGTGAGCCGGATCCAGCTGGTCCAGGATTTCAAAGGAATCTGTCACTGTCTTGTAGAGCCCATAAGATGTCAGTTGCTGACCGAACCGTCTGTAGTTTGGTGAGCTGCAGATTAGCTTGTAGGACCACATCTGTAGGGTATCCACAAACACAGCAGCCAGAACAACCTAGAAAAAAAAAAAAAATGTATACATACATAATACATATTGAAACAATAAAATTTAAATAATTATATCTACTGATGAGACAAAAAGTACACTTCTGGTGTGAAAACTGTCCCTCAGAATCCGCTGACACCAGCCTTTGAGCTGCCTTCTGCTGCAAGTGATAGTCATCAAAATTAATAAATGTCAGTTTGAAGACGTTTATGGTTACACAATACCATATGTTACTACATTTATTTGTGATCACATGATCAGCTGAGCATGAATTTATTTTTTCACCACACAAGACTCACCCTGTGGCTCCACCTCCATGGCTGAAGCCAACAGATCTTCATCTTAGCTCCTTGTAGACCACAAAGCCCACCAGACAGTCACTCTCACAGCCAGGTAACGTGCCCTCTCTCTGCCTGCACTTTGATGGCTTCTTCAACTTTCTTGAATGTGCAGGCATCCTGGAGAAAGACATCCTTGTTGGCCTTATGAGGGCATCTCTGTCCAGTTTGCCAGCCTCGCGCTTCCACTGATGACCAGACAGGACCATGAGGGAGTAGCCAAGATCATTCGCCAGCATCCAGTTGAAGGTTTTCCCCCTGTACTAACCAAACTCGATGGTACTTTGACTTGTCACCAGCAAGCCATCAAAAGGAATTCCCTCCACCTTGGATAACCCTGACCTTGGCAAGTTGGCCTTCGCCAACACAGCTTACTGGCGTCAGTGAAAATCATGAATGAAACTACTTTATACTGAATTATGTGTTTTAGGCGCGTCAAACGACGTCATCACAACTTTATGAACGGCACGGCATTACCCCAATTTTTTTCCGCTTCTGCATTAAGTAGCCTATACATAGGCTAGGTAAAATGCTTATAATATGCCTCTTTTAAAAAACAATACGAGAAAGAGAAAAATATGCTGACTTTAACGTGCTGCAAAATTGCAGCTTTAAAAAAAATAAGCTTGTGTTTTATTTTGTTTTGTTGTTTAAACGCAATCGTCGGATCAAAACAGCAAGAGAGAGTGTTAATTCGGGGGGAATGGCGTGAATGGCGTCCGAGTCGAAAGCGGCACCGGCGGCCATGGGAGCAACCAGCGCCTCTGAAACAATTCTCCGAGAGCCAACGGGGCGAGGGGTGCCAGGCGCGAAACGATTCCTCCGGAAGCCAATCCGAGCGCCGGGCCTGAAACAATTCGTGGGCCGGCCAATGCGGCAAGGGGAGCCGAGGCGGAGCGCGGTGAAACAATTCGTCCGGCGGCCAATCTGAGAGCGGAGACGGGTGAAACAAATTGCAACAATTCCCCTAAGATCAGTTAACATGTTTCCTTGGAACCATACCAATGTTCTCTGTTGGCCCCCCTGCGCCCAACCCATTCACTGATTATAAATGTTGCGGCCGATCCTCCACTGCTCAAATAATTAATCGCCTTCAAGAAAAAAAAAGGCACAGAGCTACTTTAAATTGAGAAGAAAAAAGTAAAAAAAAACAAATAAATAAAAAAACAAACAATGTAGGCTACTTTAATTGTTTCGCTCTTCAAAAACCCCCACAGAAAACTGCAGGGTCTTAACTACATCTAGTCTTATCGTATCGCGTAGGCTACTAGGACCATAGATTGTAAAACCCCAGATTCCTGCCTAACATTTTCTAATCCCTACCCTATCTATATCTTTTGAGGTGTAGCCGACTGGGCACAAGCTACAAGGCGACTTTAAAAACAAAAACTCAACAACTGTAGGCCATATATAAATGATCACACAGTTTTGAACTGTACCCAACAGAGAAACTATTAAGTCCCGACCCAGAATAACCTCGAAAACAAAAAAAGGGGGGAGAGAGAATGAGAATGTGTCCTGGACTTAAAATGCTTCCCTCCAGGTGACACAAATCAACAAGTTGATTGCAGGTGAGCTAGTTAACACAGGTTAGAATTGGTAATGCTGATAACCAGAACAAAGAAAGCAAAAGGACACTAGGTGCTGCTGCTTCTCAGGGTGCTTCTCATTTCTTATCTGTGCATCCTCGTTTCCTTTCCTCGCGTCTCAGCTCCGCCCCCTGTAGGATACGAGGGAAGGCTGCAAGGAAAGAAAAGGAGGACAGAGTAATCGAGTGAAAGCTTTTTTTATACATTGAAATACTTGACCACTCAAGCATCACTTCACTGCGTCATCAGCAGCGCTCAAAGGATCTGCCCTTATGTTGTTGAAGTTTGTTTATTTAAGAAATTCATAATAAATATTAATAAAGGAAGATAGGCCTACCCTGTTGAAATATGTGATATGTGTGATTATATAAACTGCAAAGGTAAAGTATAATATACAATTACTGTGACCGATGTGAAGGGGGAGGAGAATTTATAGCCTACGTGCGTCACGTTTAGTCGATAAAACTATTCCGCATAGGATACACCTGTGTATCCTCGCTCATAACTCCTCGGGAAGCCTCCCCACTCCTCGATCCTCGACTCCTCGCAGTGCAATTAGAGAATTGAGATGTCCTTCAACAGGGGCGTTTCTAGGTTTAAAAAACATCAGGGGCTGAGCCCTAAACGTCAGGGGCTAGGGTGGGTAACAAGATAACATGATTCGATACAGAGAATAATGTATATTGTAGGCCTATATGCAGGGGGGGCAGACTGGTTAAAAAATTCAGTCCTGGCACTGTAGCCACACCAGCCCACATTACCACACAGACACACACATTCAAATGTGAGGTAGTTAGGGGGATTGGGGGGCATGCTCCCCCGAGAAAATTTTTATTTCTCAGACTTACATATGTACATTTTAAGGTGTTTGACGGCCAACATTTTTTGATAACAATAGCTTTAAAAGCATGTCAGTCGGCAGTAGCATAAATGATTTGTCAAGCAGATAACAGATTCTTAAACATGAGAATGAGGATAAATGTTGAAATGAATGATCCACACTAGAAAATGGAAATGCAGAATGTTTCTGCTTATTGTTGACAATACACAACCACATATTCCAAACAGGAATGGCCTTAAATGAGAAATCTTTCAAGGATTATTTTGCATAGATGTAAACTTTTTAGCATTAAAGATTCGTTTCAGCAACTTGTTTCTTTCTTGAGTTAATCAATGTTTTTGGCACTATTAAATCAGTTCAATTAAATTTCAATTGTTCACTCATAAAGACAGTCACTTGTCACCATTACTGGCCTAATGATGCAAGTTGTGCAAACACAGACAAGCGGAGTGATAGAAACTGTGAAAAGGCTGATGCTGGTGAAATATTCAAACACATTCGAGGACCTTATATATAGGCTACATATCAGAGTTAGGAATACATTGTAATAATGTTAATCAAGCAGACTAAATCACACGACTGCGCAGCAATATTTAAGCACATTATACAAAGGAAATAATACAGATCTAGACAAATTGGGTGGCTTATAGTTAAAAGAATGTCATGAACGATCATTTAGGCTAGATGTAGGCCTATTTTTCACATTTTTGGTCACAAAATATTTAGTTAGTTTTGATGACTTTGCAATATTGATAAAATGTTAGAATATTAATAATGAAAACTGAGTAGGGCTACGCCAAAATGTGTAACATTTATGTAGCCTACAAAGGAATACAAAAGCCCCGACATAGAGTTTTGACGCAGCTTTAATCTCCCTTTTGGTTATTTCAATACTTAATTGACGACAGAACACGACGTTACATGCTAGTTTATTTTGCGTGATACAGGGCGCGCCGCATTTGCGCGTGATTGAGCCGCGATCAAACGGCTGGCACGACGTAAGTAAGTTCGTTTTTCTGAGTTTTACTGACATATAGCCTGACAACATCTGGTGTGACTGAAGACTGTGCGGCGGTGCTGACTGCGTTATTTTTTTTAAACCGGTGCGGCGCGCGCGCCCCCGAAGTTGATCCGTGAGAAACTTGAAACCGGTGCTTGAACTTGAATTCAGGTGACTCATTAACACTCACGCTACTGTCCACGCCCTGCTCTCACGGCTCGTGGACTCGTGCTGCTTGCCACTTTGCCTAATAATAATGATCAATAAATTAATTTTTTTGAGATCCGGGGCTATAAAAAAAACATCCGGGGCTGAAGCCCCGGAGGCCCATGTCTAACGACGCGCCTGTCCTTCAAGATGGCTGAGCTCGATCGGTTTCCGGGTCATAGGATGGAGGACAGCGGAGCGAGGAGACGAGGAGGGATATTGAGAAGAAGTACCCTCAATATACCTTCTCATTTCCTCGCTCCTTCGTCCTATGACCCGAAAACTGATCGAGCTCAGCCATCTTGAAGGGGATCTCAATTCTCTAATTGAGGAATGAGGAGTGAGGAAGCTTCAAGAGGAATTATGAGCGAGGATGCACAGGTGTATCTTTTGCGGAAGTCTTTCTTGTCAAGAAACCTGTCACAGGTATGAATGATCCTCCCCCTTCACATCTGTCACAGTAATTTTGTATTTATGCTTTACCTTTGCAGTTTAAATAAATATATCACACATATATCAACAGGGCATCTAGCTTTATTAATACATTTATTATTTTCTTAACCAAACTTTAACAACATATGGGCAGATACTTTGCAGCTGATGACGCAGTGAAGTGACGCTCGAGTGATCAAGAATATCCCAATATACAAAAAAGCTTTTATTCCTCCGTCCTCATTTTCTTCCCTGGCATCCTACAGGGGGTGGAGCTGAGACACGAGGATGCACAAAATAAGAATTGAGAAGTACCCACTGCCTCCCAGAAAAGGGTAAATACTTACTATAGCTTCTCTAACAAAGTCACTACGACATCAGTTTATTGCATGTGGCCTCACTCAGAAGAAATTGCAGTCCAGAAGGTTGGTGGAGCCTAGAATCATCACTGCCTTTTAACCCACTAGCAACTGCCTAGGTGAGGAGTTGTAACCTAAAGTTGTAAAATGAATCAATTGGATTTCCCTAATATATTGAACATTGCTGTTGTGACTTATGCTTATAGCTGGCTGTTGAAGGTTTTGGTGAAATTGCAAAAAATAACTTGTTGTTATAGTCTTTAAAGCGTCAATTAATGTCACGGTTGTCTGGCAAAGTTTTTCTTTTCTTCTTTTTTTTTGGTCAGTGCATTCATCGTCATTAATTGAAGCACTAGTCTTGCCTTCAGTTCTACTTCAAGTGGCTGTGACGTTTTTCATTTCTTGAAGGCCTTATTTGAGTATTATTTTGAGACATTGCAATTCGAAATAAACGCGCACATGGAACAAATTTCGAATTTGTAAGTTAAAGAAACTGAATGTAAGTTTTTACCCTGAAATATTTGTTTCAAGAATCAAGATCATTCTAATGAACACTGACTTATAATACGGTGTAAAGCTCCCTCTAGTGACAAACGTTGTGTTACTAGCTTGATGTTTTTAAAGGGATAGCCATTATTTACTCTCACTGTCGCCGTCGTATTCTAATGCCATATGAGCTTCTTTCTTTTTCAGACCACAAAAGGAGATTTTTGCATTCGTCCATATAATGGCAGTGAACAGTGACTTGCTTCAATGCTTTAAAAGAAGAAAAAAAGAAAAGAAAGAAAAAGCGCCGACTATAAAATCAGGAATTGAACATCAAATAATGGTCTTATTTTAATGAGGCGAATGCTAAATGTTGAAAATGGTTTAAAGGTTGCTGCAAATGTATTATTCGTATCAGAATCGTAATATGGCCATTCATGAGGGGCACGTGAAATTATACTCATCTTCGTTGGTTAAAATGAATATTTCTCAGGGTGAGGGTTTTTGGGTCAGGCGAAACTGGGAAAACAATTACTTTTTTTTTTCTTTTTTTTTTTACATGCATTTAATACCAAAGCTGCATTTATTTGATCAAAAATACAGTGAAGACATTAATATTGTGAAACATTATTACCATTTTTAATTAACTGACCGCAAACAAAACTTAAACGTTGTTACTAAATAAATGTTGTCGCGCGATCTGTCTTCGTAATTCAGAGGAATTACATGACAAAAGTTCTCCGCTGCATTCAAGACGAAAACTTTTCTTCTTTCGAGCATCATCTGACAGATCAGATTGTAGACCAGAAACATCTTAAAATTCCATGTTTAAAACGACATTATGCTAGAGTTGAGAGATTGTCTAAATTGTGTATTGCAAAAACTAATCTCAAGGAGTAGTTACATCTGTAAATATGACTGGATGTCATTTGTCAATCATTGTATTTCTCTAGACATCAATTTAAACATTCATAACAATTATCTGCAATTTTTAGAGAGTACTGTGAGTGAAAAGAAAGCAAGAAACACATACAGGTTAATATTTCTTCATTTAAAAAAATTAAGAAATTTGTATATGAACAATTATTCATTTTAATATATATACTTTTATTAAAAAGCAAAATAATCACCAATCAATCTCGTGTTTACATCTCAGGTAGCAAATTCAGGAGAATCAAAGGTGTGTTTACCAAATATTTACACCAAAGCAGCTGAAATCATCATTTGTACAGCCACTATATAATAAGGACAATAAGACAGACAACTGGGAAGGAGAGAGAGTGAAATGCCATGCATATCAAGCACAGAAAGACTAATTAAACATTCTTGACGTTGTTATCATATATCACCGCCTGAATGACAAAATCTCAGGCACACTCTTAATGAAACGTCATAGTAATCCAACCATTTTGTGGTTTCTCTATGATGCCTGCAAAGTTGGTTATTTTTTCTTTTTAAACAGGCAGGGAATGGTCTGTCTCAGAATGTGTAACTTTTTAGTTCTTTTAGGTCACTTTTAGCAAAATTGCTGCTGCTGCATCTGGTTCAAATGTGTGGACCGCAAATTTGGATAACAGCCTCACTTTCTCATGAACATGTGCACTAATTTTCTGCTTTATCTGCAGGAAGGACTGGTGTAGTAGAACAAACCCTTTGCAAATGCTGCATGCAAACCGGCAAAGCCAATTTATGGGCTAGAAAATCTAAGGATTACACTAGTGTGGTAAAGTACATGGATAATGCATTTACACATCTCTCTCTGTGTTGGTAACAAGTTGCTATAAAGGCTACCTGCATTGTTTTAGCATTTTACTCACCTCCTTCTCAACATCCTACATACAAAAAAAAAAAACACACACATCAGCTACAATCATGTTTGCTTGTGTTTTATTTGTTGTAAAATACACCTTTGAAAGTCTCTTCCATGAATGTTAACCACAGGCTTTATTTTGCTCCTAAATTGAAACCCATGGCTTAGAAATGCTACTTCTCTTGCAGGTTTTGGTCTACAAACAGCTCTAGAAAGTATAGCGGCAAAAGGAACAGCTGCTGCCGTCGAGCCCACCAGAGGAGGTTTGCCTTGATCACGCTGTACTGCCTGTCCGGATGCATACTGCTGAATGGCTAACTCAGAGGTTGAGTGGCCAAAACCACCAGAAACTTCTCATGGTGGACGGGATCTAGTTGGTTCAGGATATCCAGTGACCAGGACCGGCACTCAAGGTACTCAGTAGCCATGCCATGCTCTGACGGGTTGTCCCACAGAGTGACAATCTCATCTACTTTCTCCTGAGTGACGAAGCCCTGATGGCACAGCTCAACCAGTCTGTTTGCCAGCTTTATGACATGGTCATACCCAGCTTGGCCATCTGGTCCCACACTCTCCTCCTGGGCATCAAAAGAAATGAATACACATTGCAGGTGAGCTCCAAATCCAAGGGGCTCGTCAAAGCTCAAGTCCTCAAACCCCTCATCCCCCTCCTGGTCCTCATCCCGAAGCTCATCTGGGGTGTCAGGATCTGCAGCAAAGTGTTCTTCAAATGTTCTATTGGTTTTGGAATAAAAGTATTGCACACCAATGAGCTCACCTATAGAAAAACAGAGTGCGTAACGCAGATGTTTTAACAACACATGGGTGAAATACAGCTGCTACCCATAAGTAGCATGTGCATGAACACAATACCTGTGTATTCGCCCGGGCTGGTGTAATCCTGAACCACCTTGAAGGTCATTGTGCCTATGTACAGAAAAGACAATAATTATTATCTATGTGTGAAAATGATAATGAATATGAAAACAGGTTCATTAATTAATTGTTCATGTTTGCATCTACCACCGGGAGATTGTGAGTTGGTTTAGCTCAAAGAGCTTTAATTTTGTCCGAGCCATGATTCCGGGGCTGCCCGGGACCATCCTTTAGTCCCTTATGATGGCAGCCCATCGGTTTACCCGGAGTCCGGCGATGGTCTGACCGGCAGGGTAAGTTCTGCAGAGAGCCAGGCAGATGGCTTCTCCCACACGGCTTGTGCTTGGCCACTGAGCCGGTCCACCTACACCAAGGAAGCATCTGCAAAGTGAAAAAGGATCAAACAAGTGAATAACATTGGTTACGAGACCGGTTATGATGATTGTAGCCAAAATACAAAGAACTTTCAAGAGAATCAAATGATAACGAAGTAACAAAGTGAGAAAAACAACAGAAACCAGTACCTCTTCAGACTTTCAGTGCCAGGGGTCACATTGGCCTTTAAATGGCTGACCTTGAAGCGACCCTTCAGTTGTCTGTCACGGTGGCAGGGGGGATAGATGAGACGGCCCTTGTCATGATCTGACAAGTTGTTCCACAGCATGACGATCTCATCCACCTTACACTGAGAGACAAACCTCTGATGGCGCAGGGCAACCAGACTGTTGGCCAGCCTAATGACGTGGTCATAACCAGCTTGGCCATCTGGTCCCACACTCTCCATCTGTACATGAAAAGAAATGAATAAACTCCTCTATCGTCAATGTCAAATAAATTTACCAACATGAAAGGAATTCATTATCACAAAATAAACCCAAAATAAAATTTCAACATCACACACCATACAATCTCAGTGTACACAGTGTGTTTATGGGTATTCATTTACCTGGCTCTGAGTGGACAAGGCAGGAGAGGAGGACTCAGCTACTGAGACCGTCTGGGATGAGGACAGACCAGGAGAGTGTTGGGCCGCTGTCTGTTCCTGAAGGGGGTGCAGGTCAGTGCCCTCGAGCTCCATGAATTCAATGGGCTCATCAAGGCATATATCCTCAAACCCCTCATCACCCTCCAGATCACCCTGCAGGTCGTCTTCCTGAATCCCATCTGGAATATCAGGATCTACACCTACGTCTTCCTCAAATGCTTTGCTGGTTTAGGAATACAAGTATTCCACACCAATGAGCTCTCCTGTAGAAATACAGAGTGTATCACATAGATGTTTTAATAACACATGGGTGAAAAGCAGCTAAAGTAAAATGTCTTCATGAACACAATCCCTGTGTATTCACCAGGGCTGGTGTAATCCTGTGCCAGTTTCAGAGCCAGAAGCTGCTGGCTCAGTGCATTGCAGTACTGCAGGAGCTGGCCGGCATAGCAGATTTCCTCCCTACTGGCACCTTCCACAGCAGCGACCCCACGTGCCTCGTTCCACTGCACCAGTCCTTCCAACAGGTACATTTGAAAATGCAAGGCATTTGCACTTGTACCTAAAACAAATTCAGAACACCATGAAAAAAAACACATACAGTGCAAATATTCACAAATAAACAACAGATGCTATTTTTGTGTAATGCAAACCTGGCACAAACCTGGCGATTCAAGTGCAAGTGGAACGAGGGAAGAATGACCCCATCCTTGGTCACCTGTCCTGTCTTCCTGTACAGCTGTACACCTGGCGGGTCCTGGATGCACTCAAAGTGGAGCTGCTGGGTCCGCCAGATCTCCTGCATCCTCTGCTGGTCAAGGAGCTTGGAACATCTACATGTGCAGCAAGTAGATCTTCATCAGACTGTTCCTCTACTGCAGAAGCTGAGCTGGAGGCGGCCACTGTTAATATCAGGATGAAGGGTGTTAATAATCAGTCAACTCACCTTTATTTATAAAGCGCTTTATACAATATAGATTTTTTTCAAAGCAGCTTAACCGTAATAAACAGGGAAATAACAGAATCAATGATGCAAACTTTATCAGATGTGATGATTCACATTCTATTTGGAAGCAGCTCTAAAAAGACAGTGTCATTATTAAGCTCAAGTCAGCTGAATTACAAGACAAAAATCCCAAAACAAACAAATAAAGAGATCAGTGAGATTCATGCCTGGAGGCGCTGATGCCATCTTCTTAGCATCTCTTTTCCTGATGTAGATCTGCAGAGCATCCATTTTGGTACCCGGTCAGGCTTCCTGTTTCCTAACCCACTTGGTGAAGCTGAAAAGGAGGGACACACATTTAAATCAAGCCCCAACACAACACATTCTTAACTGAATTGAGAATTATGTCATCCTCTGTTAAACATGTAAATCATACCCCTATCCACTGCCTCATACAGGTCCTTGAAGGACATGCTGGCAAATTTACCAAAGCCTATTCGCATCATGTCCTCCTGGGCTGGTGTGCCAGTGCCCTCTCGAACCCGGCGCTCGCTGATGGCAGCCATCATGTCAGGGAACAGGGCAGCATATCGCAGCAAGGCATCCTTGTTCCTCATGATGGCAGACTGGGTGGTGTCTCCTCCCTCACGCTCCCGTTGATGGACGGCCAGCACCATGGATGCATATCCAATGTCATTGGATAGCAACCATTTTAGGGTTTTACCCCAGTACTGGCCGAACTGCAGGGCGCTCTCGCTCAGCACAAGGTGGTGACTTGATGTGTCATCTCCTTGTGCTGACACACGAGCGATGGCCTCCTTCACCCTTAAAGCAGGCCATGAGCGTCCCGGAGTGGGATTTCTCCTGTATACCGCAGCGAGGGCCGCTGCCTCAGAAGAGGGCTTAAAGGCCTATTTATACTTCTGCGTCTGACCTACGCCGGAGCCTCTACGCTGTAGGCAACGCGTTGGTTTTAATTTATACTTCTGCGTTGTTGTCCGCGTTGACGCGCAATTACTCATGCAGAGGGACCATGTGGAACCCGAGGGAGGGGTTCTAGCAGACCAATCACAGCGCTTGCGTCCGTGTAGAATTGACACGTTGTTAAATTTTTGGAGAGGTGCGCATCAGGGTACGCGCGCTAAACACAGCCTACGACGTAGCTACGGCGTAAGTTCGAAGCAGAAGTATAAATAGGCCTTAAGGGTGAGCTCACCAGTGGGCGCTCTCCTAAATTCAGGATTGAAATCCATTTTCTACAAGACACACACACACAAATGACAATCAAATCAAAACGGTCAAATTATCTTTATATTGTAATCATTACGATCAAAACCTGTAATAATTGCTTTAGAAACATCATTGCTTCTGTCTAAATGAATGCATGATGTTTACTAACTGCATGACTTGTATTATCCTAGAACTGTACATGGACATTATTATGACAGTCACCTCTGATAACAGATAATATCTTGTATGTATATATAAAATATCTTGTTATCTAGAAACGTGCATTTTCTGTAAAGCTGCTTTGAAACGATGTGTAGTGAAAAGCGCTATACAAATAAATGTGAATCGAATTTAATACTTTAAAATAATCAGAGGAACATAGACAACCACACAGCCTTGCAAAATTAATCAGTTTTACTAAAGTAACTGTATTATAATAACAGTACGACAACAGTACAGTAACCACAAACTTACCATTGCTTAACAAGTAAAATTTCTGGCAAAATGCTTACATTTTTTCAAAATATTAATTTGAGGCACATAAAATCTTACAAAACCACACAGAATTGCAGAAAATTAACCATGGTTTTTCACACAGTAACTATAGATCAAGAAAATAAATCAACACGACAAAGCCATTGCTTCATATTAATATTCATGATCATTCAACCATGACATTTGGATTAAATGCGTATACGAAAAAGAATAATAATGCAAACAGGTGTTCACCCTCACCTCTTAATTTATGAAAGCTTGACGCTTGAACAGATGATTAAAAAAATCATTGGATCCGTAACAAATCGCTGTCTGTCAAATCAAAAGCAACTGCGTAGGCTAGCTAGTTGCCTACTGTTGCAAAAATTAATCATAGTTTTACTTAAGTAACTATGTATTAAAGTAACAGTAGCCAACAACATCAGTAAAGTAACCACGAACTTTCCATTGCTTTACTAAAATATTCATTCGAGGCACATAAAATCGTACAAAACCACACAGAATTGCGGAAAATTAACCATGTTTAACACAGTAACTATAGCTCAAGAAAATAAATCAACACGACAAAGCCATTGCTTCATATTAATATTCATGATCATATTTCAACCATGACATTCGGAGTAAATGTAAATACGAAAAATAAAAATGCAAACAGGTGTTCGCCTTAACCCTTACTTTATGCACGGTTGGTTGCTTAAAATGGTTGCTTATTCAAATATCGTTGATCAGTAATAAAAACGGTTTAAATGTTCAAAGCACTGCATAGTACTGTTAAGAAATACCTCCCCCACTTAGCAAAACGCGCTCTGTAGCGGTCCCGGCCCACAGGCCAATCAGGATGCAGGCTTAGTGGAACTTTCGAGAAGGACCAATGACAAACCTCACATCATGAAGCTTCGCCGGAGGTTAGGAGACTTTGCAACCACGGTATTGCGTGTCAGCAAGGCAGAAGCCTCAAAGGAGAGGGTAAAGTTCTCCAAACCTCACTGGCCTCCAATAATTTCTTTGGAGGAAAAAGAGAGGAGGAAACTTTATGGAGAGCCTAGAGGAAAGTACATCTCCTCAAACTACCCCATCCACGAGCCAGCGGTGGCCTCCAAAAATGAAAACGGTGAAAGTGTCATGTAAGATCTTTAAACTATAAATCAATGTAAAAGAATGAATTCATATCAAATACAACAAATGTCTAAAATAACTGTCTTTTACAGTTCCTCCATGCACGTCGCTGGCTGTGCTCCCTCCTCCATCAGCTGTGGCTGAGGCGGCCCTTAAATGGGTGCCGAGGGCCACAGCTTGGAGAAGGAAGAAGATTTAAAAGCAAGGCAAAGCCACCCCCGGGGAAGGGATCCTAAGGGGTATCCCTGCAGTCTGTGTGGGAAGCCCAAGCGATTGGAGTTTGGGCACAGCTTCTTCTGCGGAAAAAGCTTCTGTACCACTTCTACCGGCAAGAGAGTTTCACAATGGCTGTCTGAGCAGAAAAGGATTGCAGCTGCAGAAAATGTGACCGATGTGCCCAGGACAACGGCCTGGAGGAGGAAGAAGAGGCCATATCCTTAGGCCTGCTCCAGAAAAGGCCCAAAAAGTGCACGCCAATAACTTGCAGTCTGTGCCAGCAACCAAAAACGAAGGAGTTTGGACACTCACGGTACACTGGAAAAGCCTTTTGTAGCACCTATGAAGGCAAAAGTGTGGAACTCTGCTGGCAGAGCAACGGGCACTTGCTCCTATTGAGTAAATGTCTTGAATTTCTTTTCTTTTTTTGTTAACTAATGTTCTGTTGAAGATTTATTTTAATATTTGTATTTTGTTTGCATTTATTTATTAATTAATCCTTTCTATACATTTTTCTAATGTAAACCATTTAATAAATCTTTTATTACCTTTTTGTACTGTTTCTACTGTTAATTTGTTTTGTTTTAATATTTAGCATTTTGTTTACATTTATATTTTTTATAGTTCTAGTGTGAATTATTTAATAAATAAAATAGAATTTGACTCTGAGATGTATTTAGGGAAACATTAGAATGCTAATGAATAATTTAAATAAAAAGCTTCACAAATAAAAGAAATGGGTAAGACAATTAACAAACTTAATGAAAGCATATAAATGTTCTAAAATAAAGAACAAGCATTTAAGACTATTAACATTGCCTTCGTGAAGGCAGAGAAGCATTCTGAAATAAAGGACTGTTTCATGCTTTTTATGAGGGCAAATAAATGTTCAAAAGTAAAAAACAATTTAGGGAAATTTATATGACTTTCATGAAGGCAGATAAACCTTAAATAAGGTTTTGATATATTAACATGGCATTTATGAGGGCAAGTGAATGTTCTCAAATAAAAGAAGAGTCATTAAATGTTCTAAAATAAATAAGGACAATTTATGACCGTTATGTAGGCATATAAACCTTTTGAAAAAGAACAATCATTTTAGAATAATTACGTGGTCTTTATTAAATGCAAATTGCATTTTGGGGGGGAAATAAATTAATTTATTATTATACATTTTTTATAATAAACCTTTGAAAAATCAAACTCTGGATTTGAATATATGGTATTATAACCTAAAGATGCTATGTGAAAGTTTGAAACAGAAAATAGTGGTTTTCATCTGGCCACTTTCTTGGTAAAGAAAACACATTTTTACTCAAATTAATCAAAATGGATTTATCGCGTTTTAGAACTAAATTCTTCATTTACACACAGACTGACGACCAGCCGCAACTAAGCAGGCAGCCACTGTGGAGAAAGTCCACCTTTCTCAAGTGGTTAAAGGGGTGCCCTTCGTGCCAAAGGACCCCGAGGCTGTGCTGGCTTTCATATTCTGTTCATCCTATTAATTGTGCCATTTCAAACAGGTACAAAAACTACAGGAAGAAGCTGGAAGCAGATGTGCTGGCTCTGAGTGCACCCTTACCTCAGATCAGCATGGTGTCTCACACCCTTGCTTCGTCCACCTACTTATACTACACCCTAAAAGCATGTACTCTTTTTGTGAAGAAAAAGTACATACTTTTGAGTGTGTAGCAGAAGAGTATACAAGCTTTGGGACATACTATCACATCATAAAATAGCATATTTAACGGTCCTCTGTCGCTTAGTTACACGTATCCTGTTACGTAAACTGACCTGTCAATCATCTTGTCAAAGATAAAATCCACCACATTTAACAATTTACAACTGTATCAGAGAGAAATGCAGAAGCACGTTGGATCACCGACCGACCGAACAAAGATGCCTCAAATCTCTCCTAACTTAAATAAATAAAATATTACCTTTCCACTTCCTCCAACAGTAAGCATGGTTTGTTGAGCCAATACACAACGCAAAATACATGAGAAAACCCCAGATCCCTGCCCAACATTTTCTAATCCCTATCCATCTTCTGAGGTGTCCCGGGCACGAGGCGACTTTAAAAGCAAAAACTACTAACAACAGTAGGCCATATAATCAATGGTCACACAGTTTTGAACTGCTTAGCCCCAACAGAAAAACAAGTCCCCAGAATTACCTAAAAAAATAAAAAAGGAAAAATAACAAGAGTGAACTGATGGAGGGATTGAATGTTCAACCCAGCTGGAACTCACCCAACCTAACCGGGAAACTCACGTACAATTTCCAAAATACTCAACCATACTCACCAAGAAGAGGTCAATCAAAAGGGAATACATTTTTTTTTAAAGCATTGAAACATCAATGAAAAACAAAAAAACTCTTCCTAACAAAATTAGACAAGCCCCCATATGTTACAACACTGGATCTATGGAAGCAACAAAGACTGGATTTGTCAATCAAAATAGTTCCACTGAAATATAAAAGAAAATTGGAATGTGGTGTAAGTGCTGCGAGAGAGAGCTGGATTTAATATGCTTCGCTCCAGGTGACACATCAACAAGTTGATTGCAGGTGAGCTACCAGTTTACACCAACAAAAATCACAGGTTAGAATTGGTAAAACTGATAACCAGAACAAAGAAAGCAAAAGGACATAATTCCAAAAAGAAAATTCCAGTAGAGCCTGGAGAGGTCATCTCCTCAAGCCACCCCATCCACGAGCCGGTGGCCTCCAAAACTTAAAACTCTGAAAGTATCAAGTAATACTCAATCAAGTATTCTTTTACAGTTCCTCCATCCGTGCTCCCTCCTCCATCAGCAGCCCTTAAATGAGTGCCAAGGGCCACGGCCTGGAGAAGGAAGTGGACTGAACAAGATTTTTTTTAAATCCCTACAACATGGCAAAGCAACATTGTGCAAATGTTTAACTAACCGCTTCAGGCTCTCCTTTCCATGGCAGGTGGAGGTTTTTCGATTGGGTGGCCTTGAACCTGCCTTGAATCAGCCTGTCCTTGTGCCTCTGCAGATAAGAAACCCCCTGTTTGTCACTGTCCGGCAGTCTGTCCCACAGCTGAACAATGTCAGCAGCTTCCCTATCTGAGACACAAGGCTTTTCTCAGAGCTCGACAAGGTACCTGGCCACGCCAGCCCCACCAGTCCCGTCTGGTCCTCTGCACACCTTAAAAGAAAAAGATCAGTATGGATGAAAGTTATGGCATGGCAAATTATGCTTGTATGCATACATACATGTTGGGGCTCAGGTGGCAGTCCCTGAGAGTGTGACTGTACATCCTGAGACAAGTTTATAGCTTCCTGGGTGGACACCAAAGACAGAAGGGAGATGGTGTAGGTTCCTTGTCCGTGCTCATTGCCCACATTGGTGACACAGGCTGCGGTTTCGATTCCTCTGGAAGCCAATCCGAGCGCGGGGCCTGAAACAATCCGTGGGCCGGCCAATGCGGCAAGGGGAGCCGAGGCGGAGCGCGGTGAAATAATTAGTCCGGCGGCCAATCTGAGAGCGGAGACGGGTGAAACAAATTGCAACAATTCCCCTAAGATCAGTTAACATGTTTCCTTGGAACCATACCAATGTTCTCTGTTGGCCCCCCTGCGCCGAACCCATTCACTGATTATAAATGTTGCGGCCGATCCTCCACTGCTCAAATTATTGTGAATCGCCTTCAAGAAAAAAAAAAAAAAGGCACAGAGCTACTTTAAATTGAGAAGAAAAAAGTAAAAAAAGTAAATAAAAAAAACAAACAATGTAGGCTACTTTAATTGTTTCGCTCTTCAAAAACCCCACAGAAAACTGCAGGGATGTCATATTGGTGAGCAGATCATGTCTGGTCACATCTAGTCTTATCGTATCGCGTAGGCTACTAGGACCATAGATTGTAAAACCCCAGATTCCTGCCTAACATTTTCTAATCCCTACCCTATCTATATCTTTTGAGGTGTACTGGGCACAAGCTACAAGGCGACTTTAAAAACAAAAACTCAACAACTGTAGGCCATATATAAATGGTCACACAGTTTTGAACTGCACTGCTTACCCAACAGAGAAACTATTAAGTCCCGACCCAGAATAATCTCGAAAACAAAAAAAAGGGGAAAATAACAAAAGAGTGAACGGATAGAAGGATTGAATGTTCCACCCAGCTGGTTTAACATCTTCCTAACAAAATTAGACAAGCCAACAATATGTTAGGCTACAACACAGAAGTTAGAGGATGTTAGAAGTTAGAGGAAGTCTCCAAACTTCACAGAAAAAGAATTTAAAGGACAATTTAAAGTCTTTGACTAAGTAAATAAAATGTTTTTTTTTCTTCTATTCTTTATGATCTGTTATGCTGACTATGATTGTAGCAATTTAATATACATTTCCTACTCTGAATTATAGATTTGATAAAGGACTGACTGAAGAGGAGAAGAATGAGGTGAAGGAGGTCAAAGGTCACATTCAAAATATGCCAAGCCTAATCTTTCAAATGGAAGCATTTCTTCCAAAGAAAAACGGGTTACTGGAAGATTACTTAATGAGTGTTTCGGAAGGTTAGCTTTGTAGTTACAAGTTGAATGTTATTTTTGCTTGTCTTTTCAAGGCTTTATCTCAGTCTCGTCCTTGGGAGTGTGAATATCAACCTTCCAAGCAAAGAGGCAAAGTAAGCACCGAAAAAGATCTACTATATATAATATCAATAGCAATTGATATTAAGGAAGCAAACACTGGATTTGTCAATCAAGATCTATTGAATTATAAAAGAATATGGTGGTGGTAAGTGCTGAGAGAGAGAATGAGAATGTGTCCTGGACTTAAAATGCTTCCCTCCAGGTGACACAAATCAACAAGTTGATTGCAGGTGAGCTAGTTAACACAGGTTAGAATTGGTCATGCTGATAACCAGAACAAAGAAAGCAAAAGGACATTGGGTGCTGCTTCTCAGGGTGCTTCTCATTTCTTATTTGTGCATCCTCATTTCTTTTTTGTGCATCCTCGTTTCCTTTCCTCGCGTCTCAGCTCCGCCCCCTGTAGGATAAGAGGGAAGGCTGCACGTGTTCTTCACCTGGCCGCTGTGTTTGTGGATGCCTTACAGGATGTGGTCCTACAAGCTGATTTGCAGCTCGCCAGACTGCAGATTGTCTGGTCAGCGACTGACATCATGTGGGCTCTACAAGACAGTGAGGCGGGTGCTGAATTTGCACGGCTGGTATTTTCTGGCAACAGAATACCTGGAGTGTCAGCGCTGCCACAAGAAGCTGGCCGCGTGGTCCTATGATATCCTGGACCAGCTGGATCCGGCTCACCGCAGGATGTTCCCAGCCATCCTCACTTACCGGTGAGTCATGAAAAAACTATTCTTATTGCAGGTGCAATTAACTACTAAAATGTTAACTAGGCTGTCATGGTAATAATGTAACTTAAAAATAACATTTATGTTAGTACTTTTAAAATGAATTACACGTAAGTTGTACACAAAACAAGCATTATCTTGCTTTTGTAGTTTTTTCATAAGACACTGTGTCGGCCAGTTGAGGTTGTATACAGAATGTGTGAACGACCCACCACCATTGATCTTTGCTTGACCTTTCAAAGGTGTCAAACTCAGAACAATAACATTCCAACACCTTGAGACACCTAGCCTGACAGCTGAGGTTCTATTCAAGATGTGTTAACGGCCCCCCATTGAGCCTTGCTTGACCTTCGATAGATGTCAGACTTAAAACAATATCAAAGTCTGTACAGTTTTTTTTTATCTTTTTCTATGGGAAACAACGCACCTTTCCTCTGCTCTGGAAAAAAATAACACTTTAAAGAAACTTTAATAAACTTTGCCTTTGTCTGTGTGCTTTAACAGGTTCTCTTGTGATATGCATGTGGCAAAGTTGATGAGGGAGCGCTTTCTTGGCAACAGCGTCTCTATGCTATATCACAAGCTATGTGAACAGCATAGTGAGGAATGGATGGAGAGGTCCCTGCAATACTTCTCTGTGTGTGACCGGTTCCAGGGCACCACCACACAGCCCATCTCACCTCCACCACCCAAGCCGCCTGTACCAACCGCCAAGTGGCTCCTCTCTGTCCACACAGAGGATATCCCGCCCCGGTATGGTGAGCTCAAAGCCAGGGTCACCTCTGTCTTTGGGTCCATCCTGAAGCTGAACTCCACAAAAAAGGTAACATAATCAAATATTAGATATACCTAAATGTGTATGTACAGGTGTATATAAATATTTTTTAGGTTATCTGTACTGAATTTTCTGTTTTTAAACAATAGGTGGCCAAAAAACTGGCGAGAGCTGCAGCTGGGACCGCAGCCTGGGTCACCAATGTGGGCAATGAGCACGGACAGGTCCTCATGTCTGTGCTCACCTCACATGAGGGTCAGGGACTGCTGCCCATGACCACAGGCCTGGTGAAAAGGTACGAGGCGGCTGGAGTCGCTCCCCCCACACTCCTTTATGTGGACAGAGACTGCTGCTCTTCTGTGGGCACCTCCAGGGCAGGTGCCATGTTCAGCGGCTGGAGCGATGTGGTGGTACGTCTCGATGTGTGGCACTTCATTCATCATTCATTATTTATTTGTAGAGCACATTTAAAAACAACCCATGGTTGACCAAAGTGCTGAACAGGACAAAATAATCAATACAAGGAAATAGTAAAATTGCAATAGCAGTCAATATCTTCATGCGCTTCGCCGCAGGTCTGCACACTGACAGCCACCCGCTCTACGGTCTGTTCATGGCGAAGCTCTCCGCCTGCATTTTCGTCTGGGACGAGGGAGATGTGGCTCTGCTGAGGGAGGCGAAAATGAGGGAGCTGGAGCAACAGCAGGGCATCAGAGGCCTCACTGATGACCAGCTAACCAGCAGGCTCACCTCCAGACAGTTGGCGCTGCACTGTCGACGCTGCACAAGTGGCGTGGAGGAGACAGAGCAGCTGATTGGTGAGTTGCTGGAGGCCTTCACGGACGCCAGGGAAACCATGGGCATCCCCTTGGTGGACCAGGAGAGGATGGACGTCATCTGGGACACTCAAAGACACCATCTTCCCTGCATCCAGGACCCCCCTGGTGTGCAGCTGTACACCCAGACAGGAAGTATGACAAAGGGAGGGCTCATACTTCCTGTCTACCGCTGCACTCGGGGTTCCACTTCCCTGGAGTCCTTCCACAACCACCTCAACCGCTTCATACCCGGTAAGATTACACACAATCACCTCAATGTGCGTTTTTTTTTTTTTTTTTTGATGGTCTGTTTCATCTCTATTGTAATTATAAATTAGTGTTAATGTTTTTTGTTTTTTTTTATCAGGAACGAGCGCTAACCTGGAAAATTTCCCAGGCTTATCTGCTTGAGGGTTTGGAGCGGTGGAATGAGGACCGCGCTGCTGCTGCCACCGTCGTGGATGAGGCCCCGTCGTCGCTGCGCTGCTACAGTGCCTCGCTCCAGCACAGCCTCAATGAGCTCAGTCAGCGTCTTCTTGGCTGTAGTCTTGTACAAGACTATTCAAAGCCAGGACAGTACACGGGTATGTGTCTATAATGCCATGCTTTGTTGTTTTCTTTGTAATGCACAGGTGTCTATTTTAAAACTTTTTTCTATTTACTTTGTTTTGTCAGGCGAGCTCATCGGGGTGGAGTACCTGTGCTCGCAGCAGTCCTGGGAGTTCAGGGAGAACTTTGGGCGGGACCCAGATGCCCCAGACAGAATCCCAGACGACTTGGGGGATGCAGAAGATGAGGGATTTGGGGATGAGGCAGAGGAGCAGGACCACACCATCTCCCCTCTTTCTTTAGTGTCCACCAAGGAAGCTGTACGCTTGTCTCGGGATTCAGCGTCACCCTCTCAGTCCTCCCAGGACCTGCCACCTGAGCCCCAAGAAGATGTATGTATGCATGAAGGCATCCCTTGCCATGCCATCATATGGAGGACTTTTTTTCATCCATCCACTAACTTCTTTTTTCTTCTTGTTAGGTGTGCAGAGGACCAGACGGGACACCAGGTTTTGATAGAGTGGTGGACCTGGCCAGGTACCTCGTCGAGCTCAGAGAAAAGCCTTGTCTCAGATAGGGAAGCCACTGACATTGTTCGGCTGTGGGACAGACTGGCGGACAGTGACAAAAAGGGTGTTTCCTATCCACCGAGATACAAGGAGAGACTCTTACAAGGCAGGTTCAAGGCCACCCACTCCAAAACCTCCACCTGTCATGGAAAGGAGAGCCTGAAGCGGTAAGTTAAATATTTTGCACACAGAACTTTAATTATATAATTGACTATATGCTTTTATAATTCCCTATTTTATTTTACAGGTGTGTGCTGGGGCAGGGGTCGGGTCCTGCGCAATGGCCCAATATTAGTCGAATTGTAGAGGCAGTATGTCTGGAGCTTTGCTCCATTCATCCAGCGGGGAAGGTGAAGTGGGGCGTTTCATTGAACCGCTGGGCTGCCGTTCTACACGACTACCAGGCCATACGGAGGCTGGTGGGGAACTGCCCAGAACTGAGGGGACGGGCAAGGATTCAGCTGTTTGAGGTCAATCAGCGGACACTTTCTGTCTGGTAAGTAGTTTATTTTTACAGCCAGCTAAAAGGAATTTTACAATCCTCATATTCTGTTCATCCTATTAATTGTGCCATTTTAAACAGGTACAACAACTACAGGAAGAAGCTGGAAGCAGACGTGCTGGCTCTGAGTGCACCCTTACCTCAGATCAGCATGGTGTCTGACACCCTGCTTCCTGTAGCCAAGCAGAAGATGCCCGCTGCACCTCAATCAGCACTTCCACCTTTCCCCTTTACCGTAAACCCTGACCTGTCAGGTCAGGCCATACGACGTGGGCAGCGCCATCCTCCCCCCGCATCAGCACCCGCTCTCTCTGCTCCACCGCCAGCATCACTATCTGCTCCACCGCCAGCATCACTATCTGCTCCACCGCCAGCATCCCTCTCTGCCCCACCATCAGCATCCCTCTCTGCCTTGAGCAGAACAACTTTGTGGAGAAAGAGGAAGGCAGAAGAGTTTGCAGCTCAAAAACAAGGGCTGCCCCCTCCACAGAAACGTGAACGCAAAAAGTACACATGTAGTCGATGTGGGCAGCCCAGAATAAAAGAGTTTGGGCACACCAGGGTGGGCAGTTTCTTCTTCTGTGCCACAGCAGAGGGAAAGACTGTGGAAGAGTGGCTGCAGGAGAGGAGAAATGAAGAAAATCCTTTGGTGTAAATAATTTATTTATAAATATTGTTTCTTTTAAGTATTTTCTTCCAAGTATTTGTAAATGTTCTATTTATTTGCATTTAATAAAGATCATTTAATTATTTCAAAAGGATTGTTCTTTATTTCAAAAGGTTTATCTGCCTTCATAACGGTCACATAAATAATCCTTAAGATTTATTTTAGAACATTTAAAGACTGTTCTTTTATTTGAGAACACTTTTTTTTGCCCTCATAAAAACCATTAAACAGTCCTTTATTTTTAGAATGCTTATCTGCCTTCACAAAGGCCATGTTAATAAAAAAATTACACAACACTTTTATTAAAATAATTAAAATAACACTTATTTGCTCTCATAGCAGTCATTAAAAGACTGTTGTTTATTTTACATTGTGTAAATAGTCCTAAATAAATGAGGGTTCTTTATTTGAGAACATTAATTTGCCCTCATAAATGCCAAGTTAATATATAAAAACCTTATTTAAGGTTTATCTGCCTTCATGAAAGCCTAAATTGTTTTTTTATCTATTTTTAAAAATAGATTATTATATCTATTTTATAATAGTAATCCATTTATATGTAATGGAGTTACATCTCAGAGTCAACCAGTCTGTTTTTTGGTGTGTGTGTGTGTGTGTGTGTTTATTTATTTAATAGCCTAATCACACTAGAACTATGAAAAAATATAAAATGTAAACAAAATACTGAATGCAAATATTAAAACAAATTAAAAGCAGAAAGTACGGTATAGCAACTCTTAATTTACTGGCTTAATATTTCTCTTGTGGACTTGCATTATTGACAGTGAAAAAAATAGAAGAATATTTATTGTTAAACAAGTGTTTGAAGTTGCTTTTGATTTTCACAGATGGAGTTGTGCTACGTTCGTGAACTAAATACTTTTATTAGGCCGCCGCCTAGGCCTATATAATTTTATTGATATTATTATTATCATTAATATTTTGTAATTGTATTGTTTTTAGTGTTATTAGTGTCATTAAATGTTTTGTTAATGTGCTATCTTGGAAACAAAATACTGACGAACAACGATGCAGTCTTCATCTTGGCTCTGTATAAGAATGATGCGTCTGTTAAAACAAGCACTCTTGACAATTTGTGAATGGATCACCTTGCAATTAAATTTTGTTGTGGGATGTAGTTTTTTGTTGTGGTGATGTCGTTATGAATTTAGGCAAGGCAAGTTAATTGTAGTTCCTAATTAATTTAATAATACTAGCTTTATAATAATAATAATAATAATAATAATAATAATAATAATAATAATGATGATTTAATACATTAATGGGAAAACGAGCCAATTATCGTATTGATATCGTCAAAGGCATCTGCCAGCAGCGATATCTCTGACTATCGTCGATACACGATACTATCGTCTATCGGCAAAACCCTAGCCAGGACTATCCTTTAGTCCCTTATGATGGCAGCCCATCGGTTTACCCGGAGTCCGGCGATGGTCTGACCGGCAGGGTAAGTTCTGCAGAGAGCCAGGCAGTAAAATGAAACCCAAAATGAAATAACGTCATCACACACCATAAAATCTCAGTGTACACAGTGTGTTTATGGGTATTCATTTACCTGGCTCTGAGTGGGCAAGGCAGGAGAGGAGGACTCAGCTACTGAGACTGTCTGGGATGAGGACAGACCAGGAGAGTGTAGGGCCGCTGTCTGTTCCTGAAGGGGCTGCAGGTCAGTGCCCTCGAGCTCCATGAATTCAATGGGCTCATCAAGGCATATATCCTCAAACCCCTCATCACCCTCCAGATCACCCTGCAGGTCTTCTTCCTGAATCCCATCTGGAATATCAGGATCTACACCCATGTCTTCCTCAAATGCTTTGCTGGTTTGGGAATATAAGTATTCCACACCAATGAGCTCTCCTGTAGAAATACAGAGTGTATCACATAGATGTTTTAATAACACATGGGTGAAAAGCAGCTAAAGTAAAATGTCTTCATGAACACAATCCCTGTGTATTCACCAGGGCTGGTGTAATCCTGTGCCAGTTTCAGAGCCAGAAGCTGCTGGCTCAGTGCATTGCAGTACTGCAGGAGCTGGCCGGCATAGCAGATTTCCTCCCTACTGGCACCTTCCACAGCAGCGACCCCACGTGCCTCGTTCCACTGCACCAGTCCTTCCAACAGGTACATTTGAAAATGCAAGGCATTTGCACTTGTACCTAAAAACAAATTCAGATCACCATGAAAAAAACACATACAGTGCAAATATTCACAAATAAACAACAGACGCTATTTTTGTGTAATGCAAACCTGGCGATTCAAGTGCAAGTGGAACGACTCCAGGGATGTTGAGCCACGTGCACAGCGGTACGAGGGAAGAATGACCCCATCCTTGGTCACCTGTCCTGTATTCCTGTACAGCTGTACACCTGGCGGGTCCTGGATGCACTCTAAGTGGAGCTGCTGGGTCCACCAGATCTCCTGCATCCTCTGCTGGTCAAGGAGCTTGGAACATCTACATGTGCAGCAAGTAGATCTTCATCAGACTGTTCCTCTACTGCAGAAGCTGAGCTGGAGGCGGCCACTGTTAATATCAGGATGAAGGGTGTTAATAATCAGTCAACTCACCTTTATTTATAAAGCGCTTTATACAATATAGATTTTTTCAAAGCAGCTTAACAGTAATAAACAGGGAAATAACAGAATCAATGATGCAAACTTTATCAGATGTGATAATTCACATTCTATTTTGAAGCAGCTCTAAAAAGACAGTGGCCCTCATTTATCAAAAGTGCGTACACCAAATTTCCAGCGTACACCTGGCGTACACCCAAAACCACGGTGACTTTGAGATTTATCAATATGAACGTTGGCGTACGGCACGCTCAAACCCTACGCCAGCTCAGGAGGTGGTGTACGCACGTTTTGAGTGCGGGAATGCGCAGAAAAACAATTCCTAACACCACAAAACGCACTGACAAACTAAAAGATATGATATATTATGACCCACTGTAAAAAAACAACAACATAGTAATTATAAACTTCAGTGTTTATTTTTGTGCAACATGGACTTCAATGTTTAAGTTGTGTGACTTTACCAAAGCATTTGAATTGTAGGCATATGTATTCCTTCAGTTGCGAGCCTGTGCGCTTTACCTGACGTTTCAAGCCTTGTTTATACTTTCGCCTGGCTCCGCAGCGCGAGTCTCCGCAGACTGCGCGCGCACCTCCCCAAACTGACGAGGCGTTTATACTCGACGCGCTCGCCGTTGTACTATTCTTTGAAACGATGGTTAGGCCAGGGTTAGGCCCGGCAGGTGTGCACGGACTGGGTTTAGTAATGAAAGGCTTTCAATGACCAAAAAAATTATTCAGACTGACAAAATAATAAAAATGACATTCTTCTTCTTTTAAATAATAATATTAATAATAATAATAATAACGACATTCTTCTTCTAAATAACAATAAGCGTCATTAATAATAAAAATCATAATAATAAGAAGAATATTACAAATTGTCATGCAATTATTAATGTGAATGAATGGTACTCCACATCACATCATCATCACTATTGTACACCCCAATACATGTGACGTGATACGAAATTAAATGCTAATTGTTTCAAAACACGTGCTGTAAAATAATGCATTGTGATAGGTCATTTGCTCATCCAAGTTTCTCTTCTTTGCCGTCTTCCGTGTGTCCATGGCGTAAAATGAGGGCGTGGGGGGAAGCGGAGACTTGAATATATAGGGGCGTGTTATTCTAATGACGATCGTTTTCAGCCGCGGCATTTATCAAAGGAAGGTATTGCGTACACCTGGATTTCAAAGGTACGCACAGCTTCATAAATCAGGCGGTGAGAGGAGTGTAAGCATAATCTTACGCCAACATATACGCCCGTTTCTACGCAAGAATGATAAATGAGGGACAGTGTCATTATTAAGCTCAAGTCAGCTGAATTACAAGACAAAAATCCCAAAACAAACAAATAAAGAGATCAGTGAGATTCATGCCTGGAGGCGCTGATGCCATCTTCTCAGCATCTCTTCTCCTGATGTAGATCTGCAGAGCATCCATTTTGGTACCCGGTCAGGCTTCCTGCTTCCTAACCCACTTGGTGAAGCTGAAAAGGAGGGACACACATTTAAATCAAGCCCCAACACAACACATTCTTAACTGAATTGAGAATTATGTCATCCTCTGTTAAACATGTAAATCATACCCCTATCCACTGCCTCATAAAGGTCCTTGAAGGACATGCTGGCAAATTTACCAAAGCCTATTCGCATCATGTCCTCCTGGGCTGGTGTGCCAGTGCCCTCTTGAACCCGGCGCTCGCTGATGGCAGCCATCATGTCAGGGAACAGGGCAGCATATCGCAGCAAGGCATCCTTGTTCCCCATGATGGCAGACTGGGTGGTGTCTCCTCCCTCACGCTCCCGTTGATGGACGGCCAGCACCATGGATGCATATCCAATGTCATTGGATAGCAACCATTTTAGGGTTTTACCCCAGTACTGGCCGAACTGCAGGGCGCTCTCGCTCAGCACAAGGTGGTGACTTGATGTGTCATCTCCTTGTGCTGACACACGAGCGATGGCCTCCTTCACCCTTAAAGCAGGCCATGAGCGTCCCGGAGTGGGATTTCTCCTGTATACCGCAGCGAGGGCCGCTGCCTCAGAAGAGGGCTTAAAGGCCTATTTATACTTCTGCGTCTGACCTACGCCGGAGCCTCTACGCTGTAGGCAACGCGTTGGTTTTAATTTATACTTCTGCGTTGTTGTCCGCGTTGACGCGCAATTACTCATGCAGAGGGACCATGTGGAACCCGAGGGAGGGGTTCTAGCAGACCAATCACAGCGCTTGCGTCCGTGTAGAATTGACACGTTGTTAAATTTTTGGAGAGGTGCGCATCAGGGTACGCGCGCTAAACACAGCCTACGACGTAGCTACGGCGTAAGTTCGAAGCAGAAGTATAAATAGGCCTTAAGGGTGAGCTCACCAGTGGGCGCTCTCCTAAATTCAGGATTGAAATCCATTTTCTACAAGACACACACACACAAATGACAATCAAATCAAAACGGTCAAATTATCTTTATATTGTAATCATTACGATCAAAACCTGTAATAATTGCTTTAGAAACATCATTGCTTCTGTCTAAATGAATGCATGATGTTTACTAACTGCATGACTTGTATTATCCTAGAACTGTACATGGACATTATTATGACAGTCACCTCTGATAACAGATAATATCTTATATGTATATTATATATATATATATATATATATCTTGTTATCTAGAAACTTGCATTTTCTGTAAAGCTGCTTTGAAACGATGTGTAGTGAAAAGCGCTATACAAATAAATGTGAATCGAATTTAATACTTTAAAATAAGAGGAACATAGACAACCAAATATCAAAATATTAATTGAGGCACATAAAATCTTACAAAACACAGAATTGCAGAAAATTAACCATGGTTTTTCACACAGTAACTATAGATCAAGAAAATAAATCAACACGACAAAGCCATTGCTTCATATTAATATTCATGATCATTCAACCATGACATTTGGATTAAATGCGTATACGAAAAAGACCCTCACCTCTTAATTTATGAAAGCTTGACGCAAAAAAAATAGAGATGATTAAAAAAATCATTGGATCCATAATAAATCGCTGTCTGTCAAATCAAAAGCAACTGCGTAGGCTAGCTAGTTGCCTACTGTTGCAAAAATTAATCATAGTTTTACTAAAGTAACTATGTATTAAAGTAACAGTAGCCAACAACATCAGTAAAGTAACCACGAACTTACCATTGCTTTACTACAGTAATTAAAATGTATGCCGCTTTAATATTTTTCCCAAAATATTCATTCGAGGCACATAAAATCGTACAAAACCACACAGAATTGCGGAAAATTAACCATGTTTAACACAGTAACTATAGCTCAAGAAAATAAATCAACACGACAAAGCCATTGCTTCATATTAATATTCATGATCATATTTCAACCATGACATTCGGAGTAAATGTAAATACGAAAAATAAAAATGCAAACAGGTGTTCGCCTTAACCCTTACTTTATGCACGGTTGGTTGCTTAAAATGGTTGCTTATTAAAATATCGTTGATCAGTAATAAAAGCTGTTTAAATGTTCAAAGCACTGCATAGTACTGTTAAGAAATACCTCCCCCACTTAGCAAAACGCGCTCTGTAGCGGTCCCGGCCCACAGGCCAATCAGGATGCAGGCTTAGTGGAACTTTCGAGAAGGACCAATGACAAACCTCACATCATGACCATATAGGGATGCACTCAGTGGAACTTCGCTGCGAGCAAGTGGACGGTCCAATCAGAACGCTGGGAACGTGGGACTAACGGAACTGTGGAACCGAAGATCGTGTTGCAGGTAGGCTACTCACAAAGATCCATGCCAATGTTCTCTCTTGGCCCCCTTGCGGCCCCCTGCGCACCTGGGCCCCACCCATTCACCCAAGTATAAATGTTGTGGCCCCACTGTGTGATGTTGACCAGTTTGATTCAGTATCCTGGGATAGCAGCATTATCATTGAAAAAGGTCTATAAAAACAGGATGGCCTCCAGTCCTCCGCAGACGAGAGCAGGAACGGAGGGAGAAGCTTCGCCGGAGGTTAGGAGACTTTGCAACCACGGTATTGCGTGTCAGCAAAGCAGAAGCCTCAAAGGAGAGGGTAAAGTTCTCCAAACCTCACTGGCCTCCAATAATTTCTTTGGAGGAAAAAGAGAGGAGGAGACTTTATGGAGAGCCTAGAGGAAAGTACATCTCCTCAAACCACCCCATCCACGAGCCAGCGGTGGCCTCCAAAAATGAAAAAGGTGAAAGTGTCATGTAAGATCTTTAAACTATAAATCAATGTAAAAGAATGAATTCATATCAAATACAACAAATGTCTAAAATAACTCTTTTACAGTTCCTCCATGCACGTCGCTGGCTGTGCTCCCTCCTCCATCAGCTGTGGCTGAGGCGGCCCTTAAATGGGTGCTGAGGGCCACAGCTTGGAGAAGGAAGAAGAGGGCTTAAGAAGATTTAAAAGCAAGGCAAAGCCACCCCCGGGGAAGGGATCCTAAGGGGTATCCCTGCAGTCTGTGTGGGAAGCCCAAGCGATTGGAGTTTGGGCACAGCTTCTTCTGCGGAAAAAGCTTCTGTGCCACTTCTACTGGCAAGACAGTCTCACAATGGCTGTCTGAGCAGAAAAGGATTGCAGCTGCAGACAATGTGACCGATGTGCCCAGGACAATGGCCTGGAGGAAGAAGAGGCCATATCCTTAGGCCTGCTCCAGAAAAGGCCAAAAAAGTGCATGCCAATAACTTGCAGTCTGTGCCAGCAACCAAAAACGAAGGAGTTTGGACACTCACGGTACACTGGAAAAGCCTTTTGTAGCACCTATGAAGGCAAAAGTGTGGAACTCTGCTGGCAGAGCAACGGGCACTTGCTCCTATTGAGTAAATGTCTTGAATTTCTTTTCTTTTTTTGTTACCGGTAACTAATGTTCTGTTGAAGATTTATTTTAATATTTATTTAATATTTTGTTTGCATTTATTTATTAATTAATCCTTTTTATATATTTTTCTAATGTAAACCATTTAATAAATCTTTATTACCTTTTTGTACTGTTTCTACTGTTAATTTGTTTTGTTTTAATATTTAGCATTTTGTTTACATTTATATTTTTTTATAGTTCTAGTGTGAATTATTTAATAAATAAAATAAAAAACAGACTGTGTTTGACTCTGAGATGTATTTAGGGAAACATTAGAATGCTAATGAATAAATTAAATAAAAAGCTTCACAAATAAAAGAAATGGGTAAGACAATTAACAAACTTAATGAAAGCATATAAATGTTCTAAAATAAAGAACAAGCATTTAAGACTATTAACATTGCCTTCGTGAAGGCAGAGAAGCATTCTGAAATAAAGGACTGTTTCATGCTTTTTATGAGGGCAAATAAATGTTCAAAAGTAAAAAACAATTTAGGGAAATTTACATGACTTTCATGAAGGCAGATAAACCTTAAATAAGGTTTTGATATATTAACATGGCATTTATGAGGGCAAGTGAATGTTCTCAAATAAAAGAAGAGTCATTAAATGTTCTAAAATAAATAAGGACAATTTATGACCATTATGTAGGCAGATAAACCTTTTGAAAAAGAACAATCATTTTAGAATAATTACGTGGTCTTTATTAAATGCAAATACAGTTCAGGAGGTATTTCCTAGCGATGGCTGATTGAATGCATTTTTAGTCCAGTGCCTGTATATAAGATTAGTATTGACCAAGTTCAGAGGCTGTCATATGTGGATCATCTTACTTTATTTTCAACACTTTTAATATGATAAATAACTTTTATATTGATTCCATGGATTTATTGCATTTTGGGGGGAAAATAAAGTAATTTATTATTATATTTTTTTAATAATAAACCTTTGAAAATCAAACTCTAGATTTGAATATATGGTATTATAACCTAAAGATGCTATGTGAAAGTTTGAAACAGAAAATAGTGGTTTTCATCTGGCCACTTTCTTGGTAAAGAAAACACATTTTTACTCAAATTAATCAAATGGATTTATCGCGTTTTAGAACCAAATTCTTCATTTACACAGAGACTGACGACCAGCCGCAACTAAGCAGGCAGCCACTGTGGAGAAAGTCCACCTTTCTCAAGTGGTTAAAGGGGTGCCCTTCGTGCCAAAGGACCCCGAGGCTGTGCTGGCTTTCATATTCTGTTCATCCTATTAATTGTGCCATTTCAAACAGGTACAAAAACTACAGGAAGAAGCTGGAAGCAGATGTGCTGGCTCTGAGTGCACCCTTACCTCAGATCAGCATGGTGTCTCACACCCTTGCTGCGTCTCAGTTCACTTACTTATACTACACCCTAAAAGCATGCACTCTTTTTGTGAAGAAAAAGTACATACTTGAGTGTGTAGCAGAAGAGTATACAAGCTTTGGGACATACTATCACATCATAAAATTGCATATTTAACGGTCCTCTGTCGCTTAGTTACACGTATCCTGTTACGTAAACTGACCTGTCAATCATCTTGTCAAAGATAAAATCCACCACATTTAACAATTTACAACTGTATCAGAGAGAAATGAAGAAGCACGTTGGAGATCACCGACCGACCGAACAAACATGCCTAAAATCTCTCCTAACTTAAATAAATAAAATATTACCTTTCCACTTCCTCCAAAAAGTAAGCATGGTTGTTGAGCCAATACACAACGCAAAATACATGAGAAAACCCCAGATCCCTGCCCAACATTTTCTAATCCCTATCTATCTTCTGAGGTGTCCCGGGTACGAGGCGACTTTAAAAAGCAAAAACTACTAACAACAGTAGGCCATAGAGAGAGATGAGCTGGATTTAATATGCTTCGCTCCAGGTGACACATCAACAAGTTGATTGCAGGTGAGCTACCAGTTTACACCAACAAAATCACAGGTTAGAACTGGTAAAACTGATAACCAGAACAAAGAAAGCAAAAGGACATAATTCCAAAAAGAAAATTCCAGTAGAGCCTGGAGAGGTCATCTCCTCAAGCCACCCCATCCACGAGCCGGTGGCCTCCAAAACTTAAAACTCTGAAAGTATCAAGTAATACTCAATCAAGTATTCTTTTACAGTTCCTCCATCCGTGCTCCCTCCTCCATCAGCAGCCCTTAAAGGAGTGCCAAGGGCCACGGCCTGGAGGAGGAAATGTTTTTTGTTTTTTTATCCCTACAACATGGCAAAGTGACATTGTGCAAATGTTTAACTAACCGCTTCAGGCTCTCCTTTCCATGGCAGGTGAAGGTTTTTCGATTGGGTGGCCTTGAACCTGCCTTGAATCAGCCTGTCCTTGTGCCTCTGCGGATAAGAAACCCCCTGTTTGTCACTGTCCGGCAGTCTGTCCCGCAGCCGAACAATGTCAGCAGTTTCCCTATCTGAGGCACAAGGCTTTTCTCTGAGCTCAACAAGGTACCTGGCCACGCCAGCCCCACCACTCGATCGAACCCTAGAGTCCCGTCTGGTCCTCTGCACACCTTAAAAGAAAAAGATCAGTATGGATGAAAGTTATGGCATGGCAAATGATGCTTGTATGGATACATACATCTTCTTGGGGCTCAGGTGGCAGTCCCTGAGAGTGTGGCTGTACATCCTGAGACAAGTTTAGAGCTTCCTGGGTGGACACCAAAGACAGAAGGGAGATGGTGTGGGTTCCTGCTCCTCTGCCTCATCTTCAAATCCCTCATCTTCGACATCCACCAAGGTGTCTGGAATTCTGTCTGGGACATCTGGGTCAATGTTCTCCCTGAACTCCAAGGACTGCTGCCAGCACAGGTACCTCACCCCAATGAGCTCGCCTGACAAAAACAAAATTAAATAAAAAACAAAACAAAAAACACTGTTTTAAAACAAGTCTGTGCATTACAAAGAAAACAACAAAGCATGGAATCATAGACACATACCTGTGTACTGTCTTGGCTTTGAATAGTCTTGTACAAGACTACAGCCAAGAAGACGCTGATTGAGTTCATTGAGGCTGTGCTGAAACCAGCCACTGTAGCAGCCCAGTGGCGACGGGGTCATGCATGACGGCAGCAGCAGCACGGTTCTCGTTCCACCACTCAACCCTCAAGCAGATAAGCCTGGACATTTTCTAGGTTAGCGCTCGTTCTGATAACAAAAATAAAAATTATATTTATTTATATATATATATATATATATATATATATAGAGAGAGAGAGATCACATCACTCCAGCTGCTAAACATGGCAGCTGCTCTGAATGTGCCCACAGAAGAGCAGCAGTCTCTGTCCACGTAGAGGAGTGTGTGTGGGGGGGGGGGGGGGGATTACTTCAGCCACTTCTTCACCAGGCCAGTGGCCATGGGCAGCAGTCCCTGATGCTCATGTGAAGGGAGCACAGACATGAGGACTTGTCCGTGCTCATTGCCCACATTGGTGACACAGGCTGCGGTCCCAGCTGCAGCTCCTGACAGTTTTTTGGCCAAGCTCCAAACAGATAACCTGCAGAAGTCTATATACAACTGTACATGTACATTTGTGATGCGATCTGGGGAAACCCGTCGGATGTCGCGCTGGGCCGTTTTCAGTAAATTCCAAAATAGTTTGAATGTCAGTTTGTCAATTTTTTTTCATTAAATTATTATTCTATAACATCTTTTCTCTTATCTCTGAAAATATCTTGGCAAAATTCCCTTGTTTAGTGCAGAAAAACAGCGATAGTGTCAAGCTGAAAATACTCTCTCTCTAATGCATTCTATGCGACCATTTTCTCTAACGCGTCTAACGCACGCAGAGGTGAAAAAAACAAAACAATCGCCGTATATACACCTGTCCGTCTCTAAACACTACAAAGATAGTTTACCTATAAAATAAACCACATAACATGTACAGTGAATGTGTATTAGTGCGCATTTCGCGCCAATCCTGTTTAAAAAAAAAAAAAGAGTGCCAAGCGTCCCGACGGTGACAGTTATTAAACCTGTTTTTCTCAAAATTCCGTTCCAGAAAATCATAGCGATCGGCCGACTTCAGATAAACATAACGTTTGCTACCAACAAGCTATGATAAAAATAAAAACATATTTGGAAAGGGCTTGATACCAGCTTCCATATGATATCAAAACCTGTAATAGGTAAAATTTCACCATGTGGTGGGTTTTCCCAGATCGCATCACATTTAGTCCTTAGATTATTTTAAAAACAAATGTACATATACAGGTGATCCTTAGTTACTGTGATTAATACTTTACCTTTTTTGTGGAGTCCAGCTTCAGGATGGACCCAAAGACAGAGGTGACCCTGGCTTTGAGCTCACCATACCGGGACCGGATATCCTCTGCATGAACAGAGGAACCACTTAGCGGTTGGTACAAGCCATAGTGGTGTGATGGGCCGTGTGGTGGTGCCCTGGTACTGGTCTCACACAGAGATGTATTGCAGGGACCTTTTCATCCAGTCCTTACTATGCTGTTCACATTGGTTGTGATATAGCATAGTGACGCTGTTGCACAGAGAGCATTCCCTCATCAACACTGCCACATTAATATCACAAGAGAACCTGTTAAAACACAGACAAAACAAGGCAAAGTTTATTAAAGTTCATTTAAAGTGTTTTTTTTTTTTCAGAACTAAGGAAAAGGTGTGATGTTTCATCATACAACCCCCCCCCCCACACTACAAACTTTGATGCAAGGGACATCACACAAGTCAAGTGTAACTTGTTTTGACACAAATCAAAGGTCAAGCAAGGATCAATGGGGGGGGCCATTCACACATCCCGAATAGAACCTCAACTGTCGGGCACAGTGTAGGAATGTTATTGTTCTGAGCCTGACACCTTTCAAAAGCTCAAGCAAGGCTCAATGGGGGGTCGTTCACACATTCTGAAAAGAACCTCGAGTACCAGACACAGTGTCTTGTAAAAGAACTAGATAAGATATTTTTTTTTTTTTTTTTTTTACAAATTTCATTACCATTAATTAACAGTGTCACAAAAATGATATGTTAAAGTAATTTAAGTTACATTGTAACAATTACAGCCTAGCTAACAGTTTAACATTTCTGTACTTAATTGCACCTGCCTCTGTTTTTGCCTATAAGAAAAAAATGGTAACACTTTGACTAATGTTTAATAAATGAACCTTATTGTAATGTATAAACTAACCAGGAGCAATACATTTGTTACTGTATTTGTTCATCTTTTAACATTAGTCAAAAAAATACAGCTGTTCATTGTTCGTTCATGTTAGTTCACAGTGCATTAACTAATGTTAACAAGTATTAGTACATTTTGAAATTAACAAAGATTAACAAATGCTGTATAAGTGCTGTTAAATATTGCTAACTAATATTAACTAATGAACTTTTTTGTAAATGTTACTGGAAAAAATACTCATGACTCACCAGTAACTGGGAACATCCTGCGGTGAGCCGGATCCAGCTGGTCCAGGATTTCAAAGGAATCTGTCACTGTCTTGTAGAGCCCATAAGATGTCAGTTGCTGACCGAACCGTCTGTAGTTTGGTGAGCTGCAGATTAGCTTGTAGGACCACATCTGTAGGGTATCCACAAACACAGCAGCCAGAACAACCTAGAAAAAAAAAAAAAAGGTATACATACATAATACATATTGAAACAATAAAATTTAAATAATTATATCTACTGATGAGACAAAAAGTACACTTCAGGTGTGAAAACTGTCCCTCAGAATCCGCTGACACCAGCCTTTGAGCTGCCTTCTGCTGCAAGTGATAGTCATCAAAATTAATAAATGTCAGTTTGAAGACGTTTATGGTTACACAATACCATATGTTACTACATTTATTTGTGATCACATGATCAGCTGAGCATGAATTTATTTTTTCACCACACAAGACTCACCCTGTGGCTCCACCTCCATGGCTGAAGCCAACAGATCTTCATCTTAGCTCCTTGTAGACCACAAAGCCCACCAGACAGTCACCCTCACAGCCAGGTAACGTGCCCTCTCTCTGCCTGCACTTTGATGGCTTCTTCAACTTTCTTGAATGTGCAGGCATCCTGGAGAAAGACATCCTTGTTGGCCTTATGAGGGCACCTCTGTCCAGTTTGCCAGCCTCGTGCTTCCACTGATGCCCAGACAGGACCATGAGGGAGTAGCCAAGATCATTCGCCAGCATCCAGTTGAAGGTTTCCCCCCTGTAGGCTACTGACCAAACTCGATGGTACTTTGACTTGTTACCAGCAAGCCATCAAAAGGAATTCCCTCCACCTTGGATAACCCTGACCTTGGCCAACACAGCTTACTGGTATCGGTGAAAATCATGAATGAAACTACTTTATACTGAATTATGTGTTTTAGGCGGGTCAAACGACGTCATCACAACTTTATGAACGGCTCGGCATTACCCCAATTTTTTTTTCGCTTCTGCATGAAGTAGCCTATACATAGATAGGCTAGGTAAAATGCTTATAATATGCCTCTTTTAAAAAACAATCCGAGAAAGAGAAAAATATGCTGACTTTAACATGCAGCAAAATTGCAGCGTTAAAAAAATAAGCTTGTGTTTTATTTTGTTTTGTTGTTTAAACGCAATCGTCGGATCAAAACAGCAAGAGAGAGTGTTAATTCGGGGGGAATGGCGTGAATGGCGTCCGAGTCGAAAGCGGCACCGGCGGCCATGGGAGCAACCAGCGCCTCTGAAACAATTCTCCGAGAGCCAACGGGGCGAGGGGTGCCAGGCGCGAAACGATTCATGGGCCGGCCAATGCGGCAAGGGGAGCCGAGGCGGAGCGCGGTGAAACAATTTGTCCGGGGGCCAATCTGAGAGCGGAGACGGGTGAAACAAATTGCAACAATTCCCCTAAGATCAGTTAAAATGTTTCCTTGGAACCATACCAATGTTCTCTGTTGGCCCCCCTGCGCCCAACCCATTCACTGATTATAAATGTTGCGGCCAATCCTCCACTGCTCAAATAATTGTGAATCGCCTTCAAGAAAAAAAAAAAGGCAGAGAGCTACTTTAAATTGAGAAGAAAAAAGTAAAAAAAACAATGTAGGCTACTTTAATTGTTTCGCTCTTCAAAAACCCCCACAGAAAACTGCAGGGATGTCATATTGGTGAGCAGATCATGTCTGGTCACATCTAGTCTTATTGTATCGCGTAGGCTACTAGGACCATAGATTGTAAAACCCCAGATTCCTGCCTAACATTTTCTAATCCCTACCCTATCTATATCTTTTGAGGTGTAGCCGACTGGGCACAAGCTACAAGGCGACTTTAAAAACAAAAACTCAACAACTGTAGGCCATATATAAATGATCACACAGTTTTTAACTGTACCCAACAGAGAAACTATTAAGTCCCGACCCAGAATAACCTCGAAAACAAAAAAAGGGGAGAGAGAGAATGAGAACGTGTCCTGGACTTAAAATGCTTCCCTCCAGGTGACACAAATCAACAAGTTGATTGCAGGTGAGCTAGTTAACACAGGTTAGAATTGGTAATGCTGATAACCAGAACAAAGAAAGCAAAAAGACATTGGGTACTGCTTCTCATTTCTTATCTGTGCATCCTCGTTTCCTTTCCTCGCGTCTCAGCTCCGCCCCCTGTAGGATACGAGGGAAGGCTGCAAGGAAAGAAAAGGAGGACAGAGTAATCGAGTGAAAGCTTTTTTTATACATTGAAATACTTGACCACTCAAGCATCACTTCACCGCGTCATCAGCAGCGCTCAAAGGATCTGCCCTTATGTTGTTGAAGTTTGTTTATTTAAGAAATTCATAATAAATATTAATAAAGCAAGATAGGCCTACCCTGTTGAAATATGTGATATGTGTGGTTATATAAACTGCAGAGGTAAAGCATAAAATAAAATTACTGTGACCGATGTGAAGGGGGAGGAGAATTTATACGTGCGTCACGTTTAGTTGATAAAACTATTCCGCATAGGATACACCTGTGTATCCTCGCTCATGACTCCTCGGGAAGCCTCCTCACTCCTCGATCCTCGACTCCTCGCAGTGCAATTAGAGAATTGAGATGTCCTTCAAGATGGCTGAGCTCGATCGGTTTCCGGGTCATAGGATGGAGGACAGCGGAGCGAGGAGACGAGGAGGGATATTGAGAAGATGTACCCTCAATATACCTTCTCATTTCCTCGCTCCTTCGTCCTATGACCCGAAAACTGATCGAGCTCAGCCATCTTGAAGGGGATCTCAATTCTCTAATTGAGGAATGAGGAGTGAGGAAGCTTCAAGAGGAATTATGAGCGAGGATGCACAGGTGTATCTTTTGCGGAAGTCTTTCTTGTCAAGAAACCTGTCACAGGTATGAATGATCCTCCCCCTTCACATCTGTCACAGTAATTTTGTATTTATGCTTTACCTTTGCAGTTTAAATAAATATATCACACATATATCAACAGGGCATCTAGCTTTATTAATAGGCAACATTTATTATTTTCTTAACCAAACTTTAACAACATGGGCAGATACTTTGCAGCTGATGACGCAGTGAAGTGACGCTCGAGTGATCTAAAATATCCCAATATACAAAAAAGCTTTTATTCCTCCGTCCTCATTTTCTTCCCTCGCATCCTACAGGGGGTGGAGCTGAGACACGAGGATGCACAAAATAAGAATTGAGAAGTATACACTGCCTCCCAGAAAAGTGTCAACACTTACTATAGCTTCTCTAACAAAGTCACTACGACATCAGTTTATTGCATGTGGCCTCACTCAGAAGAAATTGCAGTCCAGAAGGTTGGTGGAGCCTAGAATCATCACTGCCTTTTAACCCACTAGCAACTGCCCAGGTGAGGAGTTGTAACCTTAAGTTGTAAAACGAATCAATTGGATTTCCCTAAAATATTGAACATTGCTGTTGTGACTTATGCTTATAGCTGGCTGTTGAAGGTTTTGGTGAAATTGCAAAAAATAACTTGTTGTTATAGTCTTTAAAGCGTCAATTAATGTCACGGTTGTCTGGCAAGGTTTTTCTTTTCTTTTTTTTCATCTTTTTTTTTTTTGGTCAGAGTGCATTCATCGTCATTAATTGAAGCACTAGTCTTGCCTTCAGTTCTACTTCAAGTGGCTGTGACGTTTTTCATTTCATTTCATTTCATTTGAGTATTATTTTGAGACATTGCATTTCGAAATAAACGCGCACATGGAACAAATTTCGAATTTGTGTTAAAGAAACTGAATGTAAGTTTTTACCCTGAAATATTTGTTTCAAGAATCAAGATCATTCTAATGAACACTGACTTATAACACGGTGTAAAGCTCCCTCTAGTGACAAACGTTGTGTTACTAGCTTGATGTTTTTAAAGGGATAGCCATTATTTACTCTCACTGTCGTATTCTACCGTCGTATTCTAATGCCATATGAGCTTCTTTCTTTTTCAGACCACAAAAGGAGATTTTTGCATTCGTCCATATAATGGCAGTGAACAGTGACTTGCTTCAATGCTTTAAAAGAAGAAAAAAAGAAAAGAAAGAAAAAGCGCCGACTATAAAATCAGGAATTGAACGTCAAATAATGGTCTTATTTTAATGAGGCGAATGCTAAATGTTGAAAATGGTTTAAAGGTTGCTACAAATGTATTATTCGTATCAGAATCGTAATATGGCCATTCATGAGGGGCACGTGAAATTATACTCATCTTCGTTGGTTAAAATGAATATTTCTCAGGGTGAGGGTTTTTGGGTCAGGCGAAACTGGGAAAACAATTACTTTTTTTTTTTTTTCATGCATTTAATACCAAAGCTGCATTTATTTGATCAAAAATACAGTGAAGACATTAATATTGTGAAACATTATTACAATTTTAATTAACTGACCGCAAACAAAACTTAAACGTTGTTAGCCTACTCAGGGCCGTCCATAAGGGGGGATAAAGGGGAACGTTTTCTGGGGACCAGCCGCTATGGGGGGCCCATGCAGTCCAGCTATAATTATGTTCATCCTAAATATAAGCAAAGGTTACCATATTTTATTTTGAACCAAAATAGCAACATTAATTGTTGAAAGTGAGAAAAAAAATGCATTTTATTTAATGTTGCTCGAGTAAAATATAGCCTGTGTCATAATGAAACACCCCTTTCCTGAAAATGGTCTGAGCAGGCTGGCGAGCGGGCGCGGGCGCCGTGAGCGCTGAGCGAGCAGGAACGAGTAGCGAGTTGTCGTCGAAAAAGATGGATAAAGCAAAAAAGCTGTCGGGGGCTAAAAATAGAAAAAGAAAGAGGGAAAAGGAGATGGCATGTCAATTGATGCGACAGCAGCTAAATAAGTGGATGGTGAAAGGCAACAGGTAGGATTTAAAGTGTGACGTCCAGGCATGTAGGCTAGCCTACTGGCCATCGGGACTACCGGGAGATTCCCAGTGGGCCGACGTGCTTTTTGGGCCGATGCATCTCATACTTTTAAGTCTGATACTATTAGTCTTAACGGCCCATAAAACTGTACATTTGTTTAGTTTTGTTTTGCATAATCGGCGGCGCTGGGTTACTGCCGGTGTAATGCATTGGTCAAAAAAAGTCAGCGTTAGTTTTTTTTCTGACACACCGGCCCATGAAACACGTAGATCAGCGGCCCATTGGTTCTTTTCTTGATGGTCACTGGGCTGGCCCAATCACATCTTTAATGTGAAGTATATAAATATACTCTTTCAAGTATAGAAATTAGTCCAAAACGAATTATGAAAGTTTCCTTTATTTTTCAGTGCATTTGTTTTACAACATATGGCTATTATATAATGAGATTAATATTAGAACTATTATTATGTAGTAGTGTAATGTAGACAGACACTGTAAATAAAAGAGATTTAAATTTCTAATTTGCACACTGAATATGGGTTGGAGTTTTTAATTTTGAACTCTCAAAGTGCACCAGATCGATGAATTTAACAGTAAAAAGCAAAATTGCTGCTGCATAGCATACCCACCCCTGAGTCTCTCTCAGTTAAATGTATGTGTTAATGTAGGAGAGAGAGAGAGAAAGGGAGAGAGAGAGAGAGCACACGCATGATATGAGTAGCCTATAGCAGATTTGGGGAGGGCCCATTCACTGGACCTTTTCAGGGGCCCAGTCATTTCTGTGGGCGGGCCTGAGCCTACTAAATAAATGTTGTCGCGCGATCTTGCTTCGTAATTCAGAGGAATTACATGACAAAAGTTCTCCGCTGCATTCAAGACGAAAACTTTTCTTCTTTCGAGCATCATCTGACAGATCAGATTGTAGACCAGAAACATCTTAAAATTCCATGTTTAAAACGACATTATGCTAGATTTGAGAGATTGTCTAAATTGTGTATTGCAAAAACCAATGTCAAGGAGTAGTTACATCTGTAAATATGACTGGATGTCATTTGTCAATCATTGTATTTCTCTAGACATCAATTTAAACATTCATAACAATTATCTGCAATTTTTAGAGAGTACTGTGAGTGAAAAGAAAGCAAGAAACACATACAGGTTAATATTTCTTCATTTAAAAAAATTAAGAAATTTGTATATGAACAATTATTCATTTTAATATATATACTTTTATTAAAAAGCAAAATAATCACCAATCAATCTCGTGTTTACATCTCAGGTAGCAAATTCAGGAGAATCAAAGGTGTGTTTACCAAATATTTACACCAAAGCAGCTGAAATCATCATTTGTACAGCCACTATATAATAAGGACAATAAGACAGACAACTGGGAAGGAGAGAGAATGAGATGCCATGCATATCAAGCACAGAAAGACTAATTAAACATTCTTGACGTTGTTATCATACTTAAAAGAAAAGAATGCAACCAAGGTTTTAGAAGTATATCACCGCCTGAATGACAAAATCTCAGGCACACTCTTAATGAAACGTCATAGTAATCCAAACATTTTGTGGTTTCTCTATGATGCCTGCAAAGTTTGTTATTTTTTCTTTTTAAACAGGCAGGGAATGGTCTGTCTCTAGAATGTGTAACTTTTTAGTTCTTTTAGGTCACTTTTAGAAAAATTGCTGCTGCTGCATCCGGTTCAAATGTGTGGACCGCAAATTTGGATAACAGCCTCACTTTCTCATGAACATGTGCACTAATTTTCTGCTTTATCTGCAGGAAGGACTGGTGTAGTAGAACAAACCCTTTGCAAATGCTGCATGTAAAATACACCTTTGAAAGTCTCTTCAATGAATGTTAACCACAGGCTTTATTTTGCTCCTAAATTGAAACCCATGGCTTAGAAATGCTACTTCTCTTGCAGGTTTTGGTCTACAAACAGCTCTAGAAAGTATAGCGGCAAAAGGAACAGCTGCTGCCGTCGAGCCCACCAGAGGAGGTTTGCCTTGATCACGCTGTACTGCCTGTCCGGATGCATACTGCTGAATGGCTAACTCAGAGGTTGAGTGGCCATGCCGGACCAGTTTCCGGAAGTTTTGACAGCACAGGAGGGAGGAGTTGAGAGACCAAAACCACCGGAAACTTCTCATGGTGGACGGGATCTAGTTGGTTCAGGATATCCAGTGACCAGGACCGGCACTCAAGGTACTCAGTAGCCATGCCATGCTCTGACGGGTTGTCCCACAGAGTGACAATCTCATTTACTTTCTCCTGAGTGACGAAGCCCTGATGGCACAGCTCAACCAGTCTGTTTGCCAGCTTTATGACATGGTCATACCCAGCTTGGCCATCTGGTCCCACACTCTCCTCCTGGGCATCAAAAGAAATGAATACACATTGCAGGTGAGCTCCAAATCCAAGGGGCTCGTCAAAGCTCAAGTCCTCAAACCCCTCATCCCCCTCGTGGTCCTCATCCCGAAGCTCATCTGGGGTGTCAGGATCTGCAGCAAAGTGTTCTTCAAATGTTCTATTGGTTTTGGAATACAAGTATTGCACACCAATGAGCTCACCTATAGAAAAACAGAGTGCGTAACGCAGATGTTTTAACAACACATGGGTGAAATACAGCTGCTACCCATAAGTAGCATGTGCATGACCACAATACCTGTGTATTCGCCCGGGCTGGTGTAATCCTGAACCGCCTTGAAGGTCATTGTGCCTGTGTACAGAAAAGACAATAATTATTATCTATGTATAACGGCTCCTGAATGTTTTTCCAGATCAGAAAAATCACGCTTCAACTGATGCCTTCAATCTTTTAATGTCTTCCTTTCAGGAATCAGGATATTCCATAATCACAAAAATCGAATGGACACCGTGAAAAAACTGAAAAATAAACCAAAATTACAATCAAATTTGTTGAAGCGATTCTACCATGACATCGCTCGAAACATATCCCATTAAAACTGAAATCAATACACACAGTACATCAAATTATAAATAAACAACCAAAATACATACAAACATACCGTGTGCTTTCCAATCGGGACTCAGGAGACATCAGTAGACAATTTTTTGCTCAAACACTCTTTCTATTTTACCTCTTTCGATTTGTGTGCGACACCTCGTGTTTCTCTCTTCTCTTTTTTCTTTTTCCTTTTCCGGTAAGCACGCAAAAATAAAATCACATGACCAATACGTCTTATGTTACTCCTTTTCCCAGTAGGTGTCACTATTACCAAACTATCATGTAGATCAATACAAATTTTTACATAAGTATTACACAAAATTTATAAAACAAAACAAACAAACAAACCAAAAACCTTTCAAAGGTGAAAAAATATCTGCGACAGCTACACTGCCACCAAAATTACAAGGATTTATGTCAGTAATATTTTGAACAAATAAAATAAATCCTGCAATTTTCCTATAAGCTGTTACTTAACTTTCATTAACAGTATTATTTTACCTTCATTTCAATTCTACTATTTTAGATGTCAAAACTAATTAGTCTAAACCTTGCGGTTTCACTCATACAGTAGTTAAAGAGTTGTTTTCAACTATTACTACAATTTTTTGGATTGGACGCTCCAAAATGGATATGTTTGTCAATCGCTCACCCTTTTTTCCTAACTTACTTTGTCCCATTTGCAGTTTAACCTTTCGCACTAACCCATCATCGTCTGCACTTGCCTCAACAACTCTGGCTAGCCTCCATTCATTTCTGGGAACATTGTCCTCTTTGAGAATTACTACATCTCCAACGTGAACATTTCTTCTAGGTGTATGCCACTGTTGTCTGAGGCTTATGTTGGCCAGGTATTCTTTGCGCCATCTGCTCCAAAACTGTTCTGCCAAGTACTGCACTCTCCTCCATCTTTTCCTAGCGTACAAATCTTCACGGACAAATTTGCCAGGAGGAGGAAGAGGCACTGAGGTCTTCATCGTGAGCAGATGATTAGGCGTCAAAGGCTCAACACTCTTTGGGTCATTTATTGTGTTAGTAGTAAGCGGACGACTATTTACAATCGACATTGCCTCATACAAAAATGTCCTTAATGAAGTGTCATCCAGTCTTCCTTTAGCTTGTGCCAGAACAGCGTTCATTACACTCCTAACAGTCCTTATCTGGCGTTCCCACACACCTCCCATGTGGCTTGCTTCAGGAACATTCATAAGGAAGTCACATTGTTTGCTTGCAAGATATGTAGAGATCCTCTCTTGGTCCAGATCTTTCAAACCTTTCTCCAGCTCATTCTTAGCCCCCACGAAATTTGTGCCTTGGTCGGATCTGATCTGTCGCACGGCTCCTCTGATTGCAATGAAACATCTTAATGCATTTAGAAATGCATCGGTGGAAAGATCTTCTAGCATCTCTAAATGTACAGCCCTGGAGCTCAAGCACGTAAACAACAGTCCATACCTCTTGAATTCCTTCCGACCTTGTTTTGTGTAGAAGGGGCCAAAACAGTCAATACCAGAATACGAGAATGGAGGTGAGGGTTCCACTCGGTCAGCTGGAAGGTCAGCCATACGTTGTTCTTCGACTGATCTACGCAGCTTTCTGCAAGTAACACAATTTTTGATGTTCTTGGCCACTACATTGCTTGCACCTAATACCCAATATCCACTGGCTCTGAGCTCATTCAAGGTTTGACCGCGGCCTTGATGTTGAGTTTTCTTGTGGCAATGGTCAAGTATTAGTTGTGTGACAATGCCTTCCTTAGGAAGAATTACTGGATGTTTCAACTCAAACGCTGTGTTAGACTTTCTTAGTCGTCCTCCAACCCTGAGCAGTTCATTCTCGAGGATGGGATCAAGTTGGTATAACTTGTTGTTCTTTGGCAGCTTAGCAGGGTTTTGACTGAGCAATTTCAGTTCTTCTTCAAAGGCTTCTTTTTGTGCTGCCTTGATGAGCACAATAGCTGCTTTCTCTTTCTCTTCTACACTAATGAACCCTGTCTTGTCTTTGTTCACCAATCTTTTGATCCTAGCAATAGTATTGAGGGCTGTATTCCAATCTGAGAATCTTGAGAGTCTTTCAAGGAAGCCACCTCTTACACAGGCATCTGTTTTCAGGACTTTTACCTCAGGGTCACCTATAAGAAGCACTGGAGATTTTTCATGAGTGCTAATCTCTCGTTCCCATAAGAACTTGGGACCTATCAACCAACTTGAGTCTATCAGGTCTGCCACCTTGAGACCCCTAGACGCACAGTCTGCAGGATTCTGACTTGTTTCCACATAGAACCATTGTCTTGGATCTGTAGAGTCTCTTATCTTCTGTACACGATTAGCTACAAAAACATGAAAGCGCCGGGCTTCGTTCTTGATATACCCTAGCACTACCTGGGAATCTGTCCAGAAAAACTCCTCATTTACCTTCAGATCAAGCTCTTCCCGAAGAACATGACTTACTGCCGCAGAAACTGTGGCTGCGGTCAGCTCAAGGCGTGGTATGCTGAAAACCTTCGTAGGGGCTACTCTAGCCTTACCCATGACCAGTGCACAATGTACTTGTTCATCAGCAACAATCCTGATGTATGAACACTGTCCATAACCCTCACTGCTGGCATCTGAAAAATGATGCAGCTCTATTTTCTGGATTCTGCCCATATTTTCAGGAATGAAGCATCTTGGTATTTTGACCTTTTGGAGATTCTCCAAATCATGGATCCATGTATCCCACTTTGGCTTCAGATCAGAAGGAAGAGGTTCATCCCATCCTACCCCTCGTTTGCACATCTCCTGGAGCACTCTCTTCCCAGTCAAGATATAGGGAGCGAGAAAACCTAATGGGTCGTACACACTTGCAACTACTGACAGAATTCCTCGCCGAGTGGCAGCCTTTTCATTAAGGTCAACTTTGAATGAGAATGTATCCGTCTCTATGTTCCACTTTACTCCCAGTACACTCTGCATTGGAAGCTCATTGTAGTTCAGATCTACATCCTTCACAACACTGGCGCGTTCGCTCTCTGAAATTGCGCTCAAGACTTCTCTGCTATTGGACACAAACTTGTGTAAACGCAAGTTTCCCTTAGCCAAAGTTTCTTGCGCTTCACTAACCAACTTGTTGGCCTTCTCGATGGAATCAACGCTTACAAGTCCATCATCCACATAGAAATTTTTGCGAATGAAGCTCGCTGCTAGTGGGTAGTCCCTCTCATATTTGCTGGCAAGATACTTCATGCCGTAGTTCGCACAACCCGGAGAGGATGCAGCTCCAAAAATATGTACTCGCATGCGGTATTCCTTGGGTTCCCTTTCGGTGTTCCCTTCTTCCCACCATAGGAATCTCAGGAAATCACGATCATCTGGACTGACATGAAAGCGGTGGAACATCTTTTCCACATCACAAACAATTGCGATCTGATGCTCACGAAATCTGCACAACACTCCAGTAAGAGCATTTGTTAAGTCTGGGCCTGTGAGTAAGTGGTCATTTAGAGATGTACCTTCAAATTTGGCTGAGCAGTCAAATACCACTCTTATTTTTTCTGGCTTTCTGGGATGATACACCCCATGGTGCGGAATGTACCAAGCGTTGCCTTCTTTCGTTGTGGAATCTGCTTCTTCGGCATCACCATCTCTAAAGACACCATCCATGAATCTCACATAATCTTCTCTGTACTTGGGATTTCTCTCCAATTTTCTTTTCAAATGCTTCAAACGAACCGTAGCCAGTTGCTTATTGTTCGGTAATTGAGGACGTTCTCTGAATGGCAAGGGCATTTCCACATGTCCTTCTTTGTTGTGTTGAGTCGTTTCATCCAACTGTTGAAGAAATTGAATGTCCTCCTGAGATATTGTCTTTTCTCTTGAGTCTGTATCTCGAAAATCTGCTTCTAACGTCCTGATTACTGAAGCAGGTGTGATTGCTGGGAGTTCCTTCACAGAAATGCGATGACAGAACCCCGCTACATTTCTAGAGCAAACATGGGGTGTTATGGATCCCACTACACTCCAGCCTAAGTCCGTCTTGACTGCATATGGTTCGTGATCCTTCCCTGATATCACTTGGGTTGGCTTTAGAGCCCTTGGACAATCAAAGCCAATTAGAAGCCCTACAGGACAATTCAACAACTCTGGCATCTTATCTGCAACACTGAGCAAGTGAATCCATCTCTGAGCCTTCTTGCAAGTAGGAATGCTATCTCGTTCCAAGGGAATGTATTCTCGAGTGTATACGGGTGGCAACTCGATGTACTCTTGCAGACTATAACCTCTCACTCTTAGTCCAACTGCTCTCTGACAATTCTCTATTGAAGCTCTATCAGTCATTTTGGACAGCTTTAATTTAACAAGTTCTGTGCTTGCTTGCAGTTTGTCACAGATGTCCTGACTGATAAATGTATTACTGCTCTGCGTGTCCAGTAATGCATAAGCTAGAATTTCTGTGCTGTCCTTAGTTGCACAAGAGAGCCAAACTGGAACTATCATCGAAGTGTGATTACTTTTATCCATCTCCACACTGCATAAGCTAGTGGAAACCCTTTCATCAGGTGAAACTTCTGGCTTTCCTCCTTGAGAGCGTTCTTCATGAAGTGGAGAGGGGTGACTCTGCTTGCAGATGTTGCAAGTAGCTCGCTTTCTACAGTTTTTGGAGACATGGCCAACTCTGAGACAACCAAAGCACATCTTGTTGTTGATAACAAACCTTTTCTTCTCCTCAAGAGGCATTGCCGCAAACCTTTCACATTTGTATATAAAATGATTTTGCTGACAACAGACACATTCTATTTGTCTCTTATCCTGAGTGACAGAAGGGCTTAGTTTGGAGCCTTTCTCTCTTTCCAATGCACTCTTTGCAATGGGTTTAACATTTTGCGCCAGAGCACTGGCCTTGAGACGTTTCTGCTCCTTCCCAGGCCTTTCATCTGCATGTTTTAAAGCAAGTAGAGAGGAAACAGGATTACATGCAATGCGTGCCTCCTCTGCCACAAAGTCTGAAAACTCACTGAAGCTTGGGTATGGCTTCTCTACATCTAGTGCTTTAGTGACATACCTATTCCAGCGAGTTGTTATCCAGTCAGGAAGTTTCTGAAGCAATTTCTGGTTTTCTTCGCAATCGTCCAAAACCTTCAAACCATGTACATGAGGCATTGCATTTTTGCAAGAGATGAGGAAATCACTAAACTCCCTTAATTTCAGTGATTCTTTGGGTCCAAGTTTTGGCCAGTTATTAAGCTTTGCTCTGAACGCTCTTTGAACAACAAAGGGGTGTCCATAACGTTTGTTCAGGGCATCCCAAGCTTGTGTGTATGCATCCTCATCACTCCTATAAAACGTTCCCTCTAGTACACTAAGCGCATCTCCACTTATGTACCTTTTCAGATAGAACAACCGATGTGCTGGGCTTGTACAGTTCGTTTCGATCAAAGCTTTAAAGCAGGTGCGCCATTCTGTGAACTTGAGTGGGTCACCCGTAAACGTGAATGGCTCTGGAGCTGGAAGTTTAGTCATTGCCAGGGATTCTTTTAGTGCTTTCACTAACAAGACCTCATCTACTTTTGTCTCTAGCTCATTTTCAGAGCAAGGTTGAGATAAAGTTTCTTTCTTGACGCAAGAAGGGTTATTGTGGTGCAGTGGCAGCTGACTTGAAGGCATAGTGCTTTTTTCTTTAGCATCTTCTATTTCAGCATTCAATTTTGATTCCTCTTCTGCATACACAATATATTCAGCTTCCATTACTTCAAGATCTCTTTGCTCTTCCAGCATTTTTAACTTCTCTTGTTGGGCTAATACCTCTTTTCTTTGAGCTGAGATTTCTTGTTCTCTCTTTAGTTCAGCACGTTTTGCAGCTAAGCGTGCCGCTGCTTCTGCTCTTTTTACTGACATATTACTTCCATGCTGACTATCTCTTTCAGCTCTCGACACAGTTGAACCATAAATTGACCTGGCGTCATCTCTTTGCAGTAACTGAGTGAGTGTTTCTTTTACAGCTTCAGCATCAAACTCCTTTGTGCCAACTTCTGCGCAACGTCCTTTCAGTAGTGCAGTTATTTCACTAGTAACTGAAGTGCAGCTATCCATTCTTCTCCTTATATCTTGAGATGGGACGTTCAGTGCACGAATACTCTCATATATTTGTTTTAACTCTGCTTCACGTTTCTCTGATGTCACCATCATACCATCTAACTCAGTTTTAGAGCACTCTTCTTTCAGCTTGGATCTGATGAACTGAGCTTCAGCTTTGAAGTTTAAGTACGTGAACATAAACTTCCGTTCTCTTTTTGCTAATTCGTCATGTCTAAACTCAAGCATTTTTTCTGTTGGACGCCTTTCTCTTTCTGATCGCCTAACTGCCTGCTCAACTCGTGATGATGATTCCTGGAATCTCGTCTTATTAACTTCCAGATCTGCATTAATTTCAGCTAAGCGTTCTTCATATTTTTCTCTGTCAGTGGCATCAATCTCAGTTTCTAATTTCCCCTCTAATTGTGCCTTTTCTTCTTCAAGAGCTTGAATCACTTGGTCTAAGACACAGCTCTCTGATCTATCTTGATCCATGTTGGTAACTTGCTTTAAACTACACTATTATTCAGATTTAAACCCTGATAACAAGCTGTAATACCATGAGAAAATTACATAATGTCAATTATTAAACAAGTTACACACTATCAACTTAACTTGAAAGGTATCAAAAGCAAACATTTGTTAGAATCATTTGCTAACTATTTTAACTTTAATAAATGTTATTCAACCAAGAAATTAAAATTCAAGCTCAAAAAATACAGTCTGACCTGCAAATCCAAAGGTAGCAACTCTTATTGAAAGCTGAATTGTCCAAAAACATCGCAACGCTGCCGCCTTGTGGCTGTCTTCGTCACTGCAGCACTATCGTATTGCGTTGCCCTTCCGCACGGCAAAGAATGCAGTCACGCGAAACGCAATAGAGATTCAATGCGACGAAATCGCGTAGAATGGCGGCGTCCTCACTTTACCCAATAGCTGCAGTTTTCCACCGAGGTCGACTGGACTATGCTCTTCACATCGAGGTCTGGCAATCTTTCCTTTTCCACGATGAACTCTTGCACTCTTCCAGGGGAATAACAGACGTTTTTTCACTATAACGGCTCCTGAATGTTTTTCCAGATCAGAAAAATCACGCTTCAACTGATGCCTTCAATCTTTTAATGTCTTCCTTTCAGGAATCAGGATATTCCATAATCACAAAAATCGAATGGACACCGTGAAAAAACTGAAAAATAAACCAAAATTACAATCAAATTTGTTGAAGCGATTCTACCATGACATCGCTCGAAACATATCCCATTAAAACTGAAATCAATACACACAGTACATCAAATTATAAATAAACAACCAAAATACATACAAACATACCGTGTGCTTTCCAATCGGGACTCAGGAGACATCAGTAGACAATTTTTTGCTCAAACACTCTTTCTATTTTACCTCTTTCGATTTGTGTGCGACACCTCGTGTTTCTCTCTTCTCTTTTTTCTTTTTCCTTTTCCGGTAAGCACGCAAAAATAAAATCACATGACCAATACGTCTTATGTTACTCCTTTTCCCAGTAGGTGTCACTATTACCAAACTATCATGTAGATCAATACAAATTTTTACATAAGTATTACACAAAATTTATAAAACAAAACAAACAAACAAACCAAAAACCTTTCAAAGGTGAAAAAATATCTGCGACAGCTACACTATGTGTGAAAATGATAATGAATATGAAAACAGATGCAAACATGAACAATTAATTAATGAACCTACCACCGGGAGATTGTGAGTTGGTTTAGCTCAAAGAGCTTTAATTTTGTCCGAGCCATGATTCCGGGGCTGCCCGGGACCATCCTTTAGTCCCTTATGATGGCAGCCCATCGGTTTACCCGGAGTCCGGCGATGGTCTGACCGGCAGGGTCAATTCTGCAGAGAGCCAGGCAGATGGCTTCTCCCACACGGCTTGTGCTGGGCCACTGAGCCGGTCCACCTACACCAAGGAAGCATCTGCAAAGTGAAAAAGGATCAAACAAGTGAATAACATTGGTTACGAGACCGGTTATGATGATTATAGCCAAAATACAAAGAACTTTCAAGAGAATCAAATGATAACGAAGTAACAAAGTGAGAAAAACAACAGAAACCAGTACCTCTTCAGACTTTCAGTGCCAGGGGTCACATTGGCCTTTAAATGGCTGACCTTGAAGCGACCCTTCAGTTGTCTGTCACGGTGGCAGGGGGGATAGATGAGACGGCCCTTGTCATGATCTGACAAGTTGTTCCACAGCATGACGATCTCATCCACCTTACACTGAGAGACAAACCTCTGATGGCGCAGGGCAACCAGACTGTTGGCCAGCCTAATGACGTGGTCATAACCAGCTTGGCCATCTGGTCCCACACTCTCCATCTGTACATGAAAAGAAATGAATAAACTCCTCTATCGTCAATGTCAAATAAATTTACCAACATGAAAGGAATTCATTATCACAAAATAAACCCAAAATGAAATATCAACATCATCACACACCATAAAATCTCAGTGTACACAGTATGTTTATGGGTATTCATTTACCTGGCTCTGAGTGGACAAGGCAGGAGAGGAGGACTCAGCTACTGAGACTGTCTAGGATGAGGACAGACCAGTCTGTTCTTGAAGGGGCTGCAGGTCAGTGCCCTCGAGCTCCATGAATTCAATGGGCTCATCAAGGCATATATCCTCAAACCCCTCATCACCCTCCAGATCACCCTGCAGGTCGTCTTCCTGAATCCCATCTGGAATATCAGGATCTACACCTACGTCTTCCTCAAATGCTTTGCTGGTTTAGGAATATAAGTATTCCACACCAATGAGCTCTCCTGTAGAAATACAGAGTGTATCACATAGATGTTTTAATAACACATGGGTGAAAAGCAGCTAAAGTAAAATGTCTTCATGAACACAATCCCTGTGTATTCACCAGGGCTGGTGTAATCCTGTGCCAGTTTCAGAGCCAGAAGCTGCTGGCTCAGTGCATTGCAGTACTGCAGGAACTGGCCGCCTTAGCAGATTTCCTCCCTACTGGCACCTTCCACAGCAGCGACCCCACGTGCCTCGTTCCACTGCACCAGTCCTTCCAACAGGTACATTTGAAAATGCAAGGCATTTGCACTTGTACCTAAAAACAAATTCAGATCACCATGAAAAAAAACATACAGTGCAAATATTCACAAATAAACAAAAGACGCTATTTTTGTGTAATGCAAACCTGGCGATTCAAGTGCAAGTGGAACGACTCCAGGGATGTTGAGCCACGTGCACAGCGGTACGAGGGAAGAATGACCCCATCCTTGGTCACCTGTCCTGTATTCCTGTACAGCTGTACACCTGGCGGGTCCTGGATGCACTCTAATTGGAGCTGCTGGGTCCACCAGATCTCCTGCATCCTCTGCTGGTCAAGGAGCTTGGAACATCTACATGTGCAGCAAGTAGATCTTCATCAGACTGTTCCTCTACTGCAGAAGCTGAGCTGGAGGCGGCCACTGTTAATATCAGGATGAAGGGTGTTAATAATCAGTCAACTCACCTCTATTTATAAAGCGCTTTATACAATATAGATTTTTTCAAAGCAGCTTAACAGTAATAAACAGGGAAATAACAGAATCAATGATGCAAACTTTATCAGATGTGATGATTCACATTCTATTTTGAAGCAGCTCTAAAAAGACAGTGTCATTATTAAGCTCAAGTCAGCTGAATTACAAGACAAAATCCCAAAACAAACAAATAAAGAGATCAGTGAGATTCATGCCTGGAGGCGCTGATGCCATCTTCTTAGCATCTATTCTCCTGATGTAGATCTGCAGAGCATCCATTTTGGTACCCGGTCTGGCTTCCTGCTTCCTAACCCACTTGGTGAAGCTGAAAAGGAGGGACACACATTTAAATCAAGCCCCAACACAACACATTCTTAACTGAATTGAGAATTATGTCATCCTCTGTTAAACATGTAAACCATACCCCTATCCACTGCCTCATACAGGTCCTTAAAGGACATGCTGGCAAAGTTGCCGAAGCCTACTCTCATCTGGGTTTTCCTGGGCTGGTGTGCCAGTGCCCTCTCGAACCTGGCGCTCGCTGATGGCATTCATCATGTCAGGGAACAGGGCAGCATATCGCAGCAAGGCATCCTTGTTCCCCATGATGGCAGACTGGGTGGTGTCTCCTCCCTCACGCTCCCGTTGATGGACGGCCAGCACCATGGATGCATACCTAATATCACTGGATAGCAACCATTTGAAGCTTTTACCCCAGTACTGGCCGAACTGGAGGGCGCTCTCAGCACGAGCCGGTGACTTGATGTGTCATCTCCTTGTGCTGACACACGAGCGATGGCCTCCTCCTTCACCCTTATAGCAGGCCATGAGTGTCCCGGAGTGGGATTTCTCCTGTAAACAGCAGCGAGGGCCGCTGCCTCAGAAGAGGGCTTAAGGGTGAGCTAGTGACCAGTGGGATGTCTCCAAAACTACACATACACAAAAGACAATCAAATCAAAACTGTCAAATTATCTTTATATTGTAATCATTATGATCAAAACCTGTAATAATTGCTTTAGAAAGCTAATTTCTTCTGTCTAAATGAATACATGATGTTTGCTAACTGCATGATTTGTATTATCCTAGGACTGTACATATCTGACATGGACATTATTATGACAGTCACTTCTGATAACAGATTACTCTAAAGTGTAATCTAGAAACTTGCATATTCCGATAATAATAAAATAATAGCAATAATAATAAAATAATAAGAGGCACATAGACAACCACACAGCCTTGCAAAAGTTCATTATAGTTTTACTAAAGTAACTATGTATCAGGTTGTGCTCAAAACCCTATAGTCTAAACCCTCAAACATGACCGGCCTACAAAAAATAGCTTATAAATCACTTGTTATGCTATATTATCACCCAAAATTGGATTCAATCTTTTTGTCAACTTGTTCTCTTTCAATTAAGACTGGTTTCATATTTCTATTTGCATCTGATTAATCGTAGGCCTCATTTATCTGAGAGTAGGTATCTGATTTTTTATTTATTTTTTGAGTAAAAGAAGCATTATTTATGAATAATTTTCACACTATTAAATCAAATATGAAAAAGATTTGCACTGTTGATCACACTAGTCTACTCTAATGTTTCACCAGGAAGTTTGTTTTGAAAAACTTTTATTTTGTACAAAATGGCACAAAGTTATCCTTGTGGTGTTCCCGGTCATGAAAAAGATGTCAATAATAAGATTGTGCAAACACACGATTGCGTGTGGTAGCATTGAGTGAAAAGTTCGATACTCAAAGTTGAGAAGAAAAATGGTGGTAGAAAAAATGCAGTTGCCATGGAATTTAAAAAAAGCATATAAATAAATAAAAAGGCAGAAAAGAGAGGTAAAAAAAGCCAGGTTATTAGGCTGGCATGATCAGGTGTAATACACCTCCTACCTTATTGATTCCAAAACCCTCATCTGAAGAATGATAATACAGAATTACACAACATGTTATACAATGTACAACAGTATTCTGTAAATGAAACCCCAAATGTAAACCCATTCATGTAAATGTCATGGTTATATGGATGCACCAAAAATGTTGGTTGAATGGTATTTCAACTGTAAATATTATCTTGTCTGTTTCAATAAATGGCACACGTGACAAATTCAGCCGGAGTACCTCTATTGTATTTAATCAGAATCAGAAAGAATCAAAAGGAGCTTTACTGCCAAGTATGTTTGCACGCACAAGGAATTTGTTTTGGTGACAGAAGAAGCTTCCAGTACACTGAGACAACAACAGTGCCCACACAGATGGTACACTTTTTTTTTTTGTATAGTTCTGAGATTTATCTGAGATTTTATGATATGCAGTTATATTACTTTATTTGAATTTTTAAAGATATGGGTCATTCCACGAAATTGGTGCCTTTTGTTTACCTAAAAAATAATCAGACATAGAATTTCTATAACAACAAATAAATTTGTGATTTAAAAACAATAATACTATGTATTATTTCCTCAATATTACATCAAATTAAAGTCAATTAAATGTCATTTTAAATAATTTAAATGGCATTTATGCTAATAAGGGTAAGGTTTTTGGACTGTCCCTCGCTATGTTCACTTTGTTCTTTTTCAGCAGGACTTTTAATTTGCCAATTGAAGTCAAAATGATACAAAAACCTAATTTGCATATTGTTCTAAAGTATAGTCGCAAGCAATGTTTTGGCATAACTATACATAATTTATTTTATAAAATATAAATAATTTTATCTGTGTCCCCTGATTTCATGGCAGCCCTCACCAAAAACCCCAAAACCCACCTAAAATAGCAGTACATTCCAGTGACATCAATTCCAGGAAGTTACATCTCTCAATCATGAAGTTTCTCTCGTCTATAATGTTCTATTTTTGATGATTTATGAGGTTTGACTGAGGTGAGGACACCTATAAAAAAGTATAACAAAAAGAACGTATAACAAAAAGAACAGACAAGAATACCGTTAAAGTACCGTATCGATAAGCAGCATCGGTAAGAGTAGTAATACTGTTAAAACCTTAACCATACCCATCCCTATGTTAAATGTGTCCTTTTATGGAAGAAAAAATTCACAGAGATGAGAATAAAAAGGCTTTTATTGCCATTTCACTAATGACATACCGGTAAGTAAAAAAAAAAAAAAGAGGCTTTTTTTTTAACCTAGATCACTATCAAAGTATTTAAAAACAAAATATATAAAAAACAATGGAATTTACAAATAATAAAACATTATATTAATATATATTTTTTTTTTTTGTGTGTTTGTTTGAAAATGTTTATGTTGGCTCACTTTGCCCTCCTCATCTCCTCCATCCACTGCTGTACAGTCTTTCCAGAGGCTTTGGCACAAAAGTGGACTCCGCGGAACTGGCTGTGACCAAACTCTTTCGTCTTTGGTTTGCCACACTTTTGACACAAATACTGCTCGCAAAGCCGCTTCAGGGGTAACCCTCTGCCCTCTGCCTTCCTCCGCCGCCAAGCAGTGGTCCTAGGCACTGTTGGACTAGGGAGTCTGGTGACAGCAGCTCTTTGCTCTAGGTGTAGTCGTAAGAGTGGGGCATCAGTAGGCATGGGACCTCCAATTACTACTTTAATTACATCTCCTACATGTCCATGTTGTAGTGGGTCTGGAACGTTGTGCGGCACAGGAAGTAGGGGCTCAGAAGCCTTCATGTGGTCAATGCACTGGTGCAAAACCAACTGTTCTTGCCTCTGTTTCCTGGCATTGTACCTATGTACAGAAAAGATTAAACAATAATTCACCTGCATGTATATACATCTGCATAATAATAATCAATAAAACTTTGTTTTGATGGTCTTATTTAGACATTGTTGACTATAAATAACGTTGCACCTTCATGTCAACCAGTAGAGTATTAATAGACGTCTGCTTAAAGGGATAGTTCATCCCAAATTATTTTATTTTTTTTGTGATCATTCACTCACCCTCATGTTGTTCCAAACCTGTATGAGTTTCTTTCTTCTGTCAAACAAAATAATATATTTTGAAGACTGCTGGTAACCAGACAGTTGACGGCTCCCATTGTTTTTTTCCCCTACTATGGAAGTCAATGGGGCCCATCAACTGTCTGGTTACCAACAGTCTTAAAAGTATCTTCTTTTGTGTTCAACAGAAGAAATAAACTCATACAGGTTTGGAACAACTTGAGGGTGAGTAAATAGTGACAGAATTTTCAATTTTAGGTAAAAGTCCAAAACTCACCCTCAAGCCACCCTAGGTGTCTATGACTTTCTTCTTTTGCCAGACACAATCAGTGTTATATTAAAAAAATATCCTGGCTCTTCCAAGCTTTATAATAGGAGTGAATGATAACTTGGATTTTGAAGCCTTCCATCCTTCATAAAAGTAATCCATACGGCTCCAGGGGGTTAATAAAGGCCTTCTGAAGCAAAGCGATGGGTTTTGTAAGAAAAATATCCATGTATAACTTTATAAACTATAATCACTAGCTTCCGTCCGAGTCTAGTTCCAGTGGAGGAGTGACCTCTGACCCAACGCATGACGTATTGGCAAACGTGGAAGCACAGAAGATAGAGCAAAACAAAACACGGGTCACAAATTCGAAGTCTAAAACAAGAATTTTTAAAGAGAAATATAGGAGGAGCTTGAGTTCGTTGCCCAGCCCTATTTGTTTGAACTGCGAGAGCGGAGGCGTCTACTCTTACCTAAGCTTACGCTACGCCTACATCCTATGTCATGCTTCAGGTCACAGAGGTCACGCTTCAGTCAGAACTAGACTCTCAGACGGTCGTTACCGGCTACCAGTTTCTCTGTAGTTGGCTAAGCGCTATTTGAGCTAAGTAAAAAAGTAAAAAATTTAAATATCTGATTATGCTCCATAACGCAGTGGCTATTTACATCTCATACCTCTGTAAACTTTTGTAAAGCCAAAGTAACGACTAATGCATTTATATTACATTCCAAAGAGCTCAGTTATCAGACTTAACAGTGGAACATGAAACCATATATCCGTACCGTCTGGGCCGGATCGCCACGGAATGGAATGGTTAAGCAACGAGAATGGTTTGGCCTGACAGTGAAAAAGCGGCAAGACATACTAATGACTGTAAGTAACTTTGCCAGAACATTTCAACTTATTCTACTAACCCTAACAGTCTACTGAGCGTTAATTGGCATGTAGGTGCAATGTTACTTATAGTCAGCAGTCATCAATTATTGACTCACCACTGGCACAATGTCCTCTGGTTTATCTCAAGCAGCTGTATCCGTATCCGTGTCTGGGTTGAGATGGCAGTGCTGTCCTGAACGATGTCTCTAATCATGTTGTAGTCTCGGAGGATGGCAGCCCACCTGTTCACCCTGACACCGGCGATGGTCTGACCGGCAGGGTGAATGTGGCTGAGAGCCAGGCAAATGGCAGCAACAAGACGGCTTGCATTGAAGAAGATTTGTGGAACAAAAGGTATTTAAAAAAAAAATTCAATAAAGAGAAAAAAATGCATGATGTTTTAATTGTCTGGCACACATACCTCTTCAGACCATCTATGCACGGAGTCACAAAGGTATCGGTATGGCTGTTGTTAAAGCACAGTTTGTTTTCGGGCTGAGCCGGGTAGACGACACCACCCTTGTCATGCTCTGATAGCTTATCCCACAGAGTGACAATCTCGTCCACCTTTCGCTGTGTGACAAATCCATCATTTCTAAGCTCAACCAGACTGTTGGCCAGGTTAATAACATGGTCATACCCTGGAATACCATCAGGTCCCATGCACTTTTCCTGAAAAATAAATAAAGAATAATAAACTTAAAAGAGCACAAACAAAGGGTACAAAATACATTTAAAAAATCAAGGCAATATAAGTGGCAAACTTGGGTTAAAAGGAGAGATATATGCCTTGTACAGGGTGGGAAATAACTTTTTTGCCAACTAGCCAGTGCCAAGTGAATGCGTTTTCTATTTTGAGAACATATTTTTATGAAAAAAAAAGAAAGACGAATAACATTCAATGAATCAATCAATCAAATGTTATTGTTTTTGAAACTGCATGTGCAAATCCTTACAACTAGCTAGCTGAGACAAAACTCATGAATTCACTCTCCTTGTATCTGTGATTCAAGAGTGCAGGGCAATTATTATAATTTTTTTATCAGTGAACAGCACTTACATTATCATCCTCCTGTGAGATGCCCTGAGGTGTGAACTGGTCTGCAGCATAAGGCTCATCCTTTATGGGCCCAGAGGTGGAAGACACTATTGGATCCGGCTGGGATGTTGAGAGGCCAGAGGAAAGTGAGTGCAGAAGCACTTCCTGATACTGAAGTGGTTTGAGGCTGAACTCCAAGAACTCTGGTGATTTAAGGTTATCAAAGCCTGAATCTTCATATTCCAGGTCAACCTCCAGCTGATCATCAATTCCATTAGGTGCATCAGGATCCATAATGTCGTCCACCACCAACACTCTGTTGGTTTGAGAGTAAAGATACTCCACCCCTATGAGCTCACCTGTGCAAACAGTATGTCACCAGGGTGGGTCATTATGTAAGCAATCAAAAAATAATCAAAAACAAGACAAAATTGACTAAATACTAATAAAGCATGACAAACATACACTAGCGTTCAAAAGTTTGGGGCCGGTAAGATTTTTTTAATGTTTCTAAAAGAATGCTTCCCAAGGCTGCATTTATTTGATCAAAAATACAGTAAAAAAAGAACTGTATTTTTAAACAATAAAAAAAACTCTTGCGTCGGCAAAGCAGAATTTTCAGCATCATTACTCCAGTCTTCAGTGTCACGTGATCCTTCAGAAATCATTCTAATATGTTGATTTGCTGCACAAGAATAATTTATTATTATCAATGTTGAAAACAGTTGCTGCTGAAACTTTTGAATGGTAGTGTATGTACAACTTTTGTCTGAAAGTAATAACAATTCCCACCGGTTTCATTTCCAGCACATCTCAAATGATGTATTGTGCTGTTTAACAGCATTCCTTGGTGGAAATGATGTTGGTAGAAATTACATTTTGGAATAAACTAAATTGACAGATAGCATTTTATGCTTCTCAAATATACACAATAAAATACAATTTTCACACTTTAGAATAAATTTTTACTTTGTGTTCTTAAAACATCTTATAAATATATACACGCCATGGTAAAAAACAATCACAGTTTTTCAGTCGTAAATATATACATACAGTATAAACATGCAATGCATTACCAGTGTACTCTCCTGGGCTACTGTGATCCTCAACCAGTTTGTAGCCTAGAAACTTCTGGCTCAGACGGTTTGCATATTGCTGCAGCGGACCGCCTTCCTCGACAGCAACAGATCGGGCCTTGTTCCACTGTACTACCCCTTCAATCAGATAAACATGGAAGTACAGGTCATTTGTACTTGTATCTAAAAAAGAAAAAGAAAAGCAGTTAAAAAACATTTGAATCCCACTTGAGACAACTCACAGAAATAACACATTATTTGTGAGATATGCAAGATATGCAAACCTGGAATGAAATGGTTCAGATGCTGATGGAATAATTCAAGGGATCCTACGCCACGTGCACAGTGGTACAGAGGCAGAAAGAGCCCTCCTCTGGTCACCTCTCTGACCTTCCTGTAAAGCTGTACGCCTGGAGGGTCCTGGATACACAGAAGATGGCATTGTTGGGCTCGCCAGATCTCTTCCATCCTCTCTTGGTCCACCAGTTTGTTGCCCATGAAGTCTGTAGCACCCATGAAGTCTTTCAACAGCTGTTCAATGAGCTGCTTGGTCACATGAGCCTCACGTGTCTGGAGGCGGCAGTGCCTTAGTAACTCTTTGGCAGTAAGCTTCCCGATTGCTTTGGCATCTTTAGATTGTCGTAGCTCATGTTGCTTGGCTTCTTGCAGTGTTTTTAAATCTTCAGCATCCCACTCAAATATACAGGAGAAGAGACGTCCCATGAAGGGGCCGTACAGCGGGTGGCTTTCTGAAGTGACGCCTGCTGCAAACCGCTGCATAAACTGCCATGCGTCCAGCCTGACAACCAGCTGGTCCCACTCGTGGAACATGGCTTCCATTTTGCTCTTGCCCGTAGTGGAACAACAGTCCTGGCCCACATACAGAATCTGCGGAGGAGGTTCTCCGGCTCGCCGGTAACGTTCCATCAAGCCAGAGCACATGGGAAGCAGTCTCTCTCCCTCTGTTTGGGTCAGGACACACATTAGGACCTGCCCATTCTCATTTGCTACGTTTGTGGCCCACACAGCTGAATTCTGTTTCTTAGTGACCTAAACATGAATGAAAAGAATTGGTAAATTCTGTAAGATGAATCTCAGTGTTATATGGGTCAATGGTGCTCTTTTTATCTGGATCTATTCATTTATTTCCAAAGAAATACTCTAAAAACAATTCATAAATATTCCATAAATATAAATTCCAAAAATGTCATAAATATATATTTTATGCTTAATTCTGACATTATGATAAAAATGTCAGGATGATAAAACATGCCTTGACACCATGGTTAAGAAAAAGTTTGAATTAAATTCTTAAAAATATATAAACCATATGAATATTTTAACAAAACTTCTTATTAATATTTATGTGATCCAACAAAAAAGGAAATAATGTCATTGACAGGATCCCTGCAGAACCTCATGACTGAGAGTCATAGTCAATGAAGTCTTAAAATATCAGAGAATTTGACGCTTTTATAACAAGGAGATGTTACTTCCAAAAAATTAGTGATATAGATAATGATGATTTACGAATTAATTAATAACTATTAACATTGACAGTTTATTATTATTGATTAAGATGTGTATGCTCACATGTATTCAAGGTGTATGTAAAGTATGTTATCCACACTTTGTACTTGCCTTGAAAATGGTCTTTAAAACCACATGAAACCAACATAAATACAAACGGTACATAACGTGTTTTAAAAAATATTTTATCATGGATATTCAAGTTTGGGGACATACATTTTTTAAGAAATTAATACTTTTATTCAGCAATGATGCATTCCATTTATCAAAATTGACACTAAAGATATGTACATTGTTGCAAAAGATTTCAAAAAAATAAATAAAAAATGCTGTTCTTTTGAAAATACTATTCATCAAAGAATCCTGAAAAAAAATGGATCATGATTTCTTCAAAAATATTAAGCAGCAAAACTGTTTTCAATAATGATAATAATACATGTTTCTTGAGCACCAAATCAGCATATTAGAATGATTTCTGAAGGATCATGTGACACTGAAGAGAGACTGGAGTGATGACCGCTATTTGAGTAAATGCTAATATTATTTCATAATATTACTGTTTTGACTATCTTTGATTAAATAAACGCAGCCTTGGTGAACATAACATACTTTTTTTAACTTTTGAACGGAAGTGTATGTCATTAACAAAAATACTGCAATAAATGCATAAAGTTTAGTTGTGTCTTCTCACCTTCTTGGTGGAGGCCACCTTCAGGATGGAGCCGTAGATGGATGTGATCCTGGCCTTCATCTCTCCGAGCCGTGTCAGTGCATCCTTTGCATATACCGTCAACAGCAAGGACGGAGAAGGCACTGGCATCATCTGTGGCACCCTGACAGTAACTGCGCTGAGATCTTGAAACTTGTTCAATACAGAGAGGTACTCTGTGGCCTGAGCCATCCACTGCTCCTTATGCCGGACACAAAGGTGCCGGTACATCGCAGTTGCACTCTTCCCTGGTGCCCGACACTGCATCAGTCTAACAAGCTCTTTATCACAAGACAGCCTTTGAACAAAAGACACACACAAAAATAAAACCCTGAGCATTTAACATCTTTACAATGTTTTGATTGTCAAACATCTCAGCCTACCTGTAGGTCAGGACTGCTGGGAATTTCTCACGATGGATGAGATCCAATTGATCCAGAATGTCTTGCGACCAGCCTGCCATCTTCTTCTTGCAAGAACAGCACTCCAGGTACTCTGTGACAATGAAATACCACCCGCTCATGTCCAAAACCCTCCGGACGGTGTTGTACAACCCACAAGGCCTCAAATGATTGCCGAGACGACGGCAGTTGGGCTTCGTGCACACTAGCCTGTATGCCCACATGCGACAGGGCAACCAAAGGAACAGCCTGCTATGAAAGAACGGGTCAGGAAAAGGAGGAGGCTGTGAATACAACAACTGGGGTCCAGGAGGTGACCACCACAGCTGCAGAGGTTCAGTCAGCGTCAACTTCCCAGATGCATCTTTGGTAAAGAGAGCCTTACTGACCCAGAGATGTTGCTCTTTTGGCAGCGTATGCTTCCAACCCTCTGGTAGTAAAAGCTGTGAGAAACAAAGAAAAGAAGTTGAAGTTTTCATTATTCTGCAATATGAGGGACACAGCTGTCATTTGACTTACTTCTTCAGGAGGATCAGGAAGCTTTTCAACTGCTTGTTGAGCCATTTGTGATGAGGGTTGGCGTTATTGCTGACAGGAGGATCGACTCGCCGTTTCCTGGTGTCAAACAAAAATAAGTGATGCACAGAATTTATTATATATTTTTTTACAGAACCAGAGAAACTAAATAAAGTTTTAGTTTAGCCAGGAAACCATAACTAAAAATAATGTTTTAATTCGGGGACTTGATCTCTTTATGCGGTTCAGGGTGTCATGTTCTCAGTCATTTTAAAGTTTTTTTTAAACATCAGGCCACATCTCAATATTTCAGCTGAATAGATTTACCATATTGCTACACTGGCATCATTTTTGGTCACGTGGGTCGGATACAATGACACAGTCAAAATGCATAATTAAACGCTTTAATTGACTGTTTCAGCCAATATTTTGATGCATCACTAAAAATAGACAAGGCCCAATGAAAGACACATTTACATTTTTGTTTTTGCAGAATTGCAAACAATATTTCTAATATATGAAAATGAAAAGCAGTACAAACAACTTCAATGGTACATTACTAATGCACACTATTATTAGCTATTCAAATGTGTTCAAAAGGCTTCAGGTCTGGGCTTTGTGAAGTCAAGTTCTTCAACACCAGACTCAGTAAATAATTTCTACATGAGCCTAGCTTTGTGCAAAGACAAGGACATTGTCATGCTGGAACAGAAAAGACCCTCCCTAAACTGTTGGAAGCACAGAATTGTCTGGAATGTCATTGTATGGTGTAGCACTGAGATTTGTTTTCACTGGAGTTACTGGAATGGCCAAACCTGATAAGGTGGTGTCCACATACTTTTGACGACATACTGCCATTTTAGTCAATCTCAAGAATGCATATTAGAGCTGCATAAGACATGTGTAATAATTGTTAGTATAATTTAAAAGTACAAATGACTAAAAACAATATAAACCGTTAGTTACGAGTAATGCTTACGAAAATCACAAGGAACTCAGCATATTATTGTGTAATGCTAAGTCATTCATTAACGAGTCATGATTGTAAAGAGACAAAATTGTGGACCACTAGGTGAAACCTCGTGTATTAATACATCAAAATCGCCATGATAATTCGCGCATATGCATCTATTAACAATAGCACGTTTACTAACACAACATAGTGTTTCAAACTCACATGAAACGGGTCATAGTAATCTTACAAGTCTTACCTTGAGGACGCCTAAATCAAAAAGTGACCACGCAGATATATCAGTAACCAGTTCACGCCAAGAACAGTTCAATTTGTATTCTCAAATAAGAGTGTGCTGTTTTGTTTTTCCCGACAAGTTAACGTATCACGCGAGCATCGTGCTTGTGGACCTCACGTCACGTCACGAGCTGCGTCACCAATCAGAGACACTGCAAAAAGTGGAGACTTTCCCCTTCTACTCCTATGGGAGTGAATGAGGAAAATCGTAGCGCTCAACATTTAGTCCCGCCCTGCAGCTTAAAGTGCCAATCGCATTTTTGATAATGGACTAAAAGTCCCGCCTTCCAGCTAAAAGAGCCAATCGCTATTTTTTAGAATGGCTCGCTCGTTTGTTTACTCTTTACTGCGCATGCGTATTAGTCCAGATTGAGATGCACCGTTGCAGTCAGACGTTATTACTGATTGTAAATGGTATATACATTTAAGTTTAACATTGACATGCAGTTTCGGGGGATTTCAGCTTTTTTCCTTATTAAAATAGGGGGCTTGAACGTCTGTTAAGTCACCATTGTTGTTTATTCAGCGAGGCAGTAAAGGATCACAATATTTAAGGGTCCTTGACAATAAAAATGATTTACCTGATAAACAAATTACATGATGAACACAAAAGTAAAAAAACAACAAAAAACATTCAGTAGTATATTTAAGGATAAGGCATCTCTTCCATTCACTTGTGTTCAAGCCATAGAAGAATTTTAAAAAGAAATAAAATAGGTTCAAGGAAGCAGCCCTTTGTCTTCCTGTCAGGAGATATTTTTTAAGCATAGGGCTCCCCCTACAGGACCGACTTTGCGTTTGCAGAATCAAAGTACTATTTTCTCCCAGCTGCTGTTCTGGATACATTTCATTTGTAGAAGAGTCATTCCTGGAATTTTAGGAATATTTCAGTCCCCCAGACTTTTTAAAGTGGTGGTTCACCAAAACGAAATGTTAAAAGCTTTTCAAAATACTTTGGTATGTCTATTATATAAATATAAATAATTAAAAATAATTATTAATAACAATTATTATTCTTTTTATCATAAAATAATTTATATCGTACACAAGCATGTTGTCATGTCCCTGAGGTACTTCACTGAATTTGTAATTAGAAAATATTTAACAAAATGTGCACAGTGCCAGGGCAATATTGGGCAATGCTTATTTGTGTTACTTTCTTGTGAAAAATTCAAGTGACCCAGAATGTCCCAGAAAGCTACATCTCTGCAATATAAACTTTTGTGCATATTGCCTTTGTTTTAATATACTACTTTTGATACTAAATGATACAATAGTATATTGTGCAACTTTTCTCATGAGAATAATAAACAAATGTCCACCACAAACATCTAATTCACAGGCCTATTTTATGAAAGATTTACCTTGTTACTGGGACTGATACTATATCCATGGGATTACATTTTGAATTTGTAATTTTCCTTTTTTTGCTGATAATTCTATTTTATAATGCATGTTAGTGTTATTTGCTCTTATGCACAGTAGTTGGCGATATTCATCTATGGCGTCTTGCCTGTAAAACTAGAAGAAGCCGCCGCCCATTAGATGCGTCAGAGGCGTGACGTTTGTGATTTTCTGGAAATCCGTGAAATGTGGATTTTGTCTAGGTAATTTTATCATCACGCACCTTGATTTGTCTATGAAATGAAATAAGGTATAAGCTTATTGCATCACATATTTCTCTGAAGCAGATTTGAGGTAAGGCGATCCCATGATTCAGAGCAAAACACGGGCACTGCCCAAAAGATCAGCTGGAGATTGTGCTTTGACAGCTCGTTTGCGATTAAAGCACTCTTTGACGCAAAACAGAGTGTTTAAATTGGAACGAATTGCAAGTAACGCAGCAGGCTTGTGTGTTAACCAGTCGTATGTTTTTATTCTACCGATATCCGATTCGTGAATCAATCATTCTTTAAATCGGATCTTTTTGATGAATTGGTTGAATCGTTTGTAACACATTTCTTTATTGTATTGTTTTTTTATCTGGACTCTGAGACTTGCATAAAGTTTGATAATGATGATGATGAACCGATTTCTGTTTTCTAAAACCATCGTAAGCATTCCAAAAGCATACTTAGGATGCTTGGAGATGCAGCCCTGAGCGAGTTGTTCACGAATCGAACTGAATCAGTCTGAGGCATTTATTGAGTCAATGATTCGTTGAATCATTTAATGTTAGTGTTAATAGTAGTAATGTTTACGACTTGATTATCCGAATTCAAAAGAACCGATTCTGTCCGAAAAGAACTGAATCGCGGAAATAAGTCGAATTTGTCATCACAACTTCCCATTACGCCCAGTAAACTAACTTGATTGTCTGCATAGTGAGATTTGTTAGGCGTGACTGAATCCAGCAATTACAGATAATTACACTTTATGCTCAAATGAGGAAAAACAAAAGGGTCTCTGAGATGCATATTGTCAATAGCTGGAGAGCTTGTCACATAAGTACGTTTTATAAAAAGTAAAAAAAGTTTTTTAGGCACATAAAGGCAATTTCTTTTTTCTGTAATCATATAAAACACTCCATTCATGTCAAATATCAAATCAATCGTATATCAAAAGTCTATGCTTTACCCATTAAATGACTTTACACATAAAATACAAAAGTATTTGAAATAGTGCAAGATATCATAACACCGTAAACAATCTGCTAGAATACAGTTTTCATAATTAGTCACTATATTATGTAGATCTGTACTGTCTTCTGTGAGCATAGATTTAGTTTTTTTTCCTTTTAAGTTTTTTTGTCTAAAATCTAAAAATCTCCCAAAATTCCATTTTATGTGGTCTTTAACTGTTTCTTGTCCAATGTTATTTGGTCTTTGTCTCTCTCTCTGTTTGCAGTTGCTCTCAGTCCCAGGAAGAGTGAGCGGAGTGCGGCCTGCACTATGAGCGGGGCAGCGCTGGGAATAGAGATTGTGGTTGTCTTTTTCCTGGCTCTCTTTCTCCTGCATCGCTATGGCGACTTTAAGAAGCAGCAGCGCATGGTTCTCTTTGGCACACTGCTGGCTTGGTATTTGTGCTTTCTCATCGTCTTCATTCTTCCCCTGGATGTCAGCACGGTTAGTGTGGCTCCCGCTCTATTTGAGTGTCCAGCACTGTTAATTCCTGATGCAACTCAGACAACTTGTGCAATTGATTTTCAGACAATCTACAAGCAGTGTTTAATTGATCAGGAAGCACATGCCCAGACGCCCTCTGTGAGCCCTGTCCTTTCAAACCAGACGACTCCAAATACCTCTGTCTCACCCAGTAAAAGGTAAATTCAACAGCAATTCAAGTATTCAGTTAGGCCTATTCTGATTGTACTGTTGTTATATTGCATGTTTATGAACATATATTTTGTTCCTTTTCCCGAAGCACTGAACATGTGTGCTATAAACCATGGAGCTACATTCCAGATGGCATCATGCCAGTGTTCTGGAGGGTTGTTTATTGGACCTCACAGTGTCTTACTTGGTGAGAAAGGTTTGCCCTTTTTAAACTTGATAATGGCATCTTAAATCTTCCTGATAATTATTTGTCACTGTTACTACTCAAGTCAGTCTTTTGTAGTGCTGCAAAGTAATTGATATGAAAACAAAATTGCTATTTGGCGAAGTGCTATTTTTAGATTGCAAAGGCTTAATTAAATAAATACATGCACTGCATGTTTCAGAGTGTTGTGCCACTCATGTTAATTTACACTTTACACACAATCAGCTCATGATCCACTGTTTTCAGTGTCTCAGAGAACGGCTAGCTGTGCAGTAAATGCTGCTCCCCGCGAACTCATCTCTGCATCTGTTTGGGAGCAGACATTTGGGAATGCAACATTGCACCAAACCTTTTCCCAGAGTGTCAAAAAAAGAGAGAAACTTTAAGGTTTTCCACAAAAATACAAGCTCGATGATTAAATGTTTGAAAATGAAGAAATTAAAGGGTTAGTTCAGCCTCATGTCGTTCCAAACCCGTAAGACTTTCGTTCCTTTTCGAAACACAAATGAAGATATAACTACTACTACTTTAATGTTTCAGAAAGTTCATAAAGAGATCGTAAATTTAATTTATATGATTTGAGCGGTTTAGTCCAAATTTTTCTGAAGAGACATGATCGCTTTATTTGATGAACAGATCTTTTATTCACATATAAACATTCACCACACATCAGTTGTGGTATACGGAAGCTCAAGCATGTTCGCTTGACATGCGAGAACCAATGAGGTTCGTTCTCGTGCTTCCACAAGAACCAATGAGATTTGTTCTCGCAAAGCCAGTGTGGTTGATCTTCTGTTTATGTTCGCTGATTAATTTGTATATGTCAATAAAAGCCTAAATTCATCATGTAAAACATTAGTGTCTCTTCAGAAAATATGGACTAAACAGCCTGATTCATATGGATTAGTTTTACGATCTCTTTATAAACTTTTTGAGGCCTCAAAGTGGTAGTTGCAAAGCTGTCAGTGGAGGGACTGAAATCTCTCATATTTCATTAAAAATATCTTCATATGTGTTCCGAAGATGAACGAAAGTCTTACCTTACGGGTTTAGATGGGTGAGTAACTAATACTCTTTATATAATTTTATTATAAAACATAATTTTAATTTTGGGGGGAACTAACCCTTTAAGACAACCATAAATATTAGTTTTGTAATTTTACAGTTGCACTGTAAAATAAAACTATTATTTTTCTTAAATTCTAATTTTTATTTTACAGTTAAATATAATAATAATAGTAATGTTTATTATTTTGTTCAAAATGTTTTAGTAATAATAATAGTCATATTGACATATAATCATCAAATTTGTGTGCAGCCTTAGTCTATTGTGTGGTTTAAACCAGGGGTTTTAAAAAGTTTTGATGCCATGGACTCCAAAATATGATATAATAATATGATGCCTATGCGAATGATGCCCTTCCCAAACAATAATAATAATAAAGTATACTTTCATGTATAAATACCTATTTTCACTAAACGGGGTAATAGTAATTATGAGAACAGAAAGGATGGCTTTTAAATTGGCTGTTTTAACTGGTTTATATTGTATTAGAGCCAAATTAAAATCAAATTTTAATTATTATTAGAAAATATTATTTGTAAATAAATTAAAAAAAATTCTATGCCCTATCATAGTAAAAGAAAAAAAAATCTCAGATTTTCTGGGCCCTCGAGCACCCCTTTTGAAAACCTTTGGTTTAAACAATGCATAAATAACTATGTTGTATTATGTCTGCTCATGAATGTGCTAACTGTAAAAATAGTGATTAATAATAGTGTCTTCTCTTCTAAGGCTCCTTCTGCCATTCATGCAGTCATATGCCCGCTCTGGAGGATTCTCCATTACTGGAAAGATCAAGACGGCCCTGATTGAGAATGCAATCTACTATGGCACATACCTTTTCATCTTCGGCTCTCTTCTCATCTATGTGGCTGTGCATCCTCAGTGGCACCTCTCCTGGTCGGTAAACCAACCCAGAAAATTCTTCAGTTGTCATCACAATGTTCTGTTCATACTGACTCTTCTTTTCTGTATGACTTCACCAGGTATGAGCTGCAAACCATCGGCATCACTGCGGCCAACACTTGGGGTCTGTTTCTTCTAGTGTTGCTGTTGGGCTACGGCCTGGTCGAGATCCCCCGCTCGTACTGGGAGTCCTCACGCCAGGGTCACCTTCTCATCAAGACTTACTTCAAAGCAGCCAAGCTCATGACAGAGAAGGCAGATTCAGAGGAGAACCTAGAAGATGTCATGGAGGTGAAAGCCATGTGTGTTTATACGCTGTAAATAAACATCTGTTTACAATATATAAGTCCGGGTGAGCTGGTCTTTGAAAGGTCATGTCAGATCTGAATCTATTCAGCCAATATTGTGTCTATTTTTATCATAGGAAGTGAGAAAAATCAATGAATCGATCAAATATAATCATCCATTAAGGAAGAACGTAGACACCATTCTCCGAAAGGTGAGAGGACGACAGTGCATTTTTATATATGTGATTGAAGGAACCGTGCCACTCTTTTTAGTTGAAACCTGCTTTTTATTTTTAGTGCCCAGTTGAATATCAGGAGAAAATGGGCAGGAACATGGATGACTATGAGGATTTCGATGATAAACAAAACGCATATCCCTCTGAAAGAAGCCTTTCGAAACTACACAAGCAGGTACCGCTCAGGCGTTCTCTCTGTGTTTTCTGAATTTTGATCGAGGATAATACTGACAGCTGGTTTCTCAGGTGATCTACGCAGTGCAGCGGCACAATCGCACACGAGTTCAGTGGCAGATATTGCTGGAACAGGCTTTACATCTCGAGGACGTTGCCAAGAACGAAACCAGCACCTCTCGGCAGTTCGTTCACAGCTTTGCCCCTCCAGAACCTGTAGGCTGGTTCAGACGCTATATTTATACCCCCACAGTAGGTAGGTAATAGATCTAGATAAACAAGTGTCACTTTTGACCCTGCTTTTACTGTCCTTTGTTTCCTTCATCAGAGTGGTACTGGGAGTGCTTGCTGAAGCAGTGGTTTTACCGTATACTGGCTGTGGTTCTGTCACTCTTTTCGGTGGCTGTGGTTTGGTCTGAGTGCACTTTCTTCAGTACTCGTCCCGTTCTGTCACTCTTTGCTGTGTTTATCCAGCTTGCTGAGAGAGATTACAACTACCTGTACATTGAGGTGAGTCTGCTTGAGCTCTGTAATCTAAGAAAAGTGAATAGTCAAGGCAAATGTATTTGTATAGCTCTTTTCACAATACACATTGTTTCAAAGCAACTTTAGAGAAAATCAAGATGTTAATGTTTTTATTACATTTTTATATCTTCATGCCTCAAGTAACATTTAGCAGATTAGAGCTGGGCGATAATATAGTAAATGGGTAAAAATATAGATGGGAGAGGTAACGTCAATAAACTCAATTATGTACATCACTGTTCAAAAGTTTGAGGTTGGTAAGATTTAATTTTAATTTTTTTATAAAAGTCTCTTATGCTTACTAAGGCTGTGTTTATTTGATCAACAATACAGTAAAATTACAATTTAATTATTTTTAAATGTTTTTATTTATATATATTTTAAAATGTAATTTATTCCTGTGATGGCAAAAGAGAATTTTCAGCATCATTACTCAAGTCTTCAGTGTCACATGATCCTTCAGAAATCATTCTAATATGCTGAATTGGTGCTTAATAGAAACATTATTATCAATGTTGAAAACAGTTGTTCCGCTTAATATTTTTGTTGAAACATATATATATATATATATATATATACAGATATATATACACCCCGGACCCCCCCCCCCCCCCCAATAGAGTAAAACTGCACATTTTAGAGTAGAATATGCGTATTCCATTAATATTTGAGAGAAATAGGCCTTTTGTGTACATAGAAAAAGTCTTAGATCTTTGAGTTCAGCTCATGAAAAATGGGGGCAAAAACAAAAGTGTTGCGTTTATAATTTTGTTCGGTGTATGTACACTTTTTTTTATATTAGAAAGTTTGAACTTATCTTTTCTTCTTAAGTAAAATAGTTAAATAAATAAATTATATTTGATTTCATTTGATCTATTTTTTACTTATTTTTTTCACTTTGTGTCAATGTTGCCGACTCCTGCAATACACCAAAACCAAGAGCTTACTGACAGTCTGACCTGGTGAGATTAGCTGAAACATAAGGTAATGTTGTCATTTTTGGCCTGTAGATGGCGTGCTTCATTACAATCTTTTTCCTCTGCACCTGCGTCTACTCCACCGTGTTTCGCATCCGAGTCTTCAACTACTACTACCTGGCCTCACATCACCAAACTGATGCCTACAGCCTGCAGTTCAGCGGCATGTATGTTTTGCACAGCAGTATTGAGTGTATTAAACTTGTATTGTCAGTAAACTCTGTCATTAGTCTTTCTCTGATAAAGGACAAAGCCTGTGTGTTGTTTACTAGGCTTTTTTGCCGCTTGACTCCACCACTTTGTCTAAACTTCCTGGGACTGATTCACATGGATTCTGCCATATCCCACCAAGCAAAGGAGCAGACGGCATACACCTCTGTAAGTCTTTTACCATTATATGAAATTTAGAGAACGAGGCTTTCAATGACCCAGAATGCCCTTTTTGAATGTACTATTAAGCATCAAATGAACCTTCTCTAATGTTGTAGATCATGGGTTCCATGCGGGTCCTGTCCTTCATTGCCAACGGCTTCTACATATATTACCCCATGTTGATCGTCATTCTTTGTATTGCTACATTCTTCAGGTGTGTCTAATATTATCTATGAATTATCAGACAGAATTTCATGTGTGATGGTTAATTGAAAACTAAAAAACTACTCTTTTTTTTTATTTTTATTTTTTTACTTTCTGTCCAGTCTTGGGACACGTTGTCTGAACCTCCTGGGTTTCCAGCAGTTCATGGGAGAGAACGAATTGACTTCTGACCTCATAGATGAAGGCAGAGAACTCCTGCGCAGAGGTCAATAGTATATACACAGTAAATATAAAATGCAAGTTTGGTGTGAGTAAAATGTTTTTGAAAGAAGTCACTTTTGTTTAACAAGGCTGCATTTATTTAATCAAATTAAACACAGCAATATAATGAAATATTACAATTTAAAATATCTGTTTTCTATTTTAATATATTTTAAAATGTAAACTATTCATGTAATCGCAAAGCTGAATTTTCAACAGCCATTACTTCAGTCCCAGTTGGTATTAGAGATTATTCTAATATGCTGACTTGCTGCTCAATTATTGTTGATGCTCAAGAAACATTGCTGAAAAATTATTCACTTCTTGGAAAAAAAATATTGACCTCAAACTTTTGAAAAGTAAGCTTCAAAAAGCACTATACATATATATTAGTGCTTAACAAATTTATTAGACCACCATAATATTTTCATAATAAAGAGAAAACAAATATTTTAGGAATCGGTCAAAAAGTTCTTAAAAAATTGTTAAAACTTGTTTTTTGTAATCATTTATTAGGCTGAAACTGAAACAACTAAATAGTCTTTATTCACACATAATAACTAAAAAAAAATTCTATTTTGAATGCCGTCCGTTGGCCTTGAAAACATCTTGCATTCTTACTGGCATTGTTTTTATGTACAGTACTTTCCCACAGTCTCTGTTGGTATTGACATCGAAATAGTTTCTAGTTGTTCCCAAAGACTTGCTTTTGATAAAACTGTTGTGCAATCTATCTTTGAATCCACTAAATCCCAAATTTGTTCAATAGGATTCAAGTCCAGACTTTGACTTGACTTTTTATATATAAAAAATACTGTTCAAAAGTTATTTCTTAAGATTTTATAAAGAAATTCACACAAGCCCAATTTATTTTGGTCTACAAAACTAATTTCAAACAAACACAAAACAAAACTATGATCAAATGGTTTTTAAAATGAGAAAGATGTCATTTGAAGCGGATCTAAATGTTCGACGGGTAGTTTAAAAACAAAGTCAAACGGTCTCCTGTGGTTGCTATGGTTAGATATAAACAGAAATAAATGATGATTCAAACAGGAATCACTTTTCCTCATTGCTACAGCTCTACTCTCTGCAGTGGTGAAAACCTCAATGCGTCAGAGGGGTAGTCACCACTGACAAAAACATTGACAGTTAAAATGGTCCCATCCGACATTAATCAAGGACATGTATGTGACTTATTTTGCTGTCTTTGCATAGAAAGAAGAAAACGGCAAAGAATAGAAGATGGGGAAAACAGACGAAGAGTAAGATTATTTCTATAATTCATACTGTGTCTGATCATTCCAGTGTGTAAATATATGTTTCCCTGTGACAGGAATGGAGAGAGCGTTATGTTCAGCGAGATGATATTGCTGCCAGAAACCGAACCTCCATGTCTGAGATGAAGGAAACCAACTACGGCGAAACCCTAAATTCAAACACAAACCGACGTATGTTTAATGCCCGATAAGACGTGTGTCCTGTAGTATTCTTATAGGGTGTTTGTTATTAAGTGAATTCCAAAAAGAAGCAGGAATTCTTTTTCTTTTTTCTTCGCAGAGGCCAAGTACACGCGTAGCAGCAACCAGTCAGGGCGAGACAGCATTGAGTTGTTGCAAGACGCTGAGCCATTGGACTTCAATGCTGAGACACTTACTGATGACCCTTTGCAATCTGACCCTGGCAGGTTAGATCGAGTTTTATGACAGAATTTTGTCGGTCAACCTGGAAGTTAGCATCACCCTAGTTTCCCTTTTCAATTGGCTTTTGGATTATTGCCAAAAATAAGCTCTGAGACCAACAAAAGTTTATGATTCTCACACATTTTGTTCATCATGATAATCTTCACAAATAAGCCTAAATGCAATCGGCAGATGCAAAAAGCTAAACATAGGCTATAAAGTACAGCACGGTCTTCACTAAGCTTCCGACAACTCTTTCTCCAAACATATTCCCTGAAAGTTTGAGTTATAAACACAGAAGGCTGTAAAAGTGGACTAGTGAGTAGATGAGTTTTCCTGTTTGGTGTGTTGATATTCAGTGGCCCTGTGTAGTTCCATTTAGGCTACGTCCACACTGCAGGCTGAAACGACCCAATTCCGATTTTTTTGCCCCTATGCGACCTGTATCTGATCTTTTCATGACAGTCTGAACGACACAGATCCGATCTTTTCAAATGCGACCCAGGCCACTTGGGTATGTGGTCCCAAATCCGATACATATCCGATCTTTTGAAATGCGACTTCAGTCTGAACGGCCAGGTCGCATGTATCCGACCCGCACGTCATTGATACGCGTAAAACGTCATAATTCTGCGTTGAAGTAGTCGTCGGTTTGAAAACGGACTGCATATTCGTCGAGCTGAGGTAAATCTGCCGAACGGGTCGACCTCGACGAGCCCGTTAATTGAAAAAAATAAATAAAAGCCCACGGCCATTATATATACGTTATGTTAACTTATTTGTGCTGAATCTGATATTAGATAGGTCAGCGGCTGCTGTCTGGCTCTTGTGTAACGGTCGCTGCGCGCGCTCGCGTGTGTGTGTGTGTGTGTGAGAGAATCACAGTTAAAGTTTAGCTACTTCCGCAAACAACAAGTGACGTCGTTGACCGTTGAGTACTCTTCTGCGCATGCGGGTCACTTCTGGGTCATTTCACGTTCACACAGGAGATCACAAAAGGTCGCATTTAATTGGAAATGTGAACGGCCTTGCAAAAAAATCGAATTTTTTCAAAAAATCGGAATTAAGCATTAAGCCCTGCAGTGTGAACGTAGCCTAGCTTTAAAGAAATGACAAAGCATTATTACTGAGGTATTTTATGTCGTCGAATAAAACGTAAAATTATCTTGAGCTTGTGTTAACCACAGACACTTTTTCAGGTGTTTAACCAAAAACCCATTCAAGAAACCCATTGACTTAGGAGATGATGGAACCTTCAGCACTCTATTGTCACGAGGTTTATCTTGTGCGCTCACATGTCTGTTTCTTTCTCCCACAGACATGCCGGTGGAAGGTACCTCTCAATGTCGTCTTCTCGAAGCCGAATCTTTGATGATGTTTAATGTCTCTTTTTGGTCAAAAACACTGTCTAGGGGGAAATAAGATGAATTTTACCTCTAAAAACACTCATCTCTACTGTGGTGTGGTTTGTTCCTCTCTTTTCAAACATCTTCAACTTCCTGTATCCTGTAATGCAGTGTAGTTATCTGCATGCGTCCTGATAAACTCCTGATAAAAGCCACATAGAGAAATGCACACACTCATTTTGAAGTGCCAGGCATTCAGACTGCTGCATGTCACAAATGGGAATTTTTTTTTTGTTGTTGCTCATTTCTTAAATCCTTTTCAAGAAATGAGTCTAAGTTAATTGAACAGTCAAAACACTGAGCCATGAAAGGTACTACAGACAGACAGGATTTACGGTAGCTGTTTCTCATCTCATATATATATATATATATTAATTATAATTTAAGTTCTGGTGTAATTTAGTTTTAAGTACTTTTTCCATTATTTCTATTCTTTTATATATTTATGGTACATGAAGTTGTATAATTTGTCTTTTGATTTTAGACACATAACCTGCTGCTTTTCTTGTTTCACATGACTGTTATTATTTAGACTTTGCACATCTCATTTATAATGAAGTTACCTTTGTTACCTTGTTTTAGCACTAGTCTTGTGGATGAATGTCAGATAGACCATTTGTAAATAGCATTGTCATTTTTGTCACTTATTCAGAATAGGCAAAACTGTTGAAATAGCTTTAAGGATGCAATCTGATTGTTTAAAAAATGGGGTTACAACATGTTCTTGTGGGCTGGTTTTCGAGACTTGTAAGCATCTCTTTATCACAAGTGCAGTTTTCTTATAGAAAACAGACTTTCAGTATGCAAATGTGTTGAAGGAATCTGGTTAGCAACATAAGGTTATAAAACAAGACTAGTGAGTGCATGGCAAGAATCACATTTTTTTAAATACATGAAATTCTCCTTGTGCATAGGGTCATCAAGCATATCAAATGTAAATTTTTGCATGATATGATATTCTACTGCATATTGTTTCTCACAGGAAGTGCAGTAGCAGTTCTAACTAGTGTTATATTTAACTGTAAACATTTGTCTATTCTCTCCACAAATGTTAAGCATCATGGTTTAATCTCAGATTAATGTATTTTCTTAGTAAACGTAGCCCTTTAGGTTTAAATAAATAAGAAGGGCATTGTTTTTTTTCCTTTTTTTTTTCATTCATAACTTTTTGTTTTCTGCTAAGTGTATTCACATTTACTGTGTATTTATGAAGATATGAATTATGTTGCCAATGAGGTGTAATATTGATATGGTATCTTGATATGGCCTTTGGTCAGTCCTCAAGTAGTACGATGATGAAGGCTGGAACTGGAACCTGATGCTGGAATCTGTTGATTTGTATGTTTGGTGTAAATGAATTGTGGTACATTCCAAATGGACACATACTTAATGTAATCTTGCATTTATTAATAAATGATTGATTAAATCATATTTGCTTCAATGCCATTATTTTAAAGTTCATGTTTGTCTTCTAATTAACTTTCTATAACGAAATCTGTTGTGTGAGTCTTTAAACGTGGAGGTACTTGCACAAAAATCCATTTTATGACTCTCGAGCAAGACTTCGGTTTGAGGTATCTGCAGTAGTCATTTCCGTAGTTATTTCATATTCAAAATGATGTTTCGCGTTGTTTTTGTACCCTTTGGCTGAGCAACCAGTAAACTTGAACAACAGCGGAAAATAATCAAACATAACGATCTAATCGCCTAATCAAACACCTGTAGCAAGACTGACCAATCAAATGCAAGAACTCGTCTCCGTGGAAACGGTGAACGCTTAAACAGGAAAGACCAAAGCAGCGCTACGGAAATCCAGGTGGTTTTAGCACATTAATCATAGTTTTGTTTCACTTCTCTATGTGAGTATGCAGCGAATAGAGTATTAAGAATGAATAAAGTCATGATGTACTGTTTGCTGGATTACAGTATATTTTAAGAGCATGTTGTTTCCGTACTGCGATACAATACAGTTAGTATTACTCAAAGACTAAACTGTGTACTAAAGCTGAATTTATTGTGTCATAATATAATATAATTGTATATTATTATAATTACAATGCATGCAGTTTTTATGAGGTCATATTCAGAGACTATGGAATATTTGTCGTTTATATGGACTACACACACACACACACACACACACACACACACACACACACACACACACACACACACACACACACACACACACATATATATAGTCCATTATGCATAAACTACACTCATAAATAAAGGTTCTAAAAGGGTGTCAGCTCTGCAATAGAAGAACCTTTATTTTTTTTAAGAGTGCACCCACATAAGTAAGCCTAAAAATCAGTCTTGTCACCTTCAGATCCGAGGATGGCAGGTACATCACGGCACGACCGAGAGATGGCAATCAATGCCAAGAAGCAGCTGGCAGATTGCTCAGACCCCATTGAACGACTAAGGCTGCAGTGTTTGGCACGAGGGTCCGCAGGCATCAAGGGACTGGGCAGGTAAAGTGTGCATGAGGTGCGTTTCTTCTTATAGACTGAAGTGCAGATATCTGACTACAGTTTGATGTTCTCAGAACTTTTAGGATCATGGATGATGACAATAGTCGCACATTGGACATGAAGGAGTTCCTGAAAGGCCTGAGTGACTACGGTGTGCTCGTCGAGAAAGAAGACGCTATAAAACTTTTCCAGCACTTTGACAGGGACGGCAGTGGATATATTGACTTTGATGAGTTTCTTATGTCTCTGAGGGTAAACGCATTGAACGATGATGTGTTTTTAGTTGACCAGTGCAGTGACAGTTGTGCTTATGTTATTATTTTCATTCCTGTGATTGCAGCCAGCCATGTCTAACGCCAGAAAGGAGGTGGTGTTACAGGCATTCAAAAAGTTGGATAAGACCGGAGATGGTGTGATTACAATAGAGGATCTGAGAGGAGTATACAATGTCAAACATCACCCTAAATATCAAAACGGTGAGTGGACCGAAGACCAAGTATTCCGCAAATTCCTGGACAGTTTTGACTCTCCGGATGACAAGGATGGGAAGGTATGAAGATGCTTAAAATACAGTTGTCTCATCTAAAATTTACAGTATCCAGCATAGTAATGTACTAATATTTAACAGACCTATCTTTTAGAATAGAATTGCTTTGTCTTTGGTTTTAAGCACCACCCAGTTCAATAGGTGGCACCATAAGAAGTCCTTTACAGTGTTTTCTTTGATCATGCTAAATGTCTCCATATATCAGGTCACAAAAGAGGAGTTTATGAACTACTACTCCGGCGTGAGCGCATCCATTGACACAGATATCTACTTTATATTAATGATGAAAAATGCATGGAAGCTTGACTAAACTTCTGAGGCATCTATTTTAGGGTAAAGAACAAAGATGGTCAACCTGAAGCATAAACTTGTCTTGACCCTGTCATCATGACCCTGTCAAATATGTTCATTGCAGACAAAAGTCTGGATATATATGAGATGTTAAGATGTATGAGATATATCGAGATACATAAGATGTTGATAAATGTTTGGCAATAGTTATTCGAAAACCTAATCGATGGAGTGTGTAGCTTTTCATTTCTTAAACAACCATGTAGGAAGACATGGCCATATTCCAGCATGACAATGCCAAGATTCATCAGGCTCATATTGTGAAAGAATGGTCAGGACGGAGCATGAAGAATCATTTTCACACATGAATTGGCACCTTTGACTCCAGACCTTAAATTCATTGAAAGTCTTTGGGATGTGTGGAGTGCTTGACTCTTGCATTGTCAGTACAAGATCTTGACCAAAAATGTATGCTCCTCTTGATGGAAATAAATGTTGTGATGTTATGTCCATCTAGAGGTGCATCATTTTTTGGTCAAGGTCTTGTATGACTCATAAATCTTGGCTTTGTCATCCTGAAATATGGCCATGATGGTTGTTTAAGAAATGAAAAGCTACACACTCCACATATACATACTGTATATACACTCATACATATACTGTATATATTGAACCAGAGGTTAAAAACAACAGGCACAGTTTTGACAGGGTCGAGTCTAAAATAAGGTGGCAAGTTTACCTTTGGTGTCTTACAACTACTAACTTTGGGGTTTTGGGAATCTACCTCTTACAATCAAAGAAATCAACCAATTACTAATCACACAGAGTGTTTCTCACTGCAGACAAGCAGCTGCACTAATGCATGTATTGTTTTATTCCAGAATCAGCCACACACCATCTAACAAATGCAGGTGGTGTGGTATTGTTGCAAGACTTTGTGTCTTGTGATTGTGTGCATCCTCTTTATTTGGCTAATGAAAGCTGCCTTTGCACCTGCTTGGATCCCTACGTGAGAAACACTCAAAAACTCAAATACAAATTAAGTCTGTTATAAATTAACTTCCAAATGTCTCTCTATCTTTCCAGGTTGGGATTATCCTTCTTGGTGTAGTTTGGGTCTATGTAAGGGCTACCAGTTTGTGTAATAACATTATTTCTTCTTTTCCATCTACAGGTGACAAAAGATGAATTCTGGAACTATTACAGTGGAGTCAGTGCTTCTATTGATAGTGATGTGTATTTTATTTTAATGATGAAGAATGCATGGAAGTTATGAAGGGTATGCTTGTAAACCAATTGATAATGCTTGTGAAATCAAAACAAGTTAGGGTTAATAAATCTGACACAAATTTGTTGGATATTAACAATAAATCTGGAAAATGGAAGTACTGTAGAAGCTTGAATTATGTGTAAAATGTGTCAGGTTGTGTTACTGGTTAAGTTAATTGTTTTTTAAGTGTAAAACACCTTGTTGCATCATAACTAAAACAAGTGTGGCATATGGTGATATATGGAAGTCTTGTGAGTCTTCGGATTTAGTTATGCATGTTCTGGCAAATGCTATTTTACAAAAAGTGACTCATTTAATAAATGTTTTATTATGGTTATTAAAAAAAAAACAAGTTCCTTGAGATGATTCGCATGAAATGTGAAAATATATTCTATGGTTATGTGGACTGATGGTTTGTTATGGTGCTTTCAAAATTTTCTATCAGAACTAAAATGAACAACTTTATGAACAAATCTAGCAACTTTGGAAATATCAATGGAATATTTAATATAATTTGTATACATTCCTTTATTACACATCTATTTAAGACTGTAATATATATATAATGATAAATGCATTACAGAATTAGCATTATGGGCAGATGCTTTTTTATATACACAGAAAATGTTTCTTCTGATCATTATAAATAGATCCTCTGATCATTGAAAAAGTGCCACTTGAACTGTATGTATTACTTTTGAGTGAGATTAACAGAGGATAAAAAATTCTCAGCTCAGGTATATATACAGATGAAAATATCCATGGATAAAGAGAACACTGAGGCTAGCAGCAGTTACATGAGGTCTGAGTATATGTGTGAATTCAGAAATGTGGATTTATCTGATTCACACTTAATGCCTGTGTTTCTGAAACATTCAGAAGGAAATTGGCTACCACAATGGAGACCACAACTGTGCGTGATGCTTGGTTGAAAATGAAACCTGTGGATGACTGCTACAATATGTACAAACATGGTTAGCCCAGAGCTACAAACCGGACACGTCTAGTAACGTGTAAAAGCGTCTCGTTATACATAACAGGCTTCTCGGGTTTTAAATGCATCACATACAATGTTAGTTATTAACCTTTTATCATGTACGCAGAATAACTTCCTCTATCAAGGGTCTGTAAAATAACCAGTAAACTAGAATTGTTCACTGTGTTTTGAAGAGGCTGGACATAGTGACATAGGCTTCGTCTTTGCATTCTCGTTGAGGGGCCGTTTCACCCTGATGGCCACTGTTTTCTCTTCCTTTTGACAAATCTGATTCATCTAACAATCTAATTTTCAGGTGGGACTGCTCTCTCGGAGGCCGTTCATCATTCATGTCCATTTCACTCAATGATGTATTTAAGGAACTGGTTTGGCTATAGCAGCATTCCTCCAGACCGTCCTCAAACTCCAGAGCAGATGGTTTTTCATCAACGTAATCCACACGGTGTATGAAGATATCGCTGAATATCTCAGGGCTGAAAGTGATAGGAAAACCCTGAAAATGCAAAAACATTCTGCATGAGGACATTGAGCACATCTTGTTGTTTAATCTCGCAGAATGTCAAGTGAAGCAATAAGACACAGGACAAACTGAATTACCTCTCTTACCCTGTGCATTTGTGCGAGAGTTGCCTTCGGGTGTGGGATGTTTGGTGTGATGTAGTCTTTTATACTGGGTGAGAAAACAATTGGTACATTTAAAAAAATAAAAATACATAAAATACATTTATAAAATGAAAAAACACTCACTGCGTTCTCCATAGCAAGGCCCCCAAACTGATGATGAGCACCAGAAAGACAGAGAAGCCGATGGTGATGTGAAGTGATGACAGTGAAGTGACGTTTGCTTTGATAGTAAATGTAGAATGTGTGTCATAATTTACATCACAATTAATCAGGCATGATGAATAACGGTTCAAATGTGTTTTTTCACATTTTCTTAATCCCAAAGCTATTTGATTCTTCACCTACCCAATAATGTGTGTAAAAAGCCCAACAAGGGTTCTTTGCTCCTTCAGATTAAGCCCTCCTAGGTGTTTATCATACTAAAAATAGTATACAGCATTCATTCATAACTCTATTGACATATTTCACATGTAACCTCTCATGTGACTGACATTTAATCAATAATCCACTCACTTTTTATAGTGAAATTGGCAGTTGAACTCCACTCACTCCAGTCGCCACCAAAATATCCGTCAGGTTTTGCTCTAACACGTGTATAGTAAACACCATCTCCACCAATTCTGTCCCTGTGGATACTTAAGTCCCTATTTTCAAAAGTTTGCCTGATGGGCTGTAAAGAAAGAAAGGGTGTTGTTTATTTGTTAAACAAACTCTAAATGATCCCATCTTAATTTTTAAGAAAGGTCAAGTGTAAAAAACAAATTGTTGGGAAAAACACCTTGTTTGCAAGTTTGTCCCCCCAGATTTCCACTTCAAAGGCAGGGTTGGTTACATATGTATGGCTGTGTTCAATCCAAATGGAAACTTCCTCAGTGTCTTCCGTGTAATTGGCAAGCTTTATTCCAGGAGCTGGGATTTTGACTGCAAGGACAAAGACAGATTAGATAGATAGATAGATAGATAGATAGGTAGATAGGTAGATAGATAGATAGATAGACTTGCCAATTTTTCTCAGGTCGATGTCTTTTTCAATAACCCCTTCTCCTGTGTGTACTTTGAGCTTGTAATCATTAAGTATCACCAAACTCTTAAAAGTAAAGTCTTGTGGTCCTAGAGTAGCATTTGTACAAGTTTTTATGTCTATTGTTTTTTCTATTGTTTTGCTAAACGGGAAAGAAAAAAAAACGGTCATTTCCAATTCAACATCAGAGTTTAGAGCAAACATTGACTCACATTACATCAAAACACACTTTATAGTAACAAAATCATTTTTAAATATTCAGTTTCTGACATATATTCCACACCCATTTATAGTAAATATGTCTAATGAAATACCAGAGTGTTGCGAATTTGACCTCCTCATTGGGTTCATCATTTAGCGAACAGGTGAGGTTATTCTGTTTGAAGGTCAAATTGGATGTGCAGGTCACTTCTTTCTCAGACCAATCTAAAATGAATCGAGAGGAGAAAAACATAAACCAACGTTTTTCTAGTCAACTTTGTAAGTGTGCTTCAACTACCTTAAATGAACGTTTCACATATGGATTTCCCCCCAGACATCTCTTTATGATCATATCATAATAAATCGCTACACACAATCTAGCTACATTTACAGTCATAATGCTGGAGCACTTGCCGGTGATTTGACTTTAGACTAAACAGCTTATAATCGCTTCCATTCCGAACCAGTGTTTTTAATTACACTGTTGAATATTAGTAGTACGGTAATTAGTAATTATTAGTGGTAAGTAATTAGTAGCAAGTAATTACAATTTTTTTTTTTTGAGTAACTTACCCAAAAATTTTCAGAACATATATATATATATATAAAAGAAAGTTATAATAATCTCTGAATTTTCAGTTTATACATTCTCAGTTTATTATATACAATCTCAAATCACTTACCGTCATCTCCACTCTCAGACAGAATTAAAGGACAGAAAACAACAAAGAGCATCCGTAAAACACCCGCCATCTCTCATCCAGCAGTACAGACATAGATCACTCAAGAGACACGTCCTCATTACTCACACACATTTACTGACAAGTGACAGCTCACAGTTAAACTCTCAGTGGTACTTTCAGATGAGAGATGAAGACAGAGAGAGAGAGAGAGAGAGAGAGAGAGAGAGAGAGAGAGAGAGAGAGAGAGAGAGAGAGAGAGAGAGAGAGGGAGAACAGGATATGTCTCACATGTGACTGAAAGAGACGTGTAAGAAAGCATTACATGTGTTGGGAGTGGAACTGCTCTGAAAATAATAATCAGAAAATGTCACAGAAATGTCCAATGTTTCAAGTAACTTAAAGCAGCGCAATGCACTTTTGGCAATTTATTTGCTGTTTTCTCGCTTTTTGCTCGCGGGTTTCTCTATAGAGCTCCCCCTACAGCTTCGGAATAGATATTTACCAACACTGTAGTCAAAACTCGTTGGCGACTCGCTCCCCTCCCATCTTCTCCCGCTGATCATGTGCCTTTGTTTTCAAATAAGCCGGCGAACGCACGGAGCCATGTCCACTGAGGTATGTATACAGAGAAGGCTAGCATATAAATGTTTATATAGTGTGTATAGCCGTTTCTCAATATGCGTTCTTGTCTGTACCATAGACAGTATATAAACTGGACACAGCGACCCCATTGGATTCAACGGAGAAAAGTGAAGTCAATTAGAAGCACTAACTTCCTGATGGTAGAGCGTACTGCGCAGACTCAAACTGAGCTTGACGACGTAGATGTGACGTGAGCAACCCGTCTATCTACTAGTAGCTGTACCAAGAGAAATCTGAATCATTCCCTTCCGAAACTTGCAGAGACGGAGAGTGTGAGTAGGAGGTGTCCATGAGCTAGGAGCAGGAGAAACTTTTGCTAGGTATTCTGATTAATTATTTTGTCATTTTGCCTCCACGTCCCCCCGATTGCCTGCGAGCTTCTCCTCCTGTCCATACGGTAATCTCTCTACTGTGCGACAGAGAGTCGCGTGTTATGACGCAATCGTTAGCCTATTTTTACAAAAACTGCTTCTACGGGGCCATAACGTAAGATACAAGGTAATGGAGCCGTTTATACATTTTCGTGTTTCTTTAGAAATAAATAATGGACAAATGGAGTCTTTAAACGCCTCAGATGTAAAGTTATTCGCTGTCAAAGTGACGCCAAAATGAATGGGAGTCAATGGGATGCTAACAGCAGGTGATGGTTCGCTAGCCAATGGCGGCGCCCGGGGAAACTTCAAAATAATATCAGAGAATGTCTAATATGGCGAGAAGTTTCACTCTCACTACACTTCCGGCTTTTGAACTGGTTGCAGTTCCACTCTGATTCCATATGAGGGCGCTCACAGGACGAGTGCAGAATGAATGGAGGTCAATGGCGGTATACCCCTCAAAATCCACTTTTCTCAGGATATAATTTTTTTGTCTAGTAATTTGAATGTTGTATTCGAAAGGAGATGCAAAGAAATTACACATTGCTGGGTGTTAGATTTTTTAGAGTCACTTATTTGCTTTAAAAAAGTCTTTCAAAATGTCAGTGACGTCAGAATGCTGACGTCATTAGCAGAATGCTAGCGTGTTATGGGCAACAACAACTCAACCTGTAAGAAATCAAAACGACATAAGTACTCGTTCATTCAACTTTCGACCTAAAACCCATGTTGAACTTGCAAAATCTACAATCACATCTGAGATTTCTCAACGGCAATCGGGTGAAAGAGACAAATTTAGCCGTCTAGCCCCATTGACTCCCATTCATTTTGCACTCATGGCAAGCGCCCCCAGTGGAACTCTGGTGGTACTACAACCAAAATTCGGTACAATAGGGCTTAATAGGGAGTGGACAGGTTCTCCGTAGACGGGCTCTGATAATATGAAACCCTGCCCCCCTGGGGCCTGTACCATGAAGCCGGATTAGGTGGCTAGCCAGCTATGTTTCAGCTTAGTTTCCGCCAACCCTGGGTTTTAGGTACTATGAAAGTAGCTTGGCTTTAATCGGTGTTCGTTGCCATGGTATCTTACGCTGCACGGCTAACCTGCTCCGGGGCAGGTTATGTTCTGAGAGAGAGAGTTGCGACACTCTTTGATGTCGCCGCTATGGCTGTCACGTGGTTCATGTAAGCCCCAATAGTTCCAAAACGTACGCTGGCTGTCATGTTCTTCTATGGGACAGACAGCAGCGATTGCATTATTGAACGGTAAATATAAAATAAAACACACACCCAAGTACTTTTTCAACTGTTATTGCATTATTGCATTTTGTTAATGTCAGTTTTGCTTTTGGAGATAAGTTTTAAGCTATATTTTTGGAGGGAAAAGCTTAGTGTTCATGTTCGCATGGGTAGTAGCACTGGCTTTAGCGGCTCTAACTTAACTTTTCCATATCATTCATCTGATGATGGACGTCTCATGATATTTATTTTAGCACAACTGGGCTGTATTAGGCTATTGATTCCCGTGATTTTGCTTATAAATTTTTATTCAGCCATTAGCCTACCTTCATGATCACGCAAGAGGTCTGCCGTGGCGGTCCGTTCAGAATTCGCTTAGAAGCTAGCTCACTTCTTCTGATGAAAGTGGCCACCCCCAGGACCACAACGTGAAACATGATCATGTTAAGACTAAGAATATTATTTTAAGATTAAGGCCATACACATTATCAAAACTATAACAGATTAAAAACGAATTTAAGCATGGCTGATACAAATGAAGGTTTTCAAATAAAATATTTTTTATTAAACAATGACAGACAACAAAAATGTGTGCTTGTGTGTGTGAACAAGAAAAACAAAAACCAGGGGCAGGTGATCCATGAAACAGACAGGACTGGTGATGGCCATAACAATCCTAAAGGTCCAGCATTGTTCTCACAAGCCGCTTCACTCAAGACAATAATAACATAATGAAAAGTTAGTATATCCCAAAAAATTAAATTAAATAAAAGTTGCTATAAAGGTGGTAGCGACTCATTACCGAACTCTTAGCTGACGAAGTCGCGCTAGCTAACTAACGTTAGCTAGCAGGCAGTGCTTGAAAATTGGTTGAAACAACCAACATAAAATATAAATAATTACGCTGTGCATGTACAAATGAAGACCAGTATAAGCATCGCAAAGGGCCTCTGATACAATATAGACAGTTGACAATTCAAAAGAGGTCGATATTTCGGCAACTTAACTCTGGAACAACTCGACGCGCAGCAATGTAAGTGAATGGTGTCCAACGCCCAAATGACAGTGTTAGGAACTATTCCGATCTTCATATCCCGGAAGTAGGCGGTTAAAAGCGCCGCCATTATTTACAACGGAGGTCTATGGGAGTGTCGCAACTCTCTCTCTCTATGGCTCTGCTGGATTCAAGATCTCAGACTGAAGTTTGACCAATCAGCTGAGAGCAAAGAAACATATAGGTGACGTAACTTATTCCAAGTGTCTGTTGCAATGACTTCACCTTTTCTTCCAAATCCTGTGACATCTCAGCGCAAATTGTTTGACGAGCACTTCGTAGAGAAAGAGTTTTTAGCCAGACAAAATCCCCTTGCCTTTCCTGATAGTTACTTGTATGAAAGATACAGATTTTCCGCGGAAGGAATGTCTTATCTTTGCGAACTTCTTGAGCCGCACATAAAGAATTTAACACGTCGAATTCATGCACTTACTGTACCGCAAATGGTATTGCGTTTTTTTTTTTTAAGTGGTACATTCCTGCACGGTGGGTGACGCACAGAAGCTCGGGGAAAACATATGTTTGTCGAACCATTCGCAAGGTGGTCCTCGCTCTGCAGGAGTACATGAATAGTTTCATTAATAGTGTTCCCCGGACATTTATCGATCATGTCCATAAAAGAGGGCTTTTATCAAATTGCCAGTAAGATATTGATAGGGTGACATCACATGAACACTTGTTTTTTTTTTTCAAAAAGCAAATTTCACAAATGTAGCCTACTATACAATATAATACATGTTAAGAATTATTTTGAATCTTTTTTATTATTATTCTGTTAATCTTATGATAGGATTCCCAAGTCATTGCAACATGTATGCAGTGTAGATGCAATCACCATACAATATTTCACTTAATAAAAGCACACTGAAACTGCAGATAGGTCTCAAACTGTTTTATTGGTTTTGTGGGATGGGAGGGAGAAAGAGCAAGAGAAAGTTGCATTAATAAATATTCATACTAAAGTGTTACTTGGTTAAATAAGTTATACTAATATATATATATAAAATATAACTACATACTGAGATCAGTTTTATCAAGCTGTTTGATTTTGTTTGGAGCCTCCTCAGCTCACAGTCAGCTCCTGAACAGTCTAGTTCAAGTCTCCTTTAGTGTGCAGTCAAGTTCAAGACTCCTTTAGTGTGCAGTCTAGTTCAAGACTCCTTTTGTACAGGGCCCTGACTGAGTCGGTTTCCACCTGAAATATAATTCCACCACAAACATGATCATTACAAGTTTTCTGGAGGCTCATCAAAATCACAAAAAGTTCCTTGACTTCCTACAAACACAGGACTGACTGTAATTTATGTCAAGGGTTTTAAATTCTTACACATTTCTTCTGAAGCCCATTGAGGTAGAGGCCTCAGTTTCTGGGGCAGGTTGTGAAAAATCCTACAATAAAAGAGATGTGTAAGGGCCAGTCCCTTTTTTATGCCACACATTCAAATGTTTGCCATAATAAAAAAGCCCAGTGCATTCACCTCAGCAACTGTCTGAGAACACACAGACAGAGTGTCTTCATTTTCTCCACCCTAATAAATAAAAATAGGCCAATGTAAAGCATAACTGTTGTAAAGCAGGTTATGTTTGGTGTTCTGTCTGGTGCATACTGACCTCTGTGTGGGAGACTGTGTGCTGGCTTCAACAGGGACACTGTATTTCCCTCTACTGCAGAACATAGTCAGCTATATTTACAACTTAAAAAAGTAGTAATGTATTGCACACATACCCAGTGTTACTTGCTTAGAGGAGCCAGCACCAGGGTCAGATTGTACAGCACCTGTAATCACATCCATAATCGGCCGTCCCTTATTGCCTACTCAGAGCCAACTCCTCTGCCACAGTGTATTCTGGTTTACTGAATTTAATTCTTTATTTCTGTTTGCTGCAAACAAGTGTTTGTGATAAAATGTTCACAAAAGTAATAAAAGGTTGTGGTAAATACTCACCACTTTGAATTATATTTTTATATTTTGTCTTTATCTGCTGACAAGAACATTTGGAGTTGGGGTTGCATCTAAAAATCAATGAATATTAATCTTTCTTAGTACATACATGCACATTTTTTATATAATATAAAAATAGCCTATAGGCTATATTACACATAAATAGGCTACACATAGCCTACATACATACATAATTTTACATAAATATAGAACGTATTTGTTTAACTTACACATTAACAATCAGCAATCTTTCTCCAACAGTCTTCTCTTGCTTTGGCAGCAGAGACCGTATTGTTTCGAGCTTGAAATACATATTTAAATTCATCGTAATTCTGAATGATTATCTCTTGCTCCTCCGCGGAAAAATATATCGCTCTCGCTCTACCCGCGATTGGTTGTTCAGTGTCGACGTCACTCTTTTATGTGCACGCGCGCGTGGAGTAATCATAGCTTGAGGATCAAAGCCTGAGTTGACAGAGAAAGTTGATGAGCTGCATCATGGTACCAATAAAGCCTGATTGCATCGGTTTGGTTTTGTCAACTCAAAACTAATCCTGTAACCCCGAGTTTGTTCAGCTACCTTCATGGTACAGGCCCCTGGTCTGTACTTGTGTTCTTGTGGACTTGTGAAACGTCATCAGTCGCTGCCCAAGTACTGTTCCAATTCAAAGTTCACATCTAGCCAAGTCCAGTTCAAATCCCCGATTCCCGGATGTGTTCTTGATCCGCCCCTTTTATCGAGGATGCATCGAGAAGTGACTTGAGCGGACTTGAGACAGCCAGGTATCCCAGAATGCATCTCACACCAACCAGCAAGCGTCAATAGCAGAGGAGAAACCCCGCGTAATTTAAAAATACTGCTGTAATTGTGTCACGAAATGTTGTTTTAAGAGTATTTCAGGCGAGAATGTAGTTGTTTAAAGCTCAAATCTTTGGTTTATTTATAAAGATAGCGCCTATTTGAAAATTTGATCTGACGTTTTCGGAGTTGTGAGAACCAGGCAATCGGACGCTCATTTATAGTAAATATGTGACCCTGGATCACAAAACCAGTCTTATGTTGCACGGGTATATTTGTGGCAAAAGCCAACAAAACATTGTATGGGTCAAAATTATAGAGTTTTCTTTTATGGCAAAAATCATTAGGATATTAAGTAAAGATCATGTTCCATGAAGATATTTTGTAAATTTCCCACCTTAAATATATAAAACATTTATTTTTGTGAATGGATGCAGCACTATCGCCAATAGAAATGGACAACTTTAAATGCGATTTTCTCAATATTTCGATTTTTCTGTACCCTCAGATTCCAGATTTTCAAATAGTTGTATCCCGGCCAAATATTGTCCTATCATAACAAACCATACATCAATGGAAAGATTATGTATTCAGCTTTCAGATGATGTATAAATCTCAATTTAAAAAAAATTACCCATAAGACTGGTTTTGTGGTCCAGGGTCACATATGTCTAATGAAATACCAGATTGGGATTCGTTATAATGTAGTACAAATTTCTTCTATAATAAAGTGATTTTGTATGATTTGTAACCAGGCACTAAAGCGATTACACATAAAACGTGCTTTGAACCAATCGGATTGCTTGGGTCCTAAGCTCGGACTCATCTCTTCAGTAGGACTCATTTGTTCAACACACCGGCCCAAAGTTGCAAGGGTGGTTTTTCCATAGACAGTGGGGTTTTCTGCTCAAAGGCGCTAGGGGGGTGCGAGAAGACCACCATTCAACCCGAAAACAGTCATAACCATTCCAATGACTCCAAAGCTGTTCAGTTAAGGTAAAAAAAAACCCTGCATAGTTATTGTATCAACCTAAAGTAGAAGAGCTGGTACCAAAATTATTTACAGTAAAAAGTAACAGTAAAATGTCCTTAAAATCAAATATGAAATTTACATGATAGGCTCAACAAAATTCAACATAATTAAAGGCACTATGCAACTTTGGCCTTCTAGCGGTTACATAAAACTGCATGCCTTTTTTGGTTGTGGTTCGGCTCTGCATGACTGTGTGGATGAATACCGTTATCCTACTACACATAAAATATTAACTTGTGAGATATAACCTGTTTCGATGGAAAGAATATCAAGCTGACAAGCTGAAGACGTTACTGTAGCTATAGGCTACCTAATAGCCTAATAATAGACATGGTATACTTCCTTGAAAATAAATTCCACTACAGCGCTACAACAAACCATAGTAAAATGACCCTTCACAATAATGCCATGATGAACTCTGTTAAGAGAGCTACATATGGCAATTTACTAACCTATGCCACTCCCACACCATACACGTGTCAAAGTAGCTGGAGCAACTTTTCCCTATTTACGAATATGACAAGACATGCACGGGCAAGTGAGGTATGTACGTAATTTCCCACCATCCCACTAGGATTAAAACATAAACACTTACCATAGGCTTGCAATGGTAAATCAGGGTAAAAAAAAAAAAAAACTTTTGGAAGAAGGATTGATGATGTATTGACTCATTGTTAAAGTCTTTTGATGTTGTTTATATGTGGTGTTTTTAATATGCTTTAAGACAAACCATGTGCAAATTCATAAGGCAACACCATTGCTGAGTATTTTCTCCTTAAAACTGCCGTGAAAAAAAAAAAACGCAACGTGAGATCATCAACGAGTGGATCTCTGAGCTGGTGAGTGAGTGGAGACGGGGCTAATTTGCATATTCATGGATTCCCCGTATTCTATGAGGCAAGGGTGTAGAGTTACATTCAAGGTGTTTTACGAAAAAAAAATTCAAGGAAAAAACGTTTAAATGAGTCATTTTGGTGATCAAAGATGAGTTTTAAAGGATACAATTACTACCATTACAGTGACTACCATTGTAATATACGTCACAGCTGTTATGTAAGAGTTAAGTTTTGCATCTTGCAGGAGAACAGTCAGCACTTTATTTAGGTCAGACAATGACAGACCAAAGCAGCAGGTTGTGGTTTTGACTGAAACAAAAACTGTTGCAAACATTTTTGTAGTTGGAATGAATCCGATGCCTGAAAAAAGGAGATATAGTAAATATCTGCTTACTTCCTTGTTACAAAATGACATGCAAGAGAAGAGTGGAACTGCAACAAAACGCTGTAATATTTATTTATCCTACTAGCAGATATCAGAGATTACATTTTATTTAGTTTAATGAATGAAAAAGTGATTGTTTTTTTATAATAATAATAATTACTATCATTATTATTTTAAATCTTTGAAGTAACTTTACAAAAATATCAAGAAAAAAAATATAAAAAATATATATATATAAACAAAGTCTGTTTTGCCAAATGATCAGGCATTGCTTACAGACTATTTGCAAGAAGTGCAGCTAAATATGAAATGAAAAGTCCTCTCTCAGCATGTACCTTTAATCTGAAAAACAAAAACAAGTGGTAACCTATTACAACCCACTTCCTGTCGCCTCCAGCAAATGAGTTCATGTAAAAATGAGGCCAGCACATCATCAATCAGAGCTGCTACCTGTCCTGTAAACAAAGTGAACAAGTCACAGACAAGACTGGATTAATGTCCAATAAATCAAACAGACTTTCAATATTAAAGGTCATCTAAATGAATCATGCCATAAAATAACTGTAGATTGTACTGTATTTTAGAAAGATTATGACCATTTAAAGGCTACTGACATTTGCATGGCCTAATGAATGATTTCACTGATGACACATTAATTAAGTCTTGAGGATACACAACAAAATGTAATCCTTTCCTAGTGTTGTCTATGTAAGTGTCACTGTGTTGTGGAGAGATTGTGGTTACTCAGCTGTATATCTGCATATTTCCTGTATCTACAGAGTACATTGATTCATTTTGTTGTGATACATTAAGACTATATGAATTTCCATGTAGAAAAGAAAAAAAGATTTGATCCAAGGAATTGCCAAAGTTAAAAAAATTGGCAAACCTGTGCAAAAATCGCAGTACTGCATGATACTGCAATACTAGATCTTCACAGTATGACTCTACTAGATCTTCACAGTATGACTCTACATGTGTTTCTATCTGGCAAACTCTGGCAATAAGCAGGGAAAGGTCTTTACAACCGATCATAGCTGATAATTTGTTTTTTGACCCGTCGAGTAACCGCATAAATGGATGTGGTGTGGCAACCTTGATAATCCTAAAATAAATCAGCATGATGTCTTGAATCTGAAAACATGTGCTTTCTTGGGTAATCAACATGGTAATCTGATCTGCTCGTCCTAACAATGACAAAGATCATTTGTCGCCAGTTTACTTCAGTGCGAACACTGAAACATATAATCACTTTTGTTTAAATTATATATAAAAACATTCTAATTTAACCAAAGGTGTTTGAAACCAACATACAACAAAAAACATTTGTTTAACTGAACTTTTGACCTTAATGTTACTGACATTCAGTCCTTGGACAACTATCTCTGTAAATCAGAAGTTAGATAGATGGCAAAAAGTTGTGCAAAGACAGAAAAGTCCCGTGTTGTGAAGAGATTTTGAGGCACACAGAGTAGGATTGTGTAGCATCAGTGGGAGGAGGAGGAGGAGAGTTTCAGGGTTGCTTGTGTTAAGTACTCTCGAATGCGTCCGTGGGCGACTACTGCGGTTAACACGCCGTAGCTCAGCGACGATCATGTGAGAACAAGAAAACGAGGTGGGGAAAGGGGAGAAAGCATGAGCGATTTAGCTCAGTCATTTGTGTTTTTCACAGAAACAGTGCAACATCTTTTCCTTTGGTCGGTGCCAATAACCTGAGAGGTTGTTAAGTCACCACGTGGGTGAAGGGCATCATTGGAGCAGCATAACGTGGTGCACAGAGATGCGACAAGCACTTTGAGTTGCATTGTGAGAGCCCCTTCCCCCTCCCCTCTGAAACCACACTCTATCGCTGTAGGCCCCTATCGCACAAAAACATCTCACAACAACAGCCTCGGTGGTTTCTCTGCATACAGTTGTTGTCTGTACTCTACGCTCAAGGCTTATTTACCGTAGGGTGCTATTTTTTAATGTACTCTTCTCCCTCATCTTTTGGGTTGAGGTCGGGATCTTTAAGTTTCTACACACCCCTGTGATGCGAGCAGGTGGTACAGAGGGAGGAGATGAGCTTTCTGTAAGAGAAAGTCACTTTATGGATACAGTTTTTACTGAGTACAGCAGATCTTTGTATAAAAGATGATGCGCTGAACAACTGCATGTCTTTTTTTTTTAAATGAAATTTTGTTTTATCCTCCAATTTTTTTGTGTGAAAAATGTAAAGTTGTTTCCATGCGAAATACCATCAGGAGCTTGCATTGTCAAAATGTGATGACTTCCTGTGAAAACTTTACCACAAACAGGTTGAGCAGACTAGTCAAATGATCAAGCTGGCGTGTCTTGCCATCCTACAACCGTTACCACAAGGCTCATATGTCTGGGAAAAAGCGCACAGCCACATTCACAAGACCCCATCGAGGAAGTTAAAAGCAGTGAGAGAGACTGAAAAAGAGATAAACAGATCAAAAGATTAAAAGAATGAATCTTAATGTCATTCAAAAGACATTCAAAACACTGACTAAATATTGACTTCTTTTTTGATTCATAATCATGACACTTGTTCTAACATTTAGAATGTTAAAAAGTATGCATTTGGCATATTAAATACATATTTGGACATTATAAAATGATTCATACAGCGTTTGAGCCATCCTTAAATGAAGCTATATTAAGCACAAGTTTGCACAATATCGCTTTTGCACAGTTCAAGACACAAGACCTTAAAGTCCTGAAATCAAAATTGAATATTGCAGAATTTATTATAAATTGTTTATCCATGCACATTATTATTTTTTTAATTCATGTGCCCTCGTAGACTTTAATCAAAATAACTTCCCCTACCTCAACAATCCAATCAATTCCCGATGGACAAAATCAATCCCGCCCTACATTTTTTCCCTCATATATACACAACTTAAAGGAATAGTTCACCTAAAAATGAAAATAATCCCATAATTTACTCACCCTCAAGCCATCCTATAGGTGTAAATTAATTTGTTTTTACAGCTGAACACAATTGGAGTTATATTAAATAATATCCTGGCTCTTCCAAGCTTTGTAATAGCATTTGAATAGAGCCTTGAGTTTTTGAAGCTCCAAAACGCGCATCCATCCCTCATAAAAGTAACCTCTGACCTGATGCATTACGTTTATATATTATAAATGTCATATTTCGATTATAGTTTAAGGTGCAGTAAGCGATTTCTGAAAAACACTTGAAAATGGATCGGACTGAGCACCACAACAAACTTGAAGCCAATCAGCAGTAGGGGGCGTGTCCACTCATGATGGGGGAGGAGAGAGTAAGCAAGAGGGAGATTTAAAGAAAGACTGTTGAAAGAGAGATGGCTGAGAGAGTCTTTACCAAAAAAAAAAAAAAAAATGTCAGAGGAATATCACAGGAAAAAGAAGGGTTATGATCAGGCAAGAGCTCTGGGACCTGCACTAATATTAGAAAAGCTTTCCAGCTCTGAACAGACCCAAGCGAGAAACCCTGAAACCGGATGCAGAGGTTACAGTGTTGTTTTTGCTCCATATGTGATTAAAATGGTTTTGAGTGTGTGCAGCTGTTGACTAACAACGGACTCTTGCTTACATATCTTCTGTACTGTATGTTAATTTTTTTGTTCTTCCTTTTCGTTCGTTCGTCATTTTTGTTTTGATGACGCAAGAGTTGCAACTATGGGAGCGGAGAAGGCCATTCTTTTTGTTCTTTTTGAAGAATTTTCAGAGCCTGATGAAATCTGTATAAATACGTGTTTAATACTGCAAAATACGCTCAGTGTTACAGTCACTGCCCTTGCCGTCCAGAACAAAAGAGAACATCCCAATCGAGTGAAGGGATTTGTTGAATGTGGTTCCTAATTATTGTGATCCAACATTTGCCTCGCATTTCAGGATGAAAAGACAAACATGTCTTCTAATATCTTCAATTGTTGCGTATACCGAGCTGCAGCAGACACATTTGTAAACGACTTTACTTGGACCCATTGTGCGAGCTGTCTCTTTAATACCGCGTGGTTTACATGTTGCTGCTGATTGGGCTGATATTTTTGACACACCCACCAAACAAGAGAAAACGTCCATTGCACACCGTTTCCAGGAAACATGTAGTTCAACCCGGAAACCGTAGCAAAACGTTGCATACTGTGCCCAGGTGGTATTTATAGCATAGGGGGCGGGACACTTTACATTCTAGAGAGCATTTGATTGGACAGAATATGTGACAAGAAGCTGAAGTCCAGGGTGACGTCATAAAAAAAATCTGTGATCCAATTTAGCAGAAGTGAGGGATGTAAGTTTTGAATGCTTAATATCTCCTAAATGTGAATTTTGTCATTGGTTTGGATGGAACACACCAGCTTATTCATAACCTTAAGCCTAACATATTTCAGTTTTGATTTCAGGGGGCCTTTAAGCTTTGTTTGGATTTTTCCGCTGTGATAGTGTCATCCACTCTTGCATTGCATGTTCGTGCATTTTGCGGGCGGAGCAATGAAGGGAGGGGGGTGTTTGTTTGGGTTTATTTCAAACATCAAGTGTTAAACAATTATTCTCAGAACTTGCCTTGCTGCACCTTTAAGTTTCATGCCGACTTAACGTTTTACTAGCTTCTTTATATTTTGCCCCATCAAAGAATATAGTGCCAAAAGAGCAATGCACGGTAGTGCCATTTAATTCCTGACTGAATAAGTTGAGCGAATGATTCATTCACTACGTTTACATGCAGCCAATAACCCGTTCAAAACCGGAATATTAGCAATAACCCGGTCGCGCACGGCCATGTAAACACCGGCAAAAACCCGGATATGCTCATATCCCGGTTTTTAAAAACCCGAATATGATCCCTGGGGTACCCCTTTTCTAACCCGAATATTTGGTCATGTAAACGCGTATCGGCATATCCCCATCAAAAGGAACATTGATTTGTGTTCTGTGCATGTTCTATTCGCAAGGAATCTTGGTCTTTTGAGTAGAGACGGCGCATACAAAAACCTGCGTGCAGTATATCGGAAGTAAACAAGAAGTAGAGGTAAACACATAGACAGTATATAAACGGGTAAACATGGCGAGACGCCATGTAAACGGGTTATTCCGAATGTTTCAGAAACCCAAATAGTGACCTTAACCCGACCATAACCCGAATATTGACAGCTTGTAAACGTAGTCAGTGATTCACTCACATGACAGTCACCCACAGATAGATTAGTGTCACTGAAAAATCCCCACCACTAATGCAGACTGATGACTAATGAGCTGCCTGGAACGCACAAATAGTGAAATGCCTCAGTGCTGCTGTTGCAGTGTCGCTTAGCCAATCAAATTCGAGGGCCTTACTGTGCCTATCAATGGAATTCTTATAAAAATAGGAAGGTTCTAGAAGATGCTGCTTCTCTTCTGGCTTACGTATTTTAGCCGTGATTATAGTATATTCACAAGATTGTGATATGTAGAAGTCCTATTAGTTATATCTGATGGTTTAAACTGAATGTGTTATATCAAGTGTGATGTTGTGGAGCATAAAAAATGAAGCCACTATATTCTTTGATAAACTGGTTAATGCGACAGCAGTGGCGTGAACTTTAATGTGTGAGTTCCGTGTTAGAAAATAGCATGCATGGTGCAGTAAGTGTGAAACAAAAAGAAATTGTACTTACTGCTGGGGTGTCACTGAAAAAAAAAAGAGATATTATACAAAATATGTACATCATTTCGAACTCAAATGTATCAGGAGTTTAAATGAACAGGAATTATGATAAAGACATGTAAATTTGGAGACCTCTGTTCTGACTCGACTTCCAGATAAGTTACAAGTATTGTTGGTAGAGGGCAGTAAAAAAATAGACAACCCTTAAAAAAATGTAAACTGTTCCATGAAAAGTAATTATGGTTAATGTGAAATTTATAGTCAGAAAAAATATCCAATATATTTAAAAAATAATAATACAAGAATACCAATACAAAAATGTACAGTCCTTACTTTATTGGCACTGAAAGAACTATTAAACTCCAGAAAATTACATCCAGAAAGTGATACACAATACATGATTATTTGACAGTTTTGTATAAATGTTGAAACCTAGAGCTAAAAGATGATCACTTTTAAACAAAGTACAGTTTCCTGCATTTACATGATGCACTATTCCTGTAGAACAGCCCATTCCGTTGGCAAAATTGTAAGAGAATGTATAAAATAGTTTTTTCCTTAACTTTTAAAGTAAACAGTGAATGGTTATTGCTATTTAATTGCACATAATCATTTAAAGAGCTGTGCAAATGTATCAAGTAAATTGTGATGATTGCTTTCATGAAGTAACCTGGTAGTTTTGAGAATATCTTTTCTGTACACCGAACAACTTATCCCAGTCTATATGACGCCTCCTGAGATGTTTCATCATACTTGCACATGCCCTCCAGCACATTCTAGATCCCACCAACAAACAACAATCACAGAAATATTTATTTCAATAGAATATTAAACATCCCAGCTCAAACTCCTCTCATTGTCCTCATCTTCGTTTTCTCTGCTCCACGTACTTCAACTTGTCAATGTCACTTTCAAGATCAGCACCATTCGTTGACGCTGTGACATAACCGATTCAGGGCTCCAAGTCTCTGCAACTGATTCTTCAAAACATGGAGAAGAAAAAAGCTTTAAAAGTCCCTATTCGTAGAGACTAATCCAGATTGGTCACTGGCAACAGCCACTGCAATGCAGAGAATTCCTGCTTCTTTCTGTAAGAGGTTGTGGGGATGAATCTTGGCAGCTGATTTTAAAAGTTCTCCTAGAAAAAAAAAATGAGACTGTGGGTTTGCTTCAGTGGGAGCCCATGTTTCTGAGATGAGCCTGTGCTCCAGCACAAGCAAGGGAAATAACAGACACTTTTACATTACAAACACAAATAAATCAGTGCATACTAATACAGATACTCCAGTGCAGACACGCACATCTTGCAGTAGTGTTTCATGTCAGTAGCCCAAAACCCTCTTACTTTCATTTAGATTAAACTTAATCATTATTATTAGTCAAATAACTAATCATTATTATTAAGAATTAGTCAAAGACAAACACATCCCAATCCAAATATAGTGTTTTAACTTTCTTCAAACAATAGTTTTGCTTGTATTAATCGGGAGCCCAGAAAAAACGGGTTGAATGTTATAGAAGGAAATTCAAAAGGCAGACACAGCTTATTTATACCACTCATCATTGGGACTCACTGAAACCGCATCTCAACACCACAGTTAGTCGGTCAGGGAGACTGTAAGTCTTGTTAAATGCCGATACAGTAAATCCCACACGTTTGGTTGTTAGTTTATGGGTTAGCAGATCTGCGACGTGGCCCGCTCTCATTTCTGCAGGCCGCAGGTCTGACTCGATAGAGCTCAGAGTGAGACGGAGAGATTGAGATGTCAGACCCGCGTGAGGAAGTCCAGGCTGAGGGAGGCAGGGATGTGTATGGCTTCCAGAGTGAGCGCTGAAGGAGTGTAAGGGAAGAGCACAGGGAAGGTGTACTTTGTGTCCACCAGCAGTTGGTTGATTTCTATCCGATCTTGGAGGCGATTCTGCAGAAGAAAATAAGAATATTAATCAGACATGCTCATTAAGAAGTCAATAATAAATTATGAAACAATAATAATTTATTATACAAGCTTTTGAACGCTTGTACTGTATGTGTATGTGAAAAAAAGAATTCTGATGAATGATCAAATGGCACTTGTTAAAGCCTGTCTAGAGGAGGTATAAATGTAAACAGGCTGTCTTTAGTTAATGTGCAGAGGAATAAAAAATTAAATAATGAAATATATGCAAAAATATATGATCTCAACAGACTTTGTAGCATAAACAGAAGTAACAGATGTGCAACGATCTATCTAAAAATACAATTTAAGTCAATCAAACAAAACGTTTACCAGTTTGGGGTCAGTAAGATTTGTTTTTTAAAATAAATAAATTATTATTCAGTAAGGATGCATTAAATTGATCAAAATGAAAGTAAAGACATTTATTATGTTGCAAAAGATTTCTATTTCAAATAAATGCTGCTTTTTTAACTTTGAACTTTCAGGATTCAAAGATCACATGAAAATAATAAATAAATATATACAAATATTTTAAAAAATAATTTCAGGGGACATGAAATGTATGAAACATGTATGGAGAACAAGGCAGACATGACTTTTAACGATAAAACAAAAACATCTATGTCCATAGTACAAAGACAGCATCGCAACCAATCATGCATGTCATTGGTCATGGAAATACCCAAGTTATACTATTTAAAAATAAATTAAAACAGAAAATTAAAATATTTTTTACAACTTTAATAATATTTCTATAATTTCTATATTAAATATAAATATACCTTACTATTAATTAAACATTTCATTTTTTTATATTAAACTTTTTAAGTAGGAGTGTGTTTGGTAGGATATTATTTTTGCTGTGGTTATGAACTACTGAAATTTGCAAGTGTGTGTACATAGTTGTACCTGTATGTCTCTTATGAAGGACACAGTGACTCGTTCCTCAAACTCATTGAGTGGCGTGTACAAGTTCAGAATCTTCACAATCTGAGGTGGAGTAAATGCAAGATTAAGACCATGAAAAGTCAATAATTTATTTTTTTTAAATCCAGTAAACAAATGTTAAATGCTAAATGAATGTTAAATGTCTACCTGCTGTAAGCTGAGGGCGGTACAGAGCGAACAAATGGCCTCTGCGTCTTGGGAGGTCTTCTTCTTCACTTGCAGCAGCTGGGCGGCCTGGATAACAGGCTCCATGGTGGTTATAGTTCCACCATGGTGCAGATTCTTACCTCTCACCCATTCCTCCAACTGACTGATGTTGTACCTGAAACAATACCAATGGACGAGATGGTCGTTACACTCATTAGACGTTCCTGAAGATATAACTAGGCTTTGGATTGGCCTGAAAGCATCAAATGTGTACCTGAGCTGCATGCCGGTACTCCAGGAGCAGACGTCTTTGCGCAAAAGCAGGTTGTTGAGGGTCACTGCATTGATGGAGTAGAGGAGTTGGCGAACCATCTGCTGGCCGATCTCAGGGTCCAGGCCGTGGTCCGCCATGGTGGTGTAAAACTGTCCCAGCTGCCTGATCAGTGCCTGCAGCGTGTAGCCCGCCGGACCTCCACTCTCACAGTCCATACTAGAGGAGCGGTTCCTGTAGCCCATGGGCTTCACTCCGGCCAGGCTGGGAATGCTCTCACTCTCAAGCATGGCAGATACTACCAAAACCAAACACACAAACATTTACTACTTATGATATATCAGAATCTGCAAATCATTAAAATGTTTAACGTGTCTCTATGTACCCACCAATCATGGGTTGCATGATGTTCTCCGCCACTCTGATGAGCTGCTGATAGATCTGGATGGAAAGGTCACTCAGAACCTGTCGATACTCCGCAAGGTCAAAGTTCTTCAGGCAGTGCTCGTTCTGCTTGGGACTGTTCTGTGTCATAAACGCCTATGACAGGAATCAACAGAATAATCAAACCAAAGATTAGTAGGCGGGGTCAACTGGGGCTTTAAAACCAGACTTTTGATGGCAGACTATGTCGTTATATATGTTAAAATGTGGTAAATGGATCTAGCTCTTATTTGCAGCTGAAATCTTCATCTGACGATGCACCGTAATGAAAATTCTGGGCCGAAATCAAAAATTCTGGATGCACTTGGCCCGAAAACTTAGCTTTTAAAAAGTAGCTTTTTTTTTTACAACTTAATTTAACCAGCGTTGCCCAGCACGGCTATATACCAAACAGCACAGTAGGGCTATTGAAAACAGAAACAAGTATACTACTGTACATAGAAATTTCATGTCAGCACGTTATTTGAGCGAACTTTGCTTTTCCAATTGCTTTTCGTATGGGCCATGAGCAACTAAGCGAAGCGCATGTGCATATAGCGGAATATTGAGCGGAGCGTCAAACTGCGCAGTGATAGCAGCTAGAGCGAGAGTGAAACCTGAGCGCTGAACACTTAAGGGTGAATAGCATGTATTTTTGGACGTTTTTCTCTTTCAGCCAAAAAACAAAAATACAATTTTCGGCTGATAATTTTCAGCAGCCAAAATTTCGGTGCATCCCTAAAAATATCCAATGAACAAACATGCAAGGAAAAAAACAACTGTAAAAAGGCTGTGACATCTCACCTCGTCCCCGCTGTACTGCTTCAGACAGTGCAGGAGTCGACTGGTATTCGCCAGCCAGAAGGAGGTCATCTCAAAGTCATCGTTGTTTTTCTGGAGAATGAATAAAAACAGGGATGATGGACAACCTATCATTATGAGCTTATACACTACCATTTATACTTATATACCCACCAAGCCTGCATTTATTTGATCAGAAACACAGTAAAAACAGAAATATTGTGTGCCACTTTTGATAAATTTAATGCACCCTTGCTGAATAAAAGTATTAATTTCATTAAAAAAAAATCTTATTGACCCCAAACTTTTGGACGGTAGTGGGAGTGTGTTGATGTGATTGTATTCAATATACATACCTTCAAGACCTTTTTAATGGCATTGATGGTTGCAGTAAGGAGGGAATGAACTTTCTGGTCGTCGTTGATGTAGTCGGCATGACGAATGCACATGAAAAGGATGTAGGCGGGGAGGCAGGGGACAGTGGCCGACACGGCATTTGGCTTCATGTCTAAAGACAAGACCTGTGTATTAATTACAACCATAGAACCTCCACATTCAAACGTGCCTGCATGCAACCACACATACCAGTAATCAAAGACTTGACCAGCAAGGCCTCATCTTCTTTGTAGTACTCCAGCATGCCTTCAAAGTCCTTTTCTTTCCTTTGTACAGTGACCTGACGAGTCAGCTCTGGTCTGCTCCTAGTGGCCTGAGAAACTATAGAAAGAATAACAGCACATCAGCACAAGGCTCTACTAAAAGTTTAATGTTAAACACGGAGAACAAAGGTAAACATTTAACCTTCCAGCTCTTGCACTTTCTTCATATAGATCCTCAACTGCTTCTTCAACTTCTTCTCGTTCTTCTCCAACTTCTCAACAAGTTCCTTTAGATCCTGGAGAACAATCATCACAGTCATCTTGAGTGAGCCAATAGTGTTGGATGCAATGATACTTTACTGCCCTTTTAGTATTAGTGGCTAGTAGTTTGAGGGCTCATTGAAAAATAATTGTCTTGTTTTCAAATATATATATTTTTTTATACATATACACAATTATACATATACACACATATACATAATTATTTTGTATATATAAATACACACACATGCATGTATATTTTTAAGAAATATTTGCATACATATACTGTATATGAAGAGTTCAGATGCAAAAGCCTCTAAATGCCATCTGAAATTTTCTTATAGAATGATCATTTTTATCAAGCTTGTATATTTAAGTTCAGTAATTTCACTTAAATGACAATTAATAGGTAATCTTCATTGCCATTTAAGTGAAATTATTGAATTTAAATATACAAGCTTGATAAAAATGATCATTCTATAAGAAAATTTCAGATGGCATTTAGAGGCTTTTGCATCTGAACTCTTCATATATTTATATATAATTTATATTATATATATAAGTATATTTTTTTATATAAATAACACAGTTTTTCTTAAATATATACATGCATGTGTGTGTATTTATATATACAAATTGAATTATACACAGTACACACACATATATTATTTAAACACAAACTTTTATTTTGGATGCGATTAATCGCGATTAATCTTTTCACAGCCCTAATATATATATATATATATATATATATATATATATATATATATATATATATATATATATACACACACACTATGTATATTATTAAAACAAGTGGATAAAAAAAATATATTTTTTTAACATTTTTCAGAGGCAAAACTGATTGTGTAAAATAAATTTTTTTAGAGGTTGTCATCTTGTTTTTTTCCCCAAATAGTTTATATTGTTTTAGCATAAGTCTAGCATAACTTAGAGGTTTATGCCTAAAACAAGACCCTCAATTGGCCAATTAAGTATGAAAAATACATTTCAAGTCAAAATATATTATCTGAAAACAAGTGTATACTATTTTAAGGAGTCTAGATAATTTTAGGGAAAAAAAGAAGACAAAAATGATTTTCGCCGCTTTTTTAGATGAGCCCTCACCAGGTTTTCGTTGGTGAGGCGTGTGATTTCCTGCTGCACGCTGAACTCCACCAGAGCTTCAGGAGAAAGCGTGGAGAAGTGGTTCAGCATGTCCTGCTTCTTCTCCAGATTGTCCTTCAGCAGTTCGACCTGCGTGTGGAGAGCCTCTAACTCATCCTTGTGCTGTCGAGACTGTGTCTGCAGCTGGGCCTCCAGCAGCCTGAACACATTCAAACATGACACACTATGGTATAAGCGGGTGTGAAAAGTGTACATACTCACTCTCTAACAGTTAGCCCTCAAAACATTTCACAAAAATCTATATATGCCAAATGATCTTTTACTGATTGAAAAACATTGACATATACAGAGACCTCGAAACAGAAAAGCCAGTTAAAGCTGAAGGGAAATCAAAGAAAATTAAAGCACAACCTGGCAACTTGCTTTAGACCCTGGTATGCCAGACCAAGCTCCCCATCTTCATTCAAATAACCCCAGTCTTGTGCTTTACTGGTGTTCGAGTAACGGAGAGCCAAAGAGACAAAGAAGCGGCAGCAGACAGAGAGGAGGGAAAGGCAGAAGAGAAGAATGACAAGATGGCAGGGCCAGTTAGTTTAGCAAAGCAAGGCATGGCAGGTCATGCCATTAGTCTGAAGACGTCAAGCATGAGGGCACATCTGAATTATCTGCAAGTATAGAGGTCATGTAGCTGTTATGACTTGGATTATTTCTCATTTCTGTTTTGTAGGTGAGCTGCCTGCCCAAGCAATATTTGTAAGGAGATGTGGCAATCTCAGGAAATGAGAAATAGAGAAAGGTAGGAAAAACAAATGAATGAGAAATCAGAGCTCAGTCCTGAGACCACAAAGAACGAAAACGTATTCTTTCAAATGTAATCAGCACCTCATCTAAAATCTGTCACTCTCCGACTCATATTGTTTCAAAAGACCACTTTAAAATTGTGACAGCGAGAAAAGTCAGAGCAACCTGGGTGAATACTGAACAGATTTCAGGGTCAGGTTTAAGGATACACTGGCCAAAGACAAAAAGATAAAAAGCCAGAGATGAAAATTTAAATAGACTGTACTAAGGCACCTTTTTTGAACACTCCTACATAGTCTCCAAAATTAACCCTCAGTAAGTGCCAAATGGGCTTCAGTGAGTAAAAAAAGAAAGAAAGAAAAGGTACTTGCTAGCTGGTCAGTAACTTAACAAGGAATTGCTACATAATAATTAGTTTAAATGTAACTGTAAGAACAATAGTGTGACCCTCACTGATCGGTCAAAAATAAATAAATATGAAAACATGCAAAAACAAGAGAGAAACAACTAAATATTAATACATTTTTATGTTGTAGTCAATGTATTATTTTTCCTCTGTGCTTTTTTTTGCATTGTAAAATAAAACATGTTTTTTTTGCAAATTGCCAAATATTTTTGTCAGAGAAATACCGTAATCAAGTTTGTTTTGTTCTTTCCTTCTTAAAATATTTCAAAAATATTAAATATTTTCCTCATATTTTGATGGTTTAATTGAACTTGTAGGCTCGTTAAAAAAAAATATCCTCTCCGGGCTTCACTTTTGCCCACTACTGTATAACTCAATTTATACCAAGAAATAATTGTTGTAGTCATTAAATAATTGCTTGGTTCTCTTTATAAAGCTCACCTGAATTTGTTAGATCATTAGACATGATGCTGTATATAATAATATTTTTTTTTTTACTGTTTTGCATGAAAGTAATGCAAAATAAAGTTTTGTGGCATAAAAATGTCTCCAACTCAACTTGAGCCAGTGGTGGCCTATAAATTTGACAGAAAAATTTCAGGTAACTTTTACATTTTTAGCTTTGAGACTGTGACAGCACGTGATTGGTGATTGGCTCTCCCGTAAACTAAGGTATACTGCTGAAAATGAAATTAGACAGCATGAAGAGCTGAATCAGAGAGCTGCTCTGGATCTTGCAAACAGTCAATACCACTGAATTCCATCTTCATAAACAAAAAGACAAATGAGTACGTGGAGGAGAGCTGGTGTCACTTTAAAAGCTTTTCATTTTGCAGATTGGGCTGCCTTACTTCTTTGAATCAGGCGCATTCACAATGTCCTCCGCGTCCACGGGCTTCTTGTTGTTGGTCCATTCTGATACATCATTGGAATTCTGTATGGATGAAACAAAGATATCAATAGAGAACAACGAGTGAATGTTTATATGTCTGATGTGGGACATTTTTATACATTTCAGCAACTCAATCTTATGGACAGGAAAAATATATCTGTGTGGGCCAAATATAACAGTGAGAGCAAGAAAGAGAGCTTTCTTTCCGAGCGTAATCAATACTGACTCTGATTCGCCCACCTCAGCAGATTCAGACAGGCTGGTGAATATAAAGCCACTTTCACTAGCAGTGCAGGTTTTGCAAAGCTCAGACAAACTATCACTATTACACACAACATTTGTTGAATTTAAATTACTCTGAGCTCCATCAAAGCCTATTATAAGCCATATATCCCATGCAATGTCTCCATGTCTGACTGCTCCACTGGAGACTGATGGAATACCAATGGATTAGAAAGTCTAATACAATGACAGACTAAAATAGCTTAATTTGGTAAGACAACAGCTAGGGCTGGGTATTTAAAAAACGGTATCGGTATTTATCGACGTACACCATTGTCGGTAACGATATGAAAAATGTTCTATATATTTTCATTCAAATGCACGCGCGACCACCACAACGTTGCCCAACATCAAATGGCAAGCGCAATGAAAGCGGAACGAAACTGCGTTATTTTGTGCTTCACGGACCGTTTATCAGTTTGGACCATCAATGTCAGTGAGTACAGCGCGATCCGATCTTGATCAAGCGACACTGTTACTACACAGCTCTAAGAGATCCGGTAAAGAAAGCATTTGAATTCGCCACTGAAGTAATAACATCGCTGCAAGATCTAGTGAGAAGCATTCACACTTCTCCGTTATTAACAGATCAAACAGCGCTGACGTGGAAACCAGGAGAAACATTGTGCCATGAATGAACTAGTTATAGGCTTTAAGTCCACAGATCAGCAACATTCATTGTATAGGCTATGGCTTTACTGTAGTAACACTCACTGTAACCATGGAAGTTTGACAGGAATAGTAAAATGCTTTCAAGTACGTCACACATCTTTTTCCAGCACTTCAAAACTCAAATATTATCATATTTAAATGTTATTTGTAATGTGATGACCAAAACATTATTTGTTCATCCTTCAAATACATTACCCCCATTTATAAAACTAAAAGTTTCAAGATGTAGGGAAAACTCTTTTTAAACTTAAAATAATTTCTCTTTTAATAATTATATATTTTTTAAATCAAGGAAATTTCTTTGGCATTTCTTTCTTTTTGTTGTATCGAAAAATTTACCTAACCGTGACACCACTGTGTCGCATCGATCCGTGAATTTTGTGAACCGTTACACCCCTACTTATTACAGATGTTGATCTACCTCAAAGTTTCAAGACCTACCTTGATTCTTCTACGTTTACACTTTTACATTGCACACATTTTGTAACATTTTTAAGTTCAAGAGTTTCTTTAACGCTTACTTTTTTATCTTAATATAAGACATAAAGAAGATATTTTTGTTTACATTTAATTTTTGACTGCTAAAACAAATTGTTGTTTGCCTTAATAATGTGGATAAAAAAATAAAAAAGTGGTTTAAATTCAAACTTTTGTACTTGCCTTAAAAAAAAAAAGGTTATAAAAAAAGTCAATAATTATCGATACCGAACGATATGAAACATTATATCGTGATAATTTTTTTTAGCTATATCGCACAGCCCTAACAATAGCAGTAAAAAATGGATTAGAAGCCCTCAAAGGTTAAATTTATAAAATGTGTACGTCGACTGATGTGTGGGTAATGTTTTCAGACTCACAATGTGGTTTATGTTCTCTGACTGTCTCGTGGAGTTCACAATTTGGGTCTTAAGCATAAGGACCTCCTCCTTGCGCACATCCAGCTCCTCATTGGCCGCTTTGAGTTGATTGAGCAGCAGGTTGTAGCCCTCTTGAAGCTCATTGGACGAGTTGTTCTCGGAGGCCCTGTCGGCCACCGCTTTCCTCAACTCGTTCAGGTCATTCTTCAACTTCTTATTCTCCGTTTCGAGCTCTTGCCGCTGTAAGCAGAATTTTTTTTTTAAAGAGTCTGAAAGAGGGTAAAAAGTCTATAATTTTTTTTACCACTTAAAGGATGATTTTTTTATTCAAATCTATCAAAAGTGACCCGAGGCAAAAAGTTGCAAATAAGCCAGAACGTATGTGTGTTTGTGTGAGAGAAAGAAACTTTGAAACAGAAAGAGATGGAAAAAATACAAAAATCAAGCATTGCTGACGGCAGCAATTGTATCCAGGTTAACCGAACGCCTGTAGCTAAAGCTTTGATCAGACGCAAAGACTGTTTGAGAACAAGAACCATCAGCAATTATTATATAAGCATACAGTGCAATGTTGGAGCGATTTAAGAAAACAAACAAATCAGTTATGTAATTCTACTGCCTTGAGATTCACTTGAGCTCCGCTGCACAACCACCCAGCTTTAGCCCCACCAAACATTTGCTTAGCACCGGCGCATCCTCCCCTAATGATTATCCTGTTGACAACCTTTTTTTACTCTGTGTAACTTTCATTAAAAATCATAATAAAATATGGGTAAAATATGGGGGTAATATTGTAAATGTCAAGTTTATTTGTATACCGCTTTTCACAATACAGATTGTATCAAAGCAGCTTCACAGTATTAAATTAAAATAATACAACAAAGTTTGTTTCAAGAGGAATTTATTGATTGATAAAATTAAATTAAATATCCCCAAAATATCCCCAACTGAGCAAGCCAAAGGCAACAGTGCATGGCAAGGAACCGAAAAACTCCATCAAGTGACCTAATGGTGTCCTAAAACTCCATCAGGTGACCTAATGGAGAAAAAAAAACCTTGGGAGAACCCAGGCTCAGTCGGGGGCCAGTTCTCCTCTGGCATTTATGAGCTAGAGGCCGGATTGTAGTTTGAACTGTAGGATTATATGAATGCCTGGCTGAAGAGATGCGACTTTAATCTAGTTTTAAACTGGGAGAGCGAGTCTGAGCAACGAACAGTTTCAGGAAGACTATTCCAGAGTTTTGGAGCCAAATGTGAAAATGCTCTCCCTCCTTTGGTGGTTCTGGATATCCGAGGTATGACCAAAAGCCTTGAATTTAGTGATCTTAAAGAGCGCGATGGATTATAGGGCGATAGAAGATCCGTTAAATAGACTGGAGCTAAGCCGTTTAGGGCTTTATAAGTCAGTAGCAATACCTTATAATTAATACGGAGCTTTATAGGTAACCAATGCAGTGATGATAAAATCGGTGTTATATGATCATATTTTCTTGATCTCGTAAGAACTCTAGCGGCGGCATTTTGGACTAACTGTAGCTTGTTTATTGAGGATGCAGGACAACCAGCTAATAAAGCATTACAGTAATCCAGTCTCGAGGTCATGAATGCATGAACTAACTTTTCTGCATCAGAAACTGATAGCATATTACATAGCTTAGCAATGTTTCTAAGGTGGAAAAAGATAAGTAAAAAGATTTTTGAACCGATAAGTATTACCTCTGTCTTGTCTGGATTTAATAAAAGAAAATTACGCGTCATCCAATCTTTTATATCTTTAACACACTCTGTCAATTTGGAAAATTTAGCGTTTTCATCCGGCCGTGATGAAATATATATTTGAGTGTCATCAGCATAACAATGGAAACTAATTCCATGTTTCCTTATAATATTTCCAAATGGCATCATATATATGGAAAATAACAGAGGGCCTAATACAGATCCCTGTGGCACTCCATAGTTTACTGGAGTTATGATCGATTTTTCTCCATTTAAATAGACAAAATGGTAGCGGTCAGATAGGTATGATTTGAACCAGCTTAGTGCTTGTCCTTGAACACCAGTATAATTTTGTAGTCGATCTAAGAGTAATGTATGATCTATAGTATCGAACGCAGCACTAAGATCAAGTAAAACTAGTATTGAGATACAGCCTTGGTCAGAAGCTAAAAGTAAATCATTTGTGATTTTAACGAGCGCAGTTTCAGTGCTATGATGCGGTCTGAATCCAGACTGAAACTTTTCATAGATATCATTTTGTTGCAAGAAAGAGCCCAGTTGAGCGGACACCACTTTTTCTAATATTTTAGACAAATGTGCCTACAATGGTTTTAATGGAGGAGGAGTCAATTGCACGCGCAAGTACAGCGCGCGCATTAGCGATTGGCGATCATGCTGCTCATCAACAACAATCATATTGGAGAGGCGAGCTATTAAATATGAAGAAAAAGACTGCAGACTTTTGACACATCTTGGAATAGTTCAAAAGATAACAGACATATTGTCCTCTTGTAATCTGCTATTGGTGAGTATCTATACGTAGGCTACCCTGATCTTTTTGAAGATTCACTCACGTTATGAAAGTCAAATGATACATATTTATATAAATTCTTGCACTTTGTTTGCCCTAGCTAGCCTGGTGATGAAAAAAATAAAGAGAAAAGGTTGTTTTAGATCTAAACATATAGAATAATGCATTAAACAAGCGTCTTTGACTGTTATTGCATCTCTTCTGCTTTTTCAGTTTCTCGCGCCATGTTTTAAAACGCTGTGTCAAGTTAAAAGTTAACTTTACTCGACACCCGCGCTCTTTTCCATTTTGTTTGTGTTTTTAAAGCACAAGCGCCTTCCTTAATTTAGCTTACTGCAGTTTTAAAGCCCTCACTATCTGTTATACATGGACATAGTAAATACGTAGCTACGCCTATAGGCTATATGTCAATGGGACTGCAAGTTATAAGTATTATGCCTGTGTAGGGACTAATTACATGCTTGATTAGTGATATTAATGTGTACTTTATTTGTGTTATTAGTACATTACAAGTTCATTACGAGTGTCTTCGAAACATACAAGCCATATACCATAAGTGTATTATATTTGAGTAAAAAGTATATGCTCAGTAACCTTTGGCTTAAATTCCAAATACTACAAATTGCACACTTTGTCTTCAATAACAAAACAAATATTACTTAGCTATACTTTGTACTATATACTATTGTATACTATATAGGCTAATGTATTTTGAAAGTATACTTCAATTCATTATTACAATGATCATTTTCAGCACAGTTAAAAATATACCTAAAATATAGCAGTAAAGTGCAAATAAACTGAATTTTCACTTCAAGTATATTTTTCTAGAATATATTGTTTAGAAAATATACTAAAGTACAATTATTTTAAAGTGTATTAAAACTTGTATTGTGAAAATAGGTAAAAGCATGATGCTAATATACTTCTAATACATTTAAAGATAGTAAAACATTTTGTTAGTATATTTGCAATGTACTATTTAAAAAAAAAACCACAGAGGCGTTCCCAGGCAAGCCGGATTTAATTTTTAAATGAAAGATATATTTCTATATTTAATAAAGTAAAGCCTACTTTTTTTTTTTCATTAGAGATTGTTTATTCTTAGCACCCCCATGAAAAAAAATCCTGGAGCCGCCACTGCAGCCACCAGATCAACATTCTTGTACTTTGTTCACTGATCAGAGTCAAACCTTTTAAACTGAGCATGCTGTTGGGTTTCAACACACCCATGTGCTCAGATAAATAACTGATCTTCAGATATGACAGAGTTCCTAAAGACTACAGACCTTACTCTGAATAGACACCATATTTAATTTTACGTCAGTGAAAACTAAGCTATAAAGGGATGTATAGAATATACAGGAAAGACAAATAGATCTGACAAAAAAAAACATTAGCACACAAAGGAGCAAAATTTGAGTTTTGACTAGTCTAAGTCCACTAATCCATGACTAGTCCAAGAGTGTGTTATATGTATGTGTATGTGTATATATACACACACATATACATATACATTCACACACACACTTCTGGGTTGACCAGAACGTAGGCTCACTATTCATGGGTTTCATCAGGTCCCTTTCCACAGGTGTATAAAATCAAGCACCTAGATTATGAATGCAGACTGCATTGTGCTTGATTAATACACCTGTGGAAAGGGACCGGATGAAATCCATGAATTGGCCGACGCTGGTCATGTGTGCGATGCTGGCCAATAGTGAGCCTACGTTCTGACGTACAACACAGAAGCGCTGCGCTGTTACACTACGTGAACTCACTCAGAGGCCCACACAGAGGAAAATTAATAGTTGAATAAAGTCGTTATTTTTGTTGTTTTTTGCGCAGAAAAAGTATTCTCGTCGCTTGATAAACTTATGTTTGAGCCACTGTAGTCACTTGGACTATTTTAAACATTGTCTTTACTAACTTTCTGGGCCGGCAAGTTTCAATTACATAGAAGCCTATGGAGGAGTGAGACAGCTCTCAGATTTCTTCAACAATATCTTAATTTGTGTCCCGAAGACGAACGAAGGTCTTACGGGGTTGGAACAACATGAGGATGAGTAATTACTGACAGAATTTTCATTTTTGGGTGAACTATCCCTTTAAGTTAACTATAATAACCGTGATATATACAGTATATAGGGATGGCAAAACAAAATCAAATTAAAAGTACACATTTATGTATGTATTTGAATGAATTAATATATTTGCATTTTCATATACATTCAGTTTTTAACTTATAATTTTTTTACTTGATATTGTTTTGCTATCACTATTTAATCTCACATTATATGTTGTATTATTTTACAACTTGGAGATAAGAACTTGATTCAAAATCTTTAAGGTCACAAGACACTGTTAAAAATCGGATTTTTTTTTCATTGCTTTTGCTTAAATTATTAATCACTTGTTTATAATAATATTTTTGGCCAGACGAAGTTAGACAGAGCATTGAAAAAGTCATTTTTATTGCTTTCCTGACTTTGCCTCAAGGTTGTTAAAAGAGTTAACCAAACAAAGTGTTGAATGATCAAAAGAGAGATCGATTAAGAAATAAATTGTACCTGACAGACAGTATATCATCCTGAACGTCTATTCCACACAGCCTTTTCATTTGAATCGAATTCAATGTTTATACAAAGGCACATCAATGTTTGTTCGAAAATCTAAGTATTTAATAAAATAAAGAATTGAGTTGCTTTATGAAAGTAAAACTTAATCCCATGTGCCATCCTGGCATAATTCAGCATTCTAAAAAAAATCCTAGTCTCAACTTTCTGTATCGTCCCACTCACCCAGAGTTTAACAGGCAGCGTGACCAGCAGCAGCAGCAGAGCGGCCCCAGTGCAGAACAAATCAATGAGTACTAATAAGACAGACATTTGACTAGCGCCGTGACCATTACACCGAGCGGGACAGACTCTTACCTTCAGACTGTTGTAGGCCAGGTCTGCATTTATATCCTCCTCTGACGTGGAGCTCTTGGGCTCATTACCCTGTTAGATAAAATAAAAAATAAAAAAAGATGTAAACACAAGCTGACTGATAAAGCAGAGGACCATGCTGTTGCAAGTACAGATGAGGGACCATCAGAAAAGATAACTGGAGTTTATGACCGGTCGATTATGTTGCAACCTACATCCAAAATGTGGGAACTGTGAACCTGAATGACTGCTTAACAACACAAAGATCTGTTGCTACAAACATCATGAGAGCAGGAAGAGAAGAGTATAAAGACAATAACAATCAGCAAATACTGATTATTTAAGATTATTTTGATTAATGCATACATTCACTACATTAAAAACCCTATCAAATGATTAGACGGTCAGTTTTCTTTCCTGTGTTGACATATTTCCAGTTAAGGCCAATGGATCTTTGATAAATGTCTTAAAATATATAGCTAAAGAAGAGAGTAATTATTATTATTTTATTTTGTACAGTATTTTACAATGTTTGTTATGTTTGGTTTTATTTTCTGTTTTGTTTCATTGGCAACTGTGAGATGAGAATGAAAGCAAAGCAGACATGACAAATACACATGCCTTGCGTTGGCTCAGTTCCTCTACTTTTTCTAGATTGGTCTGCAGCCTCTTTCTTTCCTGCTCCAGCTCTCGCACACGCTTCTGTAATTTCATGAAAACACTGAGGTCCATGGCGGCCTTCTCTATGCCCATCTCCTGCAGGAAGACAAATCATATTAATGCTCATCCTGAGGTACACCCTTTACAAAACCTGTTGTTGTATGTCAGCAGATTCAGCCAAATAGCTTTACCTCCACCTGCTGGATGGTGTCATCAGTGTCTCCTGCCTCTGACATACTGATGGAGGGGTAGTTGGAGTCCGAGCCCAGACTGCTCTGGTTAGAGGGGATCCTCCGGTGACCGGGATGGAACTAAAGTGTGTAAAAACCCATGTTAAAAACAACAACAAAAACAAAGTTCCAGAAGTTTAGACTCGGTCAGACTATTACCTTCATGGAGGACATGTCCTCCTGCAGGTTTTCGTATCTCTGCTCCAGTCTGGAATATTCTTTCACCAAGTTCTGATATCGTTGCCTCTCGTCGTCCAGTTCCACCTGCAGGCGGCTCTCTTTCTGAGACACATCACTTGCCTGACCTGAGAGACACAACACAGGCATTCAGACACAGGAAATAAACAATGAGCCAGACGACATGCTGCTCCTATTCCCTCGTATTTTGCTTGTATCCACTTTCACGAGCTTGAGTATTTTTGTATTATGTGTGAACAACATATATTTCTCATAATCTAGGTCTCTAAAGTATCTCAGGGTATGAAAAACTGAAACCTCTTTTGATCCATTTTAGATGTGAGGTCTCTATATTACATTCACACTACAGGTTTTGCGTAACCATTTGACTTGAATATTATGCAATATAATATTGATGATGATAATACACCTTTTATTGATCTTCGGTTTGATTGATCAATAAAAGATCTTTATTACTCTGATGGAAGACCTTTCAGCGTCAATGTGTAGGTTACAATATGTTCTTCATTCTGTAATCTCAATAGAAATAAAACAAGGACCTTCTCTCATACTCTTCATTCACGATGCATATTATAACCGAAACAGCACTGTAGACTTGCATCAGATACTTCTCAACTGTACTCCATGTTGTTTATACAGTATGAAAGCCTCTAATCACATCCTTTGAACAGATTCTGAGAAAGCTATCAGGCGTATGGCCTGATAGTGATTTGATGAAGCAGCCATCTATTAAACAGGCAATTTCAATTTAAGGAGATAAGTAGTATAATAAATTTGTGACATCGTATCCTTTGACCCTTTAGTTTGAAGGTCCATATCAGACATACTGGATAAAGAAGGTCCAACATTTAAAACTGCTTCTGTATTTCCCAAAAATGTTTGAATGTTCCCCCAATTTCCTTTGGTTTTCTTTAACTGTTATAGACCGTTGGTTATCTAATAATTTGATCTTATTTACCACATAAAAGCTTGATTGTGCCTCCAGCTTTAAATGTCCTATTCACTTGAACTGCAGAAGACTTATCTTTAAAGGGATAGTTCTCACACACAAAAAAACTAAATCATTTACTCACTGTTGTGTCGTTACAAACCCATGACTTTCTGTCTTCTACGGAACACAAAATAAATGATTTTGAAGAATGTTTCAATTGTTTTTGTCAATACAATGAATGTTAATGGGGTCCAAAACAACACTGAATGGATTCCATTGACATTGTATGGACAATATGTTGGAAACATTCCTCAAAACATTTTTTTTTTGTTCGGGCAGAACAAACAAAGTCATTTTGAATGACATGAGGGTAACCTCAATGGAATAATATCCTCTTTAGATACAGTAGGTCGAAGAGACAGAAAAAGTCAAACCAGAAGCGAAAGGTCTGAGATTAAAAAAATTCTGCTTCCTACTCAAAAAGCTCTAACAAAACAAACTGTTAAAAGTCTGCAAAAACAATCACTACATTCATAACAGCGCGTTGAACAACGTAAACAGCATGGATAGCAGAACAGCACTAAGGAACAAGTGACATTTAACTAATAAAAAGCGTATTGAGACCAAACCTCGGGTTTCAAATAGCATTCTCGCATGTGAACAGGCTTGCTACAATGGTCAGCTTTTAGTTGTGCAGGTAAAGAAGCAGTGTCACATTCCTCCTCTGAAATCCAATATATTTTCTGTCTCTCTCGTCCCACTTCTGCACACAGACCCTCTTGTGCGTCAAACAAAACCAGCCCAGCCCTCCAGGCAAGTCACACATCCTCTCACTCCTCATACCCCTTCCTCCAGATGCTTTGAGTGTGTGTGAATCTGTGAAGCGTGAAACTTACCCTGAGTGGAGGACTGGATTTTGCGGTTCATCTCTTCTTTCTCCTTCTTCAAAAGCGTGTTCTCTTTCTCCAGCTCCTCTACCCTCTACACACAAAAAAGAAAGAAAAGTCACACGACTCTTTCAGCTCAAACCATCAGATAAACAAGCAAGTTTAACTGTAAGAAAGCAAATTTGAATGAAATATACTAGGATCAATACGTTTGAGATGTTTGTATATTTGTATGCATGTTTGTACAAAATATAAATTATATTATCAGCAAGTCAATTTCAGAGAAAAGCTGAATTAAAATAATGAATTATTATTTCAGAATGTCTCACTAATTGATGTGTCCCCTTTTGGGCATATATATATTCCTATATACTATAACAAAAGTTTGGGGGTCAGTAAAAAAAAAAGAAGAATTTAATACTTTTATTCCGCAAGGATTAAACTAATCAAAAGTAACAGTAAATACATTTATAAAGTTACAAAAGGTTTTTGTTTCAAATAAATTCTGATCTTTTGAACTTTAAATTCATCAAAAAATCCAGAAAAAAATATTAAGCAGAACTGTTTTCAACATTGATAATAATAAGATGTTTCTTGAGCAGCACATCATCATATTAGAATGATTTCTGTAGGACACTGAGGACTGAAGTAAAGATGCTGAAAATTCAGCTTTGTCATCACAGGAATAAATTACATTGTAAATATATATAAATAATATATTAAATTAGAATTTCACCAAATTACTTTTTCACAGCTATGGCGATCATGTGAGACATTAAGAGACATACATACATATACATATATATACATATACATATATACATATATATATACACACACGCAAGCACGCACACATATACACATGTATATATATTCATATACATATGTATTTGTATGTGTTTGCATTACAAGATATTAAAAAATTATGAATATAAACGTAATGAATTGAGTGCATCACTAATCTTTAAGTCTATTAATTATAATTTAGATTATTTCTAATTACTGTAATTTATATTTATAATTTACTTTATCTTACTGTAATTAACTCTGTCTTTATTTTATCTAACAATCAAAACAAGAGGGAGATGATCACATTATGTCACATTAAACACACACTAGCTGATTATGTCATTTCAAAAGACCTTTTGTGAGCTAGTCAAAGCTCTTAAACAATTTCCATGCATTATTCAATTTTCTTGTGGGTGACAGACATTAGTTATGTAACAGCTGCCCTGTTATGAAAGCCAGAGTGTAATTTTTTTGTGTGGAAACTGAAAAGCTAAATGCATTGATCTATTTTTGTAACATTCAACCATTAACCCCAAGACAATTTAAATGAAACCTACAGAAATAAGAAAAACTACATGAGACAAAAATATACTAAAAATGGCAGCCAACATCGATTAGGCATCCTTTCTCACCTGTTGGAGCCCTTGCTTCTCGTTGCTGAACTCCTCCTCTATCTGCTTCCTCTGGGCGTTGGCTTCCTGAAGCTCCGCCCTCAACTTCTCAAGCTCTTCCTGCAGTGATGCCACCGGAGTGCCAGCGGCCTGCCGACTGCGAAGGGTCTCCAGCTCCTTCTGGAGCTTATTGACCTCTGATCCCAGAGCAACGTTAGCAACAGCCAGCTGCTCTTTCTGATTTTTATAATCTTGCGACTGTAAAGAAAAGGAGATAGCTGCTTAACATAATGCCAGTTTGTTTTGGTGACTGTAATCATGTATGCATCCTATTATCTTCCTGTACCTGGTTATCCATCTTCTTCTGAAGCTGCACGATCTTGTTCTCCATTCCGACATTGAGGTTTTTAAAGTGTTCGGCCGAACGGGCCTCTATCTTGAGCTGTTTGAGCTGACGAATGGCACGTACGCGACGGTAAAAACACTGGATGACAATGGCAGAATATCGGGCATGGAGATACTTCTTCCTCACAAGCCAACCACGGACGGTCTTCTGTATGATAATGGCTTTGTGATGAAGCAGGAACTGTAAAAGACAGAAAATGCAACTTAAAACTGTGCTTTAAAGAAACAACACGGAGAGAGTGAAACACAAGATAAAGTGCAGTGCAGTACCTCCTGATATAACCTGCGTATGAACATGCCCCGGGCGAACGCTTGAATGGTGATCACAGCCCCACGGATCCTCAGATAGTCCCGTCTAACTTGTACCATCCGGTACTGCTTCTGACAGATAAGTGTTGCTCGGGTCAGGCGAAGCATCTCTGCGTGTCTGAGAGACAGTGAAAGAACACAAGTTGTTAGGAAAGTTAAAAAAGGGCCAGTGAAGTTCAAGCTAAGAGCCGTTTACTTAAACACTCACCTGCGTGCCAAGTAACCCCGGCCATATCTCTGCAGAGTGATGGCAGATTTGCGGATCTTGCGGTACTGAATTCTCTGCAGCCATCCTCGCACGGTCTTCTGGATCTTAATGCAGGCATAGCGGAACTTATCGGCTCGGAGCTTCTCCAGATAGGCCACCTGCCCGGCCCTGAAGAAAATCTTTGTCTTTCCAAATTGGAACTTATCTGGATCCTGAAGGAGAAATTTAATAAAAAGTCACAATTAAAAGGCTTATTAATGATAATTATACTTGAATAAACAGTAATAAAATATTTGTCATGGTGAAGATGCTATTTTGTACAAGCAGAAGCAGTAGGTGTTAAAATGTCAAAATGAAATTTTTTGCAAAATCTGCATTCATTGATATAACAAATACATGACAGTTCAAAATTTTGGGGTTGGTGAGTTTTTTTCATGTTTTTGAAAGTCTGCTCACAGAGTCTTAAAAATCTTACAGACCCCAAACTTTTGTTAGAATGTATTTATGAAATATTTAAAATTCTTAATATAGGTTGCACTTTATTTTACAGTACATGCACTTACTGTACGTGTATTTACCTAAGAAAGTACAGGGTAATATAAGGCAACTACATTGGTTAAAGGAACACTCCACCGTTTTTTTAAATAGGGCTTATTCACTTTCTTTCCTACATTTAGATAGGTGGGCAAATGAATTTTTGTCTCAGTGCATGCATTGTTTTAGTTTGACAGGGTCGGCGCTAGCTTAGCTTAGCACAACGAATGGAATCCTTTGTTGCCAGCTAGCATGTCCTGAGTAAAAGTGATATAAAATTTTTTAAAAACCCACCTAATTACTTCTTGTGGCCTGCGTATTCACAACAAGTACAAATAGTGATGCAGATTAACACTAGGCGATTTCCTAGGCAGATATTGACTTATATATTAAGGACTATATTAGGGGGAAGCACAGGCGAAGCACTGCTACTTGGGCGTGATATCTCTGCGGCCAAGTAGCAGTGCTTCGCCTGTGCTTCCCCCTAATATAGTCCCAAGTCAATATCTGCATAGGAAATCGTCTAGTGTTAATCTGCATCGCTATTTGTACTTGTTGTGAATATGCAGGCCACAAGAAGTAATTAGGTGGGTTTTTAAATTTTTTTATATCACTTTTACTCAGGACATGCTAACTGGCAACAAAGGATTCCATTCATTATGCTAAGCTAAGCTAGCGCCGACCCTGTCAAACTAAAACAATGCATGCACTGAGACAAAAATGCATTTGCCCACCTATCTAAATGTAGGAAAGAAGGTGAATAAGCCCTATTTCAAAAAACGGTGGAGTGTTCCTTTAAGGTTACAGTAGGTTTAAGGGTAGGTTCTGGGTTAATACCTAGTTATTACAGTTATTGCAATCACTATAATAAGTACATAGTATGTACATTCGGAACAGAACTGTAAAATAAAGTGCTACTGAAATATGGTCTGAGCTTATCTACTTTTTTAAACACTGAGGCAATACCGTGGTATTAGAACCCAATACAATGGTATTAATGAGCTTTAAAAAAAACTGGGGTAATTGTTCAGACAAACATGGTATTACCACAATACCAGAATGAGAGCGAACATTATGCGAACAACTTACATTTGAGCTTCTAGCACCGTTATCTTACCTTGACCAAGGTCTCCAGCAGGTTCTTACAGACCTGCTTCTTATCCCCAATGGTCAGGTCCTTTTTTGTCATGAGCACCCGATATCTGCTGAAGAAATCTGGATAGGTCCACCTAAGAAACGACATCAGATGTAATGAGGAAATGATATTAAATACACTTGTATTCAGTTTGATTTCTGTAATCATTATTAAAATCGCTTCAGAATGATTATGGAATTTCATCTTCAACTATTTTAAGGAGAACATGAGGTTCATAAGTAGAGGACAGACTGATGGAGAAAAGGAAGCTGAAGACAGGGGCCCTGAAGCACAATAAAATAATCTGTAGATCTGTTACCTGGATGGATAGCCAGCGGCACTGATGCGGATGGTCTCGAGAACTCCACATGCTCGCAGTTGCTGAACAGCTCTACTAGAATCAAATCTAGAGAAAGCAAGAAATCAGCCAAAGGAGTGAGGGATCTTAACAAAAACCAACACAAGATGATCTAGACGTTTTTTTTCTGGGTACAAAACTTGTCACACCACAGGAGATTTGGGGCGTTATCTAGACCTACCGGATCTTTCTCTTGAGCATAGAGCACATCTCCCGTGAGAGAGGCATTGGGAGGCTGCAGTCCACTCTGGGACTGAAGGCAGTCTGACTCAAAACTCTGTGACTGTGTGTTCACAACCTTAAGAGCATGTGACTGACAAAACCCTCTCAATTTAGCATCCTTGAAGGACATCCTTTGTGCTCAGGAATTCGCAGAGGGCACAAACAGAGCCAAACAAGACCCTACCCTTTCTCAGATTTGTGAATTTTACAAGAAAAATAAGTAAACAAATACATTGATTATGATAGATTGTAGATGTAGATGTTTATTATCGTATTATCTTATTTTCCAAGATCTAAATTTGGGCGAAACATTAATTTTTATCATAGTATTTGGAATAGACAGGTCAATGTTATCAGGTTTTCATTCACGCAAACACTTCAAGGGAAAAATAATTAACAGAAGTGTTAAATCAGCAAGAATTTTGCAAATGGGAAGCACTTCTACTGATTTTGATCTAAGAGAACTAAGTCTAATTATTTTATATAACCTGATCGGCTAATTCTCAGAGGAGCTTTGATGCCTTTTTCTCAGAAGAAACTTACAGAGCAATTGAGGTCGATCAAATGTCACTGTACCAGCATGACTCTAATGTTCTCTGGCAGCTTAAATTAATTTGCTATACCTCGCTATTTATAGCCAAGATAAACTAGATAAGTTCTAATAGAAGAATAAAACTGAGGCAAAGAGACCAAACTTACACAAAGGATTCCTTAAAATCATTGGGCTTAATGCAGCGCACATAATGAGGGGTGGTAGCGTTCAGCGTTTCCATCAGAAGATGTAGAGAGTTCCTGAACTGTGAGGGAGAGAATTTTGTGAATCACCTCATCTTCATAATAAACACAGCTTCAGTGGATCCACCATCAAAACCTGGCCTTTGATACCAAGCCTCACCTGGGTGCCCACACTTTTCCTGTGCTCACGGTTGTGGCCTTTTAGAGCAGGTTTGGCGGCCCGGACGTTGATCCTGGAGGTCTTGCTGGCGGCTGAGGGAGCAGGATCTTTACCATCATGGAAGAGATCTGCAACCAGCTGGAACTGTACAAAACAAAGAAATTATATTTTTGTAGAGACACAAGAAGACAAGAATATTAATAAAAATTGTTATATTTGATTATATAAGTGTCACATGAAGAAACCTTAACTGCTTAAACTGAAAAAATGAATTTTCAGTGACATTACAGATGCATCACATCTTACATAAGAGGCATAAAAAACCCTTTTTTTATTCTAGCTAGACTAGTGTAAATTTGTATTCAACTCCAGCAGCACTTCAAAGCACTTTTAGAAGCCCTTTAAAATCCACTCCCTGAGCATCCACCGCAAGGCAGGTACACAGTGTGGTTCAATGCATTGCTAATACCATGATCCTGCCAAGTTTCAGCACTCTAAGACAGAATAGAGATGATATCATTAAACTGCTGTCACTATAGGTATGACACTAGATGACACTGATAAACAGAGATGCTAAAAAATAAAGTAAATACAAATTAAAGGTGTAAGTAGCAATGGTCTCACAAATTGCATCCCGATTACTTATATAAGTAGGCCCCTTTTGAACAGGGTTGTATAAAGTAATGAAATTAACATTTAATCATTTGTTATAAGTTAAAGCAAAAATCTGCCTCCGTATCCTGACTTTGAAAGGCTCTACACCATGGGCTATCACAATTTTACACTGAAATTGATTTCACTGGCTGTTTTAAATCAGCAAGACAGACAAAAATACTGTTTATTTTTAATAAATTGTCACCAGTGAAATATATCCTTAAAATTTTAACAAGTATTACATTTTAACATTAGTCAAGTAAAATAATAAGTACTTTATTATTTTATTTAATTAGAAAAAAATCCTCACATTCAAAACTAAAACGTTACCATTAGACCAGCGGTTCATACTTGACTTTTAAAGGAACACTCCGACTTTTTGGGACTTTAGCTTATTCACAGTATCCCCCAGAGTTAGATAAGTCCATACATACCTTTTTCATTTCTGTGCGTTCTGTAAGTGTTATTTGACGCACCCACCGCTAGCCTAGCTTAGCACAAAGACTGGATGTAAATGGATAAGGTAGCATACTAATCCCAATAAGTGACAAAATAATACAAACATTTTCCTATTTATGTGTTGTGATCTGTATAGTCACAGCGTGTACAAATAACAAGGCTATATGAGACAGAGACCATTTTTAATCGTATAAATACTGGGAACTATATTCTCACTAGGCGTAGGAGCACAGCTACTTGTCTCGTGTGCTGCGCTAATCACTCCGCCCAAGTAGCCACTCCGCCCAAGTAGCTGTGTGAATATACGCCCTACGCCTAGTGAGAATATAGTTCCCAGTATTTATACGATTAAAAATGGTCTCTGTCTCATATAGCCTTGTTATTTGTACACGCTGTGACTATACAGATCACAACACATAAATAGGAAAATGTTTGCATTATTTTGTCACTTATTGGGATTAGTATGCTACCTTATCCATTTACATCCAGTCTTTGTGCTAAGCTAGGCTAGCTGTGGGTGCGTCAAATAACACTTACAGAACGCACAGAAATGAAAAAGGTATGTATGGACTTATCTAACTCTGGAGGATACTGTGAATAAGCTAAAGTCCCAAAAAGTCAGAGTGTTCCTTTAAGTGATCGGTGGTAGATGTAAGACTGAAGTTATAGACATCACATAGACTATTTATTAAAACAGTAAAATATCATGTTTAATTATTTCTGTACAACCTAATTAATATGCATAAGTTAAACCTTCACTATTAACACAACAGTATTCCAACACTGTCGTGCAGGGAAGATCTTTAACTTGTAGATGCTGATGTGCTGGTGTCTTTAAATTAACTTAACTCAGATTCCAGCAAATTCTGTTGCCAAGAAACCTCAGGACAAAACATTACGAAAGAGAGAAGAGAGATCAGTATCGACAAAGACAATGGATATCCTATTAAATCTCAGTTAAGATGGATCTGGCTGTTCGAGTGATATACAGTGCTAGGTGTGGACAAGGTCAGGCCTCTGTTTGCCTGAAAACTTTAAGTCAATTAACTGCTTAAACAGGTCAGAGAGCAAAACATTAGCTAAAGTGTGATTTCAATCATGCAAACTTGAGGAAGAATGAAGTATAAACAGAAGCTCGGCTGGACAGGGAAGAGTAACATAACTGAGCTGAGCTAAATATACTAAGGATATTGCCTTGAATTAATAATAACAAATTGTCAAATCCAAAAATGTTTGATTTTATGATAAGAAACTGTTAATTATATTCATATTCATTATATTTAGTTCATGAAAATGTTATTATATTTAATATAATAGTTAATATTATTGTTATTATTAATGAACTTTCTATTCTTTTGCAATTTTAAAACATAATATTTGAATCTTACCAAAAATACCCATTGCTCACCTTACTGGCCTTGAGGATGTTTATCTGCTCCTCATAAACAGTGTCTCTGTTCTTCTCCAGGAAGCCGTCACACTGATATTCAACCTGCCAGGGATGACATAATGTCACAAGTTTAACTCGAACATCAGTGCCACACTCAAAATAACTTGCTACCTAATTTGTGTGACCCAAAACTGGCATGGAGAAGAATCAGCCATTTTTGTTGCATTCATCATGCATTATTAACACAATCATTTGTGTTGTGTAACAAAGTTCCTCACAAGTTGGGTTTCAGTGAGCAGATGTGCCCTAAAAACCCAGCTGTGCAACACACACATTTATAATATCCACAAAAAGTATGCATGTCACTCAAGTTCAATTTCGGATCAGTCATCTAGGCAGTATAAGGCCTGGTTTCACAGACAGGGCTGAAATTAAGCCAGGATTAGGCCTTAGCTCAATTAGGGCATTTAAGAAGCTTTTTTAAATGTGCCTTAGAAAAAAAACCTCTTTAAGTGTGCATCTTAAAACAAAACAATGGCACTGACATTTTTAAAGCTCATTCAGTTAAAACAGCTCAAACATGCATTTTAGTCTGGGACTAGGCATAAGCCTCATCCTTAAAACCGGGGGAAATGTTCTGTTAAAGGGTTCAAATCAATTGGGTTTACAATTTATAGCATAAAAGCCTGGTTTAGAGTTTCAAGCTGTTAATGATTGGATTGGTGACATCATTATAGCACTTAACTCCTTAATAAAAGCTGAACCCACCTTATCTGCAAAGTGGACCACAATGAAAGACCTGTTGGACATCCTAGGCTTTTCGAAATGCCCGCTGCTTGAATGCTTGCTGTACAGCTTCTGCGCCCAGTTTTGATCTGTTCCTTTGGGAACCTGTCAGATGCAGAAAAGAAAAATTCTGTGAACTGAAAACATTATTTGGGTTACCTGTAGCAGAAATAGCATGTTCACTCTTTTGAAGCTGCTCCGGTTCCTACTCAACAACTTCAAAGAGCGGGGGTGTTTAAAACTAAATTAGATGCTCTGTTCTACAGGTCTGCGTGGGATGGAGTTTTCTTAAACTCCTTCTTTCTTAAAGGAAGCTTTTTTTTTAAAATGTGCCTTAGAAAAAAACATTACTGGTGTGCATCTTAAAACAAAACAATGGCACTGACATTTTAAGATATGTCAGTGCAAATTGCTTTCAGTCAAAACAGCTCAAACATGCATTTTAGTCTGGGACGTCATTAGAGCACTTGGAGTTTTCCAATCGACTCCCACAAGATTATCTAACACTCCCACCCACTTCCGCCAAGATATTTTAGATTTGATCTCACTCTAAACTTTACCGTTTTATCCCGTTCCTTCCCGCAAAAGCCTGTAGTAAGAGGTCTACACTGATTTTTCCCTTTAGATTCTGTCTTGTTCTGGTGTCTATAGGCTAGGTTTTCCCATTTCCCCACACACACACACACACACACACACACACACACACACACACACACACACACACACACACACACACACACACACACACACACACACACACACACACACACACACACACACACACACACACACACACACACACACACACACACACACACACACACACACACACACACACACCTCAAGTTGTTTAGGCAACATGCCTTTCAAAATCTTTTTATCAACTTTTTTCCACTGCTCAGGCTCACCTTACACTCCTCATCAAGAAGGTCCAGGATACCAAGCTTGGCTTCAATGAGGTCAATGCACGGCTGGTTATCATAGAAATCAATAAGTGTCCAGGGGATCTGCTCCTTCATATACTCTTCTTGCTCCAGTTTAAACACATGCTGAGTGACAGATTATGTATATATATATTAGGTAAATCCATCAAACACATGAAACTTGTTGCAACTAAATACAGCCAAGAGTCACAAACACATAGATCATTTCTGTTATGCATTACATTTATGAACATGAAATGAATATGCTTTGTTGTTATTGAATGAAATATTTAGTTACTGTATAAACTATATAATTCGAAATGCAATTCTAAAATGATGTCACTTCGTGGAAGATGACTTCATTAAGGAACTGGCTTTTGTTAGTTAAACTACCATTATAATGTTATTATAATGTTATTATTATAAAATGTTGTCTAATATATAAAAAAATGATAAGATGGATGGCTAAATAATACACAGCAGCTGTAAGTGTTTAAAACTAATATGCTTTGTTCAGCAATTTGTTGTGAAAACTCTTTAATTTATTGTTTAATATTTAAAGAATATTTTTATTATTATTATTTAACAAATAATATATCATTTAAAATAATATAATATAAAACATTTATTATTAAAATGAAACTAATATGTTTTTTTAACCTTAAAAAAATAGAGAATATATTTTATTAGAATTATAATATTTATCCAGTATATTATGATATATAAGATAGCAAAGCAGAAGTGACTCAAATGGCCCTAAACATGGATCTAGAGATCCTCTATTACTGACCGAGTTGAACTGTTGCTGTAGTTTCTCATTGGCATAGTTAATACAGAACTGCTCAAAGCTGTTGATCTCAAATGTTTCAAATCTGTTGAGAGATGAAGACATGTTAACATTGAATGAAAACAAACTGAACACCTTCTGCACTTCTCTCTGCATCCTATAGCTTGGCACTTCTCTGCTTATTTACTCTAGTGCTGATCAATAAGTTCCCTTATTTGAGGAAGCAATTAGTCCCATGGCCAAAAAGGCTTATAAGCAAATGCTGACTCTAAAAACTCAATGAGGTTTCTGCTAAGGGAAGGTCAAAACATGAAAGACAGTTTCCTGTGGCCCACAGAGACATATTACCCTACCGTACTGTATATAAGAACCCAGGGAGCTAAGTTTCCAAATCTTTACAAGTATGCCCTCTCATAATCACAAGCATTACCCGTAGATATCCAGCACCCCGATGAATGAGTGCTGTTTAGTGGATGTATGCAAGGCCTTATTGACGTGCTCCACAATCCAGTCAAAGAGATGGGCGTAAATGTGTTTGGCCAGGGCATCTCGGGCGTTGACCGCCTGGGCGTACGGCATGTTCTTCACGTAGGTCTCGGCAGTGGTCACCAGCTTCCTGCGGCACAGCCAGTGCTCCATCTGCTCCTGTTCTATACCGAGCAGCTGACAGAAATGATGCAGATAAGTGTCGTCTCTCTGCAGGTGAAAAAAAGAGATCGTGATTGCTAAGGCAAGTGAAGAATAGTCATCGGTTTAATGCTTATATGCTAAAACAAACAACATGCAACAAAACACACTGTTTGTCGTTTACTTACGGTGATATGGCAGGATTCTCCATCTCTCTCTGACACAATTTCCACGTTCCCCAGGTGCAAGATGGAGGCGATTACCTTAAAAATGCTCATTTGATGGTTCTCTTTCACACCTGCACAACACACAATCCAACCATGATAAATATTTAGGATCAACGCTCAGAATGGCTTTGGTATAATGTTGCAACTCCTTGGTTATTGTCATTTTTATAGCTGTATTCCTCACCAAGCATTGTAAGAGCTTCTCTTGTCTTCACAAGGTCCTCAGCATCATTAACACCCTCAATGAAAATGTTCTCACCGAGAGATGTGAAGGTAAAGTCTTCTGCGCTGGCTAAAACATGAGGGTGAATGGACAATTTGAATGAGCAAAACTTAAAGACCATCAGTGTTAGCAGTAGGCTTTAGGATCCAAAAATGCTAAATAAAATCAAAATATAGGTATTATTTATCCTAACTAATTTATCCTTATTAACCTAATAATGTTTTATATTACCTTAACTATTTTAAATGTAATTTATTTTTTTATTAAATTAAATTTGCATGTAAATATTTCATGAGAAAAACCCCAAATGAAGATAATTTAAGTCATTACAATAATTTGACAGACAAGTTGCATCGTGTCTCACAGAAAAATCATCATCTCGTGCCACGAGGACCAGATCTTTAAGACATATCTGTGACATTTCTGCCATTAAACTGTATATACCATCATACGGGAAGTAACCAAACCATCATTGTGTTCACTGGGTCACTTACACAAGGCAAGATCTTTAAACTCTGGCAGAGATGACGAAGCACAGAGCTGGTAGAAAATGTGGTAGTTCCTCTCTTCCTCAGCCTGCAGAAACATTGACGTTCAGCACATGGAAAAGCACAAGGGGCTACGATTAAATCTTAAAGCCTCCTTCCGGTGTGAGACGCACCTGAAATACTACTCTGGACTTCTCCAGCAGATACGTTCGCATGTTGGCACCGATGATGTGATATCTCCTATCAAAGCCAATCTCAATGTATTTCCCAAAGCGGCTGCTGTTGTCATTGCGGGTGGTTTTTGCATTTCCAATGGCCTGCACAGAAGAGGAAAAAAAGAGTGTTAATCATGGTTGACTCACTTTTTGGTTGGTATAAGCTGGAACAGGAGGTTATCAAATGACTGATCCATAATAGAACATAAGGGTGGAGAGTTTCATAACAGAGGGTGTAACATGTTTGAAGAGGCATAAACCTAAAATCCCGTTTGCAGCATCATTTAGAACAAGTAATTACTGTGATTTCAGATTATTTGTTTGTCTGAGCCGGGATGTTATGAGTCACCTTTAGTATTAGTATCTCTAGGTTTGCATCCTAAGAGATCCTTCTATCACCAGTGCTCATTTCCACTGTAATGATATCTCTAAATTGACTGTGAGATTTGGCCACTCTCATTGGCACACAGATTATCTTCCTGAAGGGCACACAAGCCAGCTCTGCTCTTATCTGTTCACACAGGCCTGCCGATTCTTGGGTTTCATTTCGCAGCTTAAGTGTGCCAGTGCCACAATGAGATGGAGTGATGAGAGAAGGGAGGGCACCTTTACAGCCGCTGCACACTTTGGAAGTACTTGGTGGCACAAGTTTATGAAATTGAACACTGATTATTCTGGTAATGTGTCTGAATTAAGTGGTTCACAACTCATTGACATTATCTGGAGACCTGGGTCGTTTTTCTCTCAATAATTATTAAATACAGGAGTGTCAAGGCATACCTCCATGATGGGGCTGGAGGCCAGTACTTTCTCTTCAATGCTGGTGTCATTTGCTGAACCTCCCACAGTGGCAAAAAAGCGCATGGCATACTTTGCCGAAACTGTTTTACCGGCTCCAGACTCGCCACTCACGATTATCGACTGGTTCTTCTCATCTCTGCAGGAAAAAAGTTCAGGTTTACATACAGAATCAGTGTCTATATGAATACCTGAGATGATATACATGATAAATAAGTGTATTCACCAATCAAATGGTGCTTACAGAAAAGGGAGGTCTATGAAACATGTTATGATGCATGATGCAATCTGATGCTCTTATAAAAGAAAATCAAAATAAAGAGTACGACAGGCCTTGGAAAATTTTGATTTTTCTCTGGTCCCAAAATATGAGAGGATCAGAATAATTAATTTTTCAAGTGTGACAATTTTTTTGTAAAAAATGAATGAAATTGTGTAACTGAATTTGTTATCATATGCAAATACTTTTGATATTAAATAACTTAAATTACAAAATATAATATATAAATGTTAAATATATGTTTTGAGTATATATATATATATATATGTGTGTGTGTGTGTGTGTGTGTGTGTGTGTGTGTGTGTGTGTGTGTGTGTGTGTGTGTGTGTGTGTGTGTGTTGGAACCTCACAAGGTTCCAGGATGGCCTTTGTACACAATGACTAAAACAAGAGGAAGCTGGCTGAGAGATTTTATTATGTTTTTAACAAAGGAAAGTGTATGATTTACAGTCACATTTTGTCAGCTGCAGACATTTTGTCATGACTGCAGTTAACATTCTCCAATACTCTGACATCTCCAATCAAAACCACACCAGTTGCCGCTGGTCGGACTTTAACAGAGTCTGTATGCACTAGACCTGGATTTCCTCCTTCGCCTGAGCTTATTTTGGGACTTCAGCATTACACCAGTCATTAAGAAGTCACGATGTCTCGGCATGGGATGTTTAGCTCAAGCTTAAACCTGATGTGCAAATGGTTTTGTCTTTTGTTTCAAGCGACAAAAAAAACATATAAATACAAAGGTTCAAAGAATGATGCTGCGTGCACTGTGATTATCTGCCCACTCTATCCATTATTAAATCGAGTGGAACTTTCAGATTACTCACAGCTTTCAAAGCGCATGCTGTCATTCCCTGTTTACGGCCAGTGAAAATCACTGCTCTGAAACCAGAGCTTTTTTACAAAACAACAGAGCTGAACCAACAGCTTCATCATTTATTTGATGCAAATAACTTATTAAACTCTTCTTGAGAAATGCTTAATAAATCATCGATAGTCACATAAAAATCATAAGATGAGATGACAGTAATCCAGGGTGGCTTTAACTACAAAAAGAGTTCTCTAAAAAAAGAGAGAAGTATTACAAATAAAATAATACCTACTAAAATAGCAGGTGCAGTATTATCATATTTCTAATACTATTTTGAATGTAATGGTACACTAGTGTTCTAAAGGTTGGAATATGTATGATTTTTTTAAAGTTTTTTTTTTTTAAAGAAGTCTCACCAAGACTGCATTTATTTGATGAAAATACAGTAACAACAGTAATATTGTGAAATATTATTACATTTTAAAATAATTGTTTTCTACTTCGATATACTTTAAATTGTAATTTATTTTTATTTACTGTGATGGCAAAGCTGATTTGTCAGCATCATCACTCCAGTCTTCAGAAATCATTCTAATATGCTGAATTGATTTTTTTTTATTCTTTTCAATATTGAAAACAGTTGCTGCTACCTAATATTATTGCAGAACCCATGATACTTTTTTCAGGATTCTTCGATGAATAGAAAGTTCAAAAGAACAGCATTTATTTGAAACAAAAATCTTTTGTAACATTATAAATGTCTTTACTATAGCTTTTGATCAATTTAATGTGTCCCTGCTGAATAAAAGTATTATTTCTTTTTAAAAAAAACCTTAACTGGCCCCAAACTTTTCAACCATATTGTATATTATAGTGAAATTATTAAAAACATTTATTTCTATAAAATTAGTCAATCAGGAACAATGTATTTTTGAGTGTGTTGATGTTTTATGAGGGGTTTTTTTTTTGGAGAGAGGGGGTGGGGTTAAATTTATCACAATGAAATTTAGCAAAACGACTGAAACCACTTAATAGCACCTTGAACAAATAAACTTAATTAGCCTGTCATCTTATAAGACAATGAAAAACAAGCACAGACCTGGCCATCTGTTTGTACGCTTCCTCTGCCACAGCAAATATATGAGGGTCCATGTCCCCCATATTCTGGCCGCTGTACGCATTGATGACTTCTTCTCCATAGATCTGCAGTTGCTCGTACGGGTTGATGGCCACCAGAACAATCCCTGAGGAGAGATTTACACCAGGTTTACACCTACAACTGTGCAACACAGTTAATACACAGAATCGCATTATTAAATCAGACAAAATCATGATGATACAGATAAATGTTTAAATATTTGTTCATGACTATAATTATCATGTGACATCAATAATCAAATGATGTCGCAGCAAGCAAAATGACGTTAATGCGTGATGTGTCGTTCTAAAAGAGAGAACACAAAACAGACACACGTCTGTGAAAGTTAAAAGGAAGATAAAAGACATAAAACATAAAAGAGCAGTTATGAGTCAATAGGCATTGTTGTGACCTGACAGAGACGATAATGGGAATCATTCAGTCATTACAAAGCACAGCAGACCAGGAACCAACAATAAAACAAGACAAACAAGAGCTGGACGCTCTTTTGACAAGACCACAAATATCTGTTAGACCGTATGAACATGTCGTACTGTATATAAAACCGCAGATACGCTCTTCTTGATTGTCTAACAGGACACGTCATCCAGCGTTTGGGTTCAGACATACATTGCATAATGTGTCTAGGCTAATTCTCCAAAACAACTCAGAGGAAATCAACACACACCCACAAATAAAACACAATCCCAGAATTCCACAACCTATTAACATGGGTATGTTGTCATAGGGACAGAGTTACTAACAGAAACACTAAACGTGATGAGTGTAGACTGGACAGGTGTGTCTTTGTTACTCTCCAGTAAAGCCTGACCATGGAAACCTAATTACAACATTCACAGCTTCCCTACAATCAAAATTGGGGTAAAACTCTGTACAGTCATACATTCAACATTCAAAATCTGTGGGAGGGTAGAACAACAACTGAAGGAGTTTGGTATTTAAACATGTAATTTGAAGTCACTTAAACGTTATTATCTTAAATGGGTCCTATTATGCTTTTTCAATTTTAAACTTTAGTTAGTGTGTAATGTTGCTGTTTGAGCATAAAAAAGATCTGCAAGGTTACAAAGCTCAAAGTCCACTCCAAAGGGAGATTTGTTTTGAATCCCCTCTCCAAGAACTACAACAAAAAGTCAAATGTTACTCATTTAAAGAATTCCCACCCACAGATTGTGCAAAAAAAGGGACGAGGCCTGGCTGAGCTGCATTAGAGAATTCAGTGTTGTCGCTGTGTCAAAGAGACGCTTTTTTCCACCCTGTTTCCAAAACTCATTTGTTTGACCTTCCTACGACTGACGAACTAAGAGAGGTTAAAACTTATTTTAAACACTGTGCCTGAACATTATAACCCCAATGTTTATCTGTGTGCTGCACATTTTACCGAGAACAGCTTCCAGACAATGCAGGCTATACGCACAAAAGCTCCTCCTGAAATAGAGCAGTTCCCACTTTGTTCGGGACAATCTGTTGTTTGTGGATCATAAATTGAAAGTATGTCTTATTATTTTTTGTTGCGTTTTCTACTAACATTTCAAATTGTACGTTTTATGTTGTTGCTACGATGTAAACAAAGAGCAAAGCTTTGCCTCCCCTCGCCTGCTAGCCAACATAGTGTTGATTAAGTGTTTACTGTAGCTTTTGTAAGCTCTCACTTTTGTTCACTGTCCCATAGGAAAATTAACCATGGTTTTATGATCAATTACTGTTTTTATTTCCATAGTTTTCTGTGAAATCCGTGCTTGCAAAGTCTGTGCATGAAATCCGTTCTGCACGAACCTAGTCTGAATCAGGCTTGAATTGGTTTGAAATTGACGGCATCCTTAATATTTACACCTGAGCAGATGAAACTCGTGGTTATGGTAAGGGGCGTGACATTTCCCGAACACGCTGTAAGTGGTACCAATCACAACACACTGGGCCAGCTAACCAATCACAGCACATTTCGTATTTCAGAAGGAGGAGCTTCATCGAAACAGTAACTCAATGGTGTGCTCGAGCCAGACTGGGGAGAGAGGAACTGTAATATTGTAAAATATGTGAAAAATAATGTGTTTTTTAAACAATCAAGCATGAAAGCCTATTCTAGTACACCCCATAAACAAAATCAAGACTTCGTAAAAGGGCATAATAGGACCCCTTTAATAATCTAATTATCTTAATAATTAAAAAATTAGAGAAGTCAATATATAGAGACAAGGATGGCTTATGACATTTATAAAAATGCTAGAATAAAAAAAAAATCTAAACTATATGATTAAATGATGCATTGTAATATATTGTTTTATTCATTTCAATAAATGTTTTATCTATTCAAAACATTCTATCTATCTGTCTGTCTGTCTATCTGTCTATCTATCTATCTATCTATCTATCTATCTATCTATCTATCTATCTCTCTGCTCATCACTACATTAAATCAGAAACATTCTCTTCAAAACACATAGAAACACGACTTACCACAGTAAGTGTAAATGTGATTGGACTCGAGGAAGCGGACCTTGAGGTTGTGGAGCACAGCAGGCTCGTGGAGGTAGCTGAGAGCAGTGAGGTCATTCTCTCCTACCAGAATATCAGGATTCCGAAGAAATGGAAGAGGATTGTCTTTGGGACCAATTGAATATTCTAACGTCTAGGAATAGAGACAGCAATGCCATTAAGCAGAAACAGTAGATTAGAAATCGATTGGATTCAAACCACAATGTGAAATAACTTTGAAGGCTTCAATAATCAAAAAGTATCTTTTGGCAGACTGAGAGTGTTTGTAATGCAGTGCAGGCACAAGAGCTTCAATAAGTCATGCTGATCTTTATTTCATCTACTGGTTTATTCAGGTTTCCCCAACATTGTTTTTTTGATAATACACATGGGAATATGGCGTACAACCTCCCCTCTAAGGGCCTGCACTTCTTACACACCAAAACATGATCAATGATTCATACAACACACTTTCCTCAGTGCTGTGAAACCCAAACGAATGCAGGAAACATTAAGATCTAGTTATCTGGTTTAGTTCACAACTGCTGTGTCACGACAGATTTTAAACCCAGCATGGTTCAGTCTGCTTAAAATCACTAATTAATCCAATTTTAACTGAATGAAACTCTTAGGCTTTGTCCAGATAGGCAGCATAAATATGATTATTTTTTCCAGTTTTTTTTTTTTATACAAATTCCCAACCCATTTCATAAACTATGAGTGCATTTTTCTATTTGTTATTTGAAGGTCAAATTGTCAAATTCCTTTGACGTGTGTGTGTGTGTGTGTGTGTGTGTGTGTGTATGTATGTGTATATATATATATGTGTGTGTATGTGTATATATATATATATATATATATATATATACACATACATACATATATAATTAATATTTAATATTAATATAATCATTATATTAATATAATTAATATTTGAATATTATGAATATTTTGGTAACAGAATATAAATCTGTATCTGTTACCCCACTAGGATCAATAAAGAAGTCAGCAGATCAATAATAGCAGATCTGTAAATTAAGTCACAAAGATTGGGTTTGGAAAGCAAATCCGATTAATCTGCAGTGTGAACCATAAGACTCTCTAATAAAAATCACATTACAGAATAAACATATGATTGGGTGAAAGAAGGGGAGGGTGTATGCTCACCGATTCATCTTCTAATTTGAGGTGAAGCACTGAGTCTCCCTCCTTATAATCCTTGACGATTTCAGCCGACCTCCAGACATCATCTGGGTCAGGGATCCAAACCCGGGTGTACTGAAAAACACAGATAAAAACCATGTTTAAATAAAAAGCAAGACAAACATCAAACAAGACATCACATATTAAACATAATCTAAACATACACAACAATCATGGTTTCTAGGGCTGGGAGAAAAATCGATTCACCTAGGTTACTGGTATCACAAAAAAAAAAAAAAAAAAAAAAAATTACGATTTTAAAATCGATTTTTTATTACAGAATCGATATTAATTCAAATTAAATTGCTTTATTTTTGCCCTTGCTTATAGATGAGGTTGACAGAAGTTAGCCACTTTAGTTTCAACAGAGGATGAAATGTGTCATTATCTTGTGTTGAGTGACGTAATATAAGTGGAAAGCATCGTGAGACTCAATGCATTGAAAAGCCCTCGCGAGGCTACTCATATGCTGAAAGAGTTATAAGACAGTAGAGCTGCACGATTCATCTTTAAAAGACTGTGATCTCGATTAAAACACCCACGCCATCTTCCATTTCGTCTGTCAATTAAACCTTTGACAAAATCATATCGCAACATTCAAATCTGTGTTGGCGCTGCCGTTGACCCAGAGAGAGTTGTCATGAAACAGCAGTCTTTTCCTCATAGTATCATTATTTCTGTGATACAACAGTTCAAATTATCACAGAAGTACTGGGATAAAAGTTTAAAGTTCAAATATAAACACTGATGTCTATGATAGCGAAAGAGTATATCAGCTTTTGATAAAAACTTGGTGCTTAAAAATAACACATTTATCGATTACATTGTTTCGCCACAAGGTGGCGACAAGTGACTGTTAAAAAATGAATTTGTTATTGAATCATTTATTAAAAAGAATGTAGTAACTTACTGTATGGTGCTTCTATAAGTCAGAAAAATGTGATGAATTGTTTTTGTAAATATGACTCATCTTATGTTTAAATAAATAAATAAAAGGTGCAATATCAAATCGCATTACTTGTAGATTAGCAATTCTTAAAAATGTTTTTAAAAAAATGTAATAATTTTTTTATTTTTATCGCAATACATATCATATCGCCACCCAAGTATCGTGATAATATCGAATCGGGAGATAGGTGTATCGTCCCAGCCCTAATGGTTTCACTTATCCATGAGGACAACGACCCAAGCGGTCATTCATCTTCTCATAATAAAGAATAAAGCTGAATACAGAAGTATACAGCTCCAGTGCTTTTATCAGCAGAATCTGTATATAATTGGAGGATCAGCAGTACAGGCAGAGAGTTCAGAAATAAATTGAACCGCAGTGGGATGTACGCAGACTGTGTAGAATTTGCCATATCCTTCAAATAAAATGCTGGAAGATTACTCAAATGAAAAGCGTATGCGTCTGAGGTTTTCTACCCTGAAAAATGATACAGTATGTGGCTTTTCACACTTGACACTTAACATTCTAAAGCAGCATCGTTTCATATTGCAAAAATTCTGGAGCTCTAGAGAAGGGCTTCTTAACCCCAGGTAAAAAGCTGTGCAAAACTACACAAGTATTAAAAGCAGCGTGAAAAGCCTGATGTTTGAAACATCTACTGGACGTATTAAAGTAGCATTATTCTATCACATAGTCTTAGTTAGTAGCCTAGCTGGATAACTTTTCATCCATCATGACCCAGAGAGAGGTCTGAGGTACCCATTGGAGATGGATTCTCATCCAGTTAGCATTGAGGTTTAGCCAAGGTATTAAAGGTAGTGTAGGCAATTTCCAACAGGCTAGTAATAGCAAGCTAGCTTTGAAAGAACAAGATCCCACCCTCCCTTTAGAGCGTCTCCAAAGCCACGCCTCCTTCGAACAGATTCAGCAGATTCTGCAAAGCGTCACGAGATGAGAGACGGCGTTAAATTACCTCATGTCTCAAAGCACATGACATTACAATAACAATGAACGTAAACAACTTACAGAGCTCTAGTTGTACCACCTGACTGCTGCAGATTCATTTCAGCATTGTTAGTGTTGACATAGAAACGCATAAATCCGAGTCTGAGGACGTGAGCTCCGGGTAGAACGTCATGGGTTGCCATCTCGTATATGGTTACGACATGGTGTGAACGTAGCATAAGCTTGATGTTTTGGTTCAGGAGGAACTGTAAAAGGCGCTCGGTGACTGCCTGTCTACAACTCTGCATTGCCTTACAGAACGAACTGATGACGTGTGATGTCTGCGTGGAGGGATGGAAATAGATGTTAACTAGCAGGTAGGACACCGTATCGTTGCATTCGGTCCTGAGACTTCCACAGAAAATATATGAACATATTTTAATATTTAGACCATTTCTATGGATTGCTATCAGGATGTGAAGAGACTTTCAACCAGTATAACAAAAAATGTTTATAAAACAAATTGCCAACCCTACCTATATATAAAAAAAGAGAGATTCAGGAATCAAAGAAAAATAAGATACTACTGAATGATGAACCATTGTGTCTTCTGCTCCAAGTGATGCACAATGCCTCGATGTTTGTGTGTTAGTGATAAACTGAACACAAGTTGAAAGCTTAGCCTTAGAGTATGTAATGAGAGTGAGCTGTTATCAATCCTGAAGGCAGTTAGAAGTCAACTTCCGCTGGCGGTCTGTGTGCCTTTGTGTGTGTAAAGTACACGGCTTTCGACCTTCAAAAAAATCCACAAAAGAAACTAAGTGGGTATAAGCCGCTTAAAGAGCCACACGTTTATTAGAAGCACATTCAGTTGCTAAATCCACCACAACTCTGCATGATCAGCCTTAACAGATTCTTAACTAAAAAATCATGCTCTCAAATTAAGCAGCAAACTAGTCAAACACTGCTGTAAAGTCCTCAGTGTTCAAGCTAGAACCAGGATGAATAATATAAGGGATAGCCTAGTTCACCCAAAAATGAAATTTCTGTCACCATTTACTCTTCCTTGTGTCGTTCCAAACTTGTATGACTTTCTTTCTTTAAGTGTAATCCACATACAGCACATTTTGCAGTATTTCAATCACCAAAAGCAAAGGGATAAAACAACAACAACAAAAAAAAACACTTAAAGTGCCTTAAAGGGATGGTTCAGAGTAAAATCAACCTAGGGTCCTCTGCACCATGACCTCGAGCCAAACACCCCCCCAGAAGCATTTTTTCCCTTGGTCGAACATTATTAAAGTTAGAGCTTATTTAGAGATATCAGCCGAATGGCTTAGTGCAGGCGCTAATGGAACCTAGGATGTATCTCGTAATATAACCCCACTAATAAAGCCCAGATTGGTACCAAACTTCTACAGTAGTATTTGGGAAAAGCACGTAAAAGTCCTGGCAGAAAGCCAGTATATCCAACATTTTTTATTATTTTTTTTCAGAAGTGTTGACAACTTAGAGTTAATTAATAATTGTTGCAAACTGGTACTACCGACAAAATATTAGTGCATTCCTGGAACTGGGCGTCGTTACACTACATCCTTATGCATACTGTAGCTTTCTGCCAGGACTTTTACGTCCTTTTCCCTAATGACTGAAGTGACCTCGACGACCGGGTTAGCAGTAGCATTAGCCATCAGGCAAGTGTTATTTAAAAAAACTCCTGATGTACTTACAAAGTTTTCAATGCCTCGTTTTATATGTACAGAACCTATTTGTACTACTGTAGAAGTTTGGTACCATTCCGGGTATTATTAGTGGGGTTATATTACGAGATACACCTTTGGACCCATTAGTGCCTGCACTAAGCCATTTGGCTGATATCTCTAAATAAGCTCTAACTTTAATAATGTTCGACCAAGGGAAAAAAAAGCTTCTTGGGGGGGGGGGGTCATTCTGTGGGGGGGCTTTGGCTCGAGGTCATGGTGCAGAGGACCCTAGGTTGATTTTACTCCGAACCATCCCTTTAAATGTACTAAACCGGTGATATTAAAAGACAAAATTACACCTTATTGATGATGCATACTATATACAGGAGTACAGATGAGCCCAGAACATGAACGCAGTGCACTAAATGGTTAAAGGTACAATATGCAATAATTTTTTGCCGCTAGAGGGCGCTACATTCCAAACAACAACAACGGCGTAGCTTGATGACGATGTGAAGGAGCGTGGAATGATGGGAACTGTCGTTTTAAACTCCACCGTGGATGTAAATCAGTCAGACGGGAATCGAAAAATCATATTCATGGATGAGGCTAAGTTCTATTTGAATTAATGCTGTGTTTAATGACATGCTTTTTGTGGCGAGGGGGGCGTGGTTCAGCGCGGTCTGTGATGGGAGAGAGAAGAGACGAGCAAGTAGGTCAAGTGCAAATGACGAACACCTGTGTCTTATTGCAGTATTATTGGCATGGAGAGACCGCTTATAAGCCGCGCTGGAACGAGAGAGAGGCTGGAGAGAAAATTGGACGCAGAGGAAGAAAACCGGTGGATCCGAGCTCTCATTTTTTAACTGTTTTGTGCCGTCGCAGTTGCCACGGTGAATGCGCGGCTTTTGTTTGTTTTGCTTTATTTTAATAAAGTACGAGTCCCAGTCACGCCGACCCGTCTTCTTCCTTCCTGACTCTTAAACCTCATCACACTTTTATTTCATTAAAATGAATTAACCGCAAGAAAAGTAAGGTTTAATACTAAATTGGTTATCATAGATGTTACTGTATTTGTTGAATTCATTGTTGTGATAACGCTGCGCAGTTTTACGTGTTCTAAACAATTGTTGTAAAAGTACATTCGAACATGCCCACATCATTTGCCAAAATACTGATTCATCTTTATGTATAACACATGCTATGTTTATTTACATGGCCATAAACACCAGACGTGATAAACAATGTCAATAAACTAAACACAAATCTAAAGCAATAATACTTTCCTTACATAAACATAACTATTACCGAATGTTACATTTGGAAAATATAAAATTAAGCATGCTTTGTCGACAGAACCAGCTGCAATCGGTAAAGAATAATTGTGTACCATAACGACTGCAAGAAACAAGCTAAAGTTTGTAGCTTGATAGACGCTACAACTACAACTTCCGCATTTGTCCAGGACTCCACGCAGTACGAGCGGAAACCGAGGGTAACACGGATATGACGCAATTGACTGGCGACTCCCAGCTCACCCCTGTTCTAACGCCCCGTTTCCTTGGTTAAAATCGCAATTTTCTCACAATTTAAAAATAGTTGGAAACATTTGGGATATTGTAAGTAATCAACTTAACAAAATATATAACACTGGCATTGAGATTTTGGGATATTTTAATGCAAAATTCTTACATATTGTACCTTTAAGCGTTTTATTTATGATGGTTCTCTATGGAAAAACGCTTAATGACAAACTGCGTGTTGTGTTTATATTCTGGGCTCATCTGCTTGATTGTATATTGAATGCATCTTCAATAATATGTATATCGAATTTGGTCTTTTAATATAACTGACTTACCAAATTAGTACAAACTTGGTAAAAATGACTGGTGGGCAATGGAGGAAAGCCTTGTTTTGCCCTCCAGGTGGGTGTTCCTATAAGTGTATGATGTCACGTAAAAACTATGATTGCATAGGCTACAGTACTGTGGAAGGACAGCTCAGTCCGGGTACACCTCTTAACTAAAATGCTGAACTTTGCAGTCTTCTCCATAGAAGTCGCTCCTTATCAGAGCCTTCCCGGCTGACAACAGCGTTTTCAATCCTAGTTAGAGGCGGAGTGAGCAATACTGCAGGATGATTTAAAGATATTAATGGATCAAGTGCTGATTTTGAGCGTGCCGTTTCTGATATTACTCATATGACGGTTTCATATGGAGTTAGTTAGTGCATGTGCAACAATGAATTGAATGTCAACATCGAAAGTGAGGAAAGCAGGCGATGGGGTGATTTTTGTTCCTCTTGAACAGTGTACTTGTGGTCACGCCTACTTTAAATAAAGATATGATAACCAGCAAAGGCTAAACTTCTACATGTCACACCTGCAGCTTGATCGAATGCCAAATTATCTATAAAAAAACAAATAATAGAAGATCTTACTGGGATCATATCATATAGGCCTAATCAGACAAAAAAAGAAAAAAATCTGAAATAATAAATGTACTAAAGATAAATAAATAACTAAATTCACAGCATATACCCAGCTTTAGAGTTTGGGCTCATCTGATCTGATCTGACACAATGGGGACGTACTTTAACCAAGCTGAGTGAAATGACGGGACATACTGAACTCAGACTGATGTGCCTCAGGTAGAAATAAAACGAAAACTTAAGAGCTAAGAATGAGATTCACCAAGACACAGCGGAAACAACAGATTTCGATCGAACAGCAGGGGTCTTGTCTGGCTTTGCCGTCTGTTACATCACACAGTCTTTTAATGTTTCAGTGTAGCGTTCTGGCTGTTCACAGATACAGCACAAAATAAGGCTCAAGAGACGCAAAAAGCTTGATAACCAGAGCTGATAACACCGACTCATTTGAAACTTTTTAATGGAGCCCTCTGCATAATTTTCATGAAGTGGAAAACAAGCAAGACGTCCTCTCAAAGGTCCAATGTTAGCAACCCAACAAGTCACAATTTACTACCTATCATTGACAGTGGTATTTATAATTTAGAGAGCAATTTATAGGACAAAAATATGTAAATGCTGAGAGTGTAAGATGATTTTGAAAATGTATGAATTTAATACATAACATCATTTTAAAGTAGCATTTATTTAGTAAAACAAGTGCCATTTTTTCAAAACAAGAGTTATTTATAACACGGAGCAGCATTAGCACAAGCACTTGACAAAGATACACTACTGTTCAAAAGTTTGGGAGTCTTTAAAAAAAATTACCCCGAAAAAAATAAAGAAATACAGCAAGGATGAATTAAATTGATCAGAATACATTTCTAATGTTACAAAAGATTTCCATTTCAAATAAATGTTGTTCTTTTGAATGCATTTAAAAAATGGATTACATTTTCTTAAAAAAAAATTTATAAACCACTACTATTTTGAACATTGGTAATAATGAGAAATGTTTCTTGAGCACCAAATTAGAATGATTTCCGAGGGATCATGTGACACTGAAGAATTTTTACTGTTTTTTCTTTACTGTATTTGATCAAATAAATACAGCCTTGGCAAGTATAAGAATAATTTTAAAAACATTTAAAGTATCTTACTGACCCCAAACGTGAGCAGTATAGTGTACAATAATAAAATACATTTCAAAGATTAAAAAGACAATAATAATGTTCCTGCTCTTTTAAAATAAAAAAAAAGGTTTGGTTTAGCCACTCTGGCTCGTAATGATGGTTTCATGTGTGCCCTCTCGCACAGATGAGTATGCACAAAAGTTGCACAAATACTCTGAAATATGGTTTTTAATCTTATCAAAAAATGTCACTCTGGTGCTAAAGTACAGTACGAGTCTAGCTGCCTTCATAAAAATCAAAACTCTACAAAACTGAACAGGATCTAAATATTGAAGAATGGTCTGTCGTTTATAGATGTGATTTGTAATTGGACTACCCATAAACTTTTGTGCAAAGAAAAACATCTTAAAAATGCTGGGTTTGCTAAATGAGCAATCTACAATTGCCTATATAGATCAAAACAAACCTGTTTTAACTGTCATATGAACATATTCAATAGAAGAAGCCTAGAAACCGGTCCAATTAAGAATACTCAAAAGCACACACACGTTGCACATCACTGACATTTCAGGAACTCTGTGTAAGTTCGAGGAATCTGGGGCAGGTGTGATAAGCAAATGCACATCATTCCATGAAGTCTTGCATCACCTCTGTCGATTATTGAAGCTACAAGCTGAAGGAAACTCGTTTGAGAATCACTCCTGATTTAACAGACTTTACATATTTCACCAGAAATATTCTCCCTTACGTCTCTCCAAACTCATATAACAATGATGTTTTGAAAACTTTTTATGCCGTTTCTTTAATACAATTAAAGTGAATAGCGATCATGGGTTCCAAAAAGTACAAAAAAGTTGTACATGCGTCTTGTGTGCTATATACCAAATTGTACGAAGCCATAGGACAGCCAGAAATGTGTGTTATTCACTGAAAATCTTGCCTTGACAACCATGGTCACCATTCACTTCTATGAAAAAGAGTCGCTTGGACATTCTGACACTCATGACTGCTTGTGATCCACAGACAAGAGAGACATACAGGTCTGTAACAAAATGAGGAGGACTAAATAAAAGATCCATTTCTGGGCGAACTAGCCTTTTAAAAGCTTTAGGTAGTACACACGGTAGAGGAACTTCACAGATGGGTGTGTGTACAGAAAGCGAAATGAATGAACTGAAATATGACGCTTTGACCTCAAATAGGTCCATAGTTGCCCTAATATAGAAGTGTTTCAGTAGAGTAGGCCACATGCAAATTGTGTTCGAGATCAATCTACTTATTTGGTTTGTAAATCATTTTCTGATGACAAAACCTGGGAGTCTACCTTGACAGCGGAGTATTGTCAGAGGTGGCCTGGGTGTTTTTCTGTTGTCAAGCAATAACAACAGTTAAAGAGTTGCACTTAGTGTACAGTGAAGATTTGTAAACAAAATAATGAAACAGTGGTCTAACACCTTATGTTTTAGTATAGTACAATTTCCTTCTTTTTTTTTTTTGCACATAGATACATTCACTATTTGTTTTCAAAGCTTTCAATTTGTACATACAACATTGGGCAGAATGTGGAATTATATTTATAGAATAATATATATAGTATCCCTATAGGCCTATATAGTTGCATACCTAATCTAAACCTCTGAAAAAATATTGACGCTCACTACTTTATGGTTTCAGATGATAAATTGCTGTTAGTGATGCTAGAAAAACAAAAGCACATGGTATGTGGTACAATAAACTGAGGCCTAATTCTACATTTATGAATTTAATGAATGATCAAATGCCTCATTACCAAATGACAACATAAACAAACGCACTATAGGATCAGTAGAGGTTCAGTCCAGCTAAACAAGTGAGTCTTATTTGGTCCTACCTCTATTTTTGGGTGGGGAGAAACACTGTCCCCTTTCATACTCGATTAATTAATTTACACTAATTAATGTCACTTTGTGCCCCAGCGCTAAGCATGTCCCGTTTTTAAAAAGCACTCAGACACAAAAGAACCCCCACCCCACCCCCCATCAAAACATGCCCCAAGTGTCCATGTGTACAATCCGTGTGGAAGGATTCTTTTGAAGGAGAGAATAAATGCATGATTGGCAAATTAAGGATGAGGTTAACCAAATTCTGACAGCTTGTAGAGGATACATCATCCCATAATAATCTATTATAGGTGCCTGAGTCTGACCCTATATTATGACATCATAAAAATACAGTTTTTCCTTTGCATCTTCCTCTGACAAGAATGCTCTTCCATTACAGATCTCCTACGCTATTCGCATAGTAAACACAACCGGGATGTTGAAAAGTTGTTATTTTTTTAATATTTTTTTTGTTCACAAAAAGTATTCTCGTCGCTTCATAACATTAAGGTTGAACCACTGATGTCACATGGACTATTTTAACAATGTCTTTACTACCTTTCAGGTTCTTGAAAGTTGCAATGACGTTGCTGTCTATGGAGGGGTCAGAAAGCTCTCGGATATCATCAAAAAATATCTTCATTTGTGTTCTGAAGATGAACGAAGGTCTTACGGGTTTGGAACGACATGAGGGTGAGTAATTAATAACAGAAATTTTTTTTGGGTGAACTAACCCTTTAATACAAGACTATACTAGGAATCATTTGGATGCGCCTCTTGCATGCTTCTTAATGACTTTGTTGGTGATATTACTTATGAGGTTACATTTCTGTTAGGATGCCCTTAATTAGTTAGCTATTGTGCATGGGTGATGCTGATCAGACCAAATTTTTATTAAATGTAAAATGATTATACGAATAAGGACCTATGAAGGGCTCAGTTATGCTTGGCTGTTTTCACAGGGATTAATCAACAGTTGACTGAGCATCTTGCTTATCAACTATTCTCTATGAGTCCAGAAAAACTGGCTTGGAAAATGAATGCACTGAAGTGACAGGATTTCTACAGAATGTATGACATGGCCAAGTACCGGGAACAAGGTTCTGGAAAATTACTACTCAGAGAGAAGATTTATGGGCTTCCGAACTAAATTTGATACCATTTACTTTCACTGTCTGGACAAAGAAACAAACAAAAACAAAAACCATAAAAAAGAAACTTTTTTCCCCTTCAAAATACTAAATCAGGTGTACAATAGGTGTACAATAAAACTTAGGTGTACAATAGTTACTTGAGGTACCGGCTAAGAGTTTAAATCAATATTTCAATAATATAATGACCCATTCGCACGTTCACGGTTCTCTGATGTTGATTATAATAAAATAATATTTAATACAATTTAAACGGATAGTTCACCCAAAAATTTAAATGACCCAATGATTTACTCCTAAGCCATCCTAGGTGTATATGACTTTCTTCCAGACGAACACAATCAGAGTTATATAAAAAAATGTCCTGGCTCTTCCAAGCTTTATAATGGCAGTGAATAGATGTTGATATTTTGAACCCCAAAAAAACACATCCATCCATCATAAAAGTGCTCCACACGACTATAAAGACCTTCAGAAGCGAAGTGATGTGTTTGTGTAAGAAAAATATCCATATCTAAAACTTTACAAACTAAAATAACTAGCTTCCGGCAGACGGCTTACGCAAAGTCGACTTAAGCCAAATAGGGTTGCACAATTTAAGCTACACTGTGTGATCTTTTCCCCCATCTAGCGGTGAAATTGTATATGACTACCCAGTGAATATTAGTTTCTGTTCCTTTCAATTTCGAGGGCGTTTTAACTTCTACGGTGGCCGTATTATTTCAAGATTAACATGGCTTCCAGTTCGACTTCGTCCAATTGCGCCTTTAAAACTATCACCTGTGATCCGTCGCAGCACAGATTTATGTTACAAGGTAAACAATACTTTTTCACCATTGACGTGAGGAAAAGTAACGCAAGTTATACTAGAGGTCGTTCTGGCGTTATGCACAACCATCCTATGGTTAGACAAGCAACTATAAAACTTCGAATTTACACAAATAGGCTGGATTACCTCTCGAGAGGAAAGCAGGCAACTTCGGCGTCCGTTTTAAAATCTTTGCTCCTCGAGCTCTTTCCATCTGGGAAAAGTTACTCCAGTATTGACTTTGGTGTTGCTGATTTGCCTGTCGCGTTGATGTTTTAATTCTCTCTTTCGCTTCCTTGGCGACTCTGCTACATTTCCTCGAAAATAGGCGTGATCCTCCATCAGCAATCTTTCAAATCTGCCGGCAGTCGCGAGTAATCTCCCCCTCGCATTCGTCTCTGTGTCACTGAGTGTAAAGCGCGAAAGGCGAAGCTTGAATTTACAGGTATGTCCCTCTTTGGCTAATGTAGTTTCAAGATGGAGGGGCAACATGGCGACCGGCATTCGAACCCCTCACCCGTATGTACTTTCAATGGCAGATTATAAACTTACGAGAATACTTTATTACTTGAAAGTAGTAAATATACATTAATGAGCACATATATTTTTGAAAGAACTAAGTGTTTTTTGCTAAGAATCAACAAAAAAAATTACACAGTGTAGCTTTAATCGAAATGTAATCGCAAGCGATTTGGCAAAGGCTGCGATAATTTTATGCACAGCTTGTCAGTGCAGCACAGCTCTGTGCTCCGACACTCCACATGTTCCTGCAGAAGTAGACAATGCACTCATTTCAGGAAATCCCTATGGGCATCATACTATCATTGTAGCTGAATAAACAGAAGATTGAAACTTTGATTTATTAAATGTTGTATTTTGTTGGACAAGAGGTTCATAAATGCTTCTGAAGTTTGGAAATATGTTTGGTGCGTGTTGCTTTTTCAAATGCACGTTATAAGTGACTCAAACTTGCAGTGCTTTCAGATGGAGCAGCATTTACTACTGATCACAAAGTTGTACGTCACTTACAAGTTGTGCATAAAAAAAATTGAAAAAATTTATAAATCGCAATAAGCCAAATCGGTTTAAACGCGATTTCATGTTAATTGTGATTAATCGTGCAATCTTGAAGCCAATAGAATAACCCCTGAGGCGATGTATGACGTCAGATGTAGGAGTAGCGTAACCTTTGACGCCTCTCGCGGTTCAGACAAATAGACCTGGGCAACAAACTCAAGCTCCTCCGACATTTCTCTTAAAAAATTCTCGTTTTAGACTTCTAATTGGGAATATGTGACCAGTGTTTTTTTTGGCTCTATCCTCTGTGCTTCAGCGTTCGTCAATACGTCATGCGTCAGGGGTTACTCTTTCGCCGAAAATCGTTGCGTACTGCCGTCGGCGTCTGTCAGAAGCTAGTTATTTTTAAGTTTTAAATATGGATATTTTTCTTACTCAAACGCATCGCTCCACTTCAAAAGGACTTTGTTAACCCCCCGGATCCGTGTGGAGCACTTTTATGATGGATGGATGTACTTTTTTGGGCTTCAAAATATCAACACCCATTTACTGCCATCATAAAGCTTGGAAGAGCCCGGACATTTTTACTATAACTCCGATTATATTTATCTGAAAGAAGAAAGTACACCTAGGATGGCTTGAGGGTGAGTAAATCATGGGGTAATTTTCATTTTTGGGTGAACTATGCCTTTAAATGTTAGTAAATATTATTTTATTCTTATTTTATTATTAATAGTAGCATGTTTGAACTAATTATAAAAATAATAGGTAGAAATATATTACTGTTGTAAATTACAAATTTTACTAAATAAAAAACGAATATTTGAGAATTATAATAATGAAATATGCTGCATGCGTGCTTTATTCTGAAATCAGACTATACAATTATTTAATCAAATTGCAGCCTTTGATTTGTTAATCACATTAGATGGAGATTCTCGTGCAGCCCCAATTATTTATTTTAATTTAACATTCAATATAATTATTCCTTTTTCATCACCTCACAAACTCGTTTGGGAAGCCCTGTTCTAAATGATTTTTGGGTGAACTATCCCTTTAAAAATCATCAATGGCTTTTCTGATGAAAGACAGCCTTAGATGCCACATCTCAAAGCCTTAACAACCGAGAAAACACCAGCAGTGACATTTTTGCACATCTAATAGAGAGACAATTATTTATTTTAAACTCCATATTGTTGACTCTCATTTTGGATTTCTCACAAACATTCAGAACACGAATTCAAAGCATGCATGACGAAGCTTAAACGGAAAAATCTATCAGTTAAAACAGGTATGATCTTTGAACCATGAAAGCTGATACTGCATGAAGAAGCAGTGACGGAATCTCTAACAAAGGCCAAGAAGGGAAACGATTAACCAGACTAGAAAGTCCCAGCATTTAGCATGCATGCCATTCCACACCTGAGCAATGTCCTCCAGTCATCGCGTGAGACTGACTGCTCTGCTAATTGTTCCAATGCATTTCCAGCAACCGTAATGAGATGGAACTTCTCAGTGGACAGTCGGGACACAGAGTCGATACAATCAGCTACAAGTTTGTCAGGGTTATTTACAAGATGGGAGCCTGGCTACCAAGATACAGGAATGACTGTCACACAGTTTAGGGCCTCAGCAGAAGTAGCCAAACTGCATCATGTATGAGTGTGTGTGTTCTATATTGACATACATAATAAAACAGAAATAAGGGATCAAACATTTCAGCTGTCTATGAAGAAGTGTGAGACTTTTGTTTCATTATCTGAGTCAGCTCCTAGTGTCCTGATCTGTTGGGCTTGAAGAACACAGTAATGAAGGCCACTGGAAAAGCTGTTGCGGTGGGAGGGAGCTGGTGAGAAACAAGGGTGAGACCTGCAAAACTAGTTTTTCATGGCTTCTCTGAGCTGCATGACAAAAAGACCTGCATCCACGTCAGCTGTTTAACTGAGCTATGGGTGTTTGCGGCAGCTCTATGCATTGCACCATAAAAATGGGTTTAACAATGAAACATAATTCACAAACTACTTCATAATGTGGTGAATTGAAATGTTTATTGAGCAGCAGATCAGCATATTAGAATGATTTCTGAAGGATCATGTGACACTGAAGACTGGAGTAATGATGCGGACAATTCAATAAATAAAATACATTTGAAAATATATTAAAATGGAAGTTATTTTAAATAGTTTTTACTGTATTTTTGATCAAATAGATGCAGCCTCAGTGAGCATAAGAGACTTCTTTAAAAACATTCATTCTTACAGACCCCAAATTTTTGTATTCAATGCAATTCAATGCAAAATTATCGCCAATTATTACATTTTAATGAAAAATAAGCAAAACTTAGTTTTTTGGAATAGAGTGCACCAATTAATTGCTCACAATTAGAACAGAATAGTGCATTAAACATGGTCAATTTGTGATGTCACTCATGTTGACTTGTAGACATGCAGAATACTTGAAGGGAAGCTACCTAATAACACTTATTCACATTTATGAACAACAGCTGTTATTAATTAATAACAACTATTATAAATTAATAAACTATTCCTACACCCCTAGGGCAAAGCTCAATGTCAGGAAGTCTCATGTTTCACTAGATACAGCACACTTTCCCCATTAGGCTACAGCGTAAACGGTTAGAACAAAGCTCTGCGTCTCTGCTAGCCACACCCTGATCACTGTCAGCACACTCACAAAATGTCCTAGAGGGAGAGATCAGGTGTTTCCTGGGGGACGCCTCACACTTTTTTCCCTTTCCACCTGTGATCTTTGTCCTGACCACTGTCCAGGAATGACTGGCCTGAATCCCTGTGAAATCTGACACCACTACCTGAGTGTGAGGCTTGCTGCAGTGGTTAACAGGTGAGCGCGAGACTTCCTGCTAAATCAATGAAAGGTGACCGGAGCCGAGCAGGTGCACTGAAAAACGGTTTGCTGTCCCTATTTTCCCAATTCTGTATAAAATTCCCATTTCATTATAAAAACACATGCAATTTGGTAGGATATATATCCTAGGAATGTAGGATATCATTGTGAGATATATATTTTAGAGATAATGTTGCATATTTACAACACATTTAATATCATAAATGTGCATTTAAATAAAATGATTTAATATTCTTGTGTTCATTTAGTGAATTTCTTTACTTAGATTTTTATTTTACTATTTTATTGGTTTAAATGGCTTATTTAAAAATAATTGATCCTATAAAATTATTGCAAACTGTCAAAAGCCCCAAATAAAAACTAAATACAATTTTATATTTTATTTGAGCAATATTTAAAGGATTAGTAAAAATGAAAATTCTGTCATTAATTACTCACCTTCATGTCATTCCAAACACGTAAGACTTTCATTTATCTTCGGAACACAAATGAAGATCGAAAGACATGATCGATTTGTATTATGAACAGATTGAATTTAGGCTTTTATTCATCAATGCACACATCAGATATGGTAAAGGAAAGTTCAAGTATGCTTGCTTGACGTGCGAGAACCAATGAGGTTCATTGTCGTGTGTTACGCAGCACGTTTGGGCTTCCGCAAGAACCAATGAGATTTGTTCTCACGGTTCGCCTGTCAATGTCTATACTCTTAAAAAATGCTGGGTTATTTCAACCCATTATTTGGGTCAAATATGGATAAAATATGGGTCAACCATTGGTTTAAAATTTTTTTTTTTACATTTTTAAACCCAGTGGTTGGGTTTGTCCATATTTGACCCAAACATGGGTTGAAACAACCCAGCATTTTTTAGAGTACATGAATAAAAGCCGAAAGTGAACGAAAGTCTAACGGGTTTGGAACGACATGACTGGGTTTGGAACGACATGACTGGGTTTGGAACGACATGACTGGGTTTGGAACGACATGACTGGGTTTGAAATGACATGACTGGGTGAGTAACTAATGACAATTTTCATTTTTGGGTGAACTAGCCTAACCCTTTAAGCAATATATCACCCAGCCTTGTTTGTAGCCTACTACACCCATAATCACTGGGTTAATCATATTACTTTGAGCTGTGCTGATGGAGCCATTAAAGGGATGTTAAACAAGAATTAGTTATAATCCACATCTAAACAAGAATTAGTTATAATCCACATCTTTAAAACCTGCCGTAATTTAGATTACAAGTTATACAGAGATCCACAGAGGTACACCATTTTCTTACATAAAAAAAAAAAAAGAGCATGAACATTACAATAAAACATCTTAAGTGCTTCTCCCAGATTTCTCTCCCCAGTCATCCTGGAGACTCTCGTTTCTGCATCAGTTACCTTAGCAGTGGCATTTGCCAAGCCATGAGTGCAGGGAGTGTGATCACACATCCAGCCCAATGGTACATTCCCCCTGGACCTGCACATGACTTGTTTATCTGCCCAGAGGCACTGAGAGACCTCAACAGTGACGTACTACGCACATGGTTTAATCAAAGAGATGCAGAGATGACCATGTAATACACCCAAACAAAAAATTGAAAGGGGGTGTTTTTGTTGAAACAGCACGGCAGAAGAAAAGACTCAGAGAATCTATTTGGAGTGGACAAAAAGAGATATTAGCCCCATCAAATCTAGGTTGTGCTGGGGTCAATTCAACAAAACCTCCCATTTAGGAGAAGGGTCGAAACTTCGGCTGGGGTGCATTGTGCCCCAAACTAATCCTCTTTCTGAGAACAATAACCAAACAAAGACACAAAGCTCCAACAAAAGGCTACATAGTAGTAACTTACTTAAACCAGGGAGCATCAAACAATAACGTAATTTAATATTATTTATAATATTATTTTTCATTCAAAAAGTGAGATTTTGTACGGTATTTTTACTGGGAAACATCAGGGATCGTCCTTTTTTAAAAGCCAGTACAGGATGAGTCATCAATATATTTGGTGCATGTTCCCAGTAGAGAAAGACATTTTAAAGCCGCCATGATATCAAAACTCACTTGGATATACGTCACAATAGGGAGGAAAATATCATTTCCGTTTCATGCACACTTTAAATGTGTATATCTGCAAAAAAAAATTTTGTAGACACTAGCATTTAGACATTTGCCTAAAACTTCTTATTTCATTAGTTATTTAACACCGTAAGATGTTATGTTCTTAGATGTATGATAATATTGTATACACTGCCTCTTTAAAACTAGCAAGTTGGTCTAAGATGAAAAAACAGATGGTAGATTGTCTGCCTGCCTGGTCTTCCATACAGATTATCAAAAAGTAGATTATGAAGTTTAATTAGGTGATGGGGGGGACTTTAACATGAGGTCTGTCAAAAAACAAAACTGCTTAATATATCTGTCTATTCAATCCTACTTGTTAGTGTAACCAGTGATACACGTGGGCAGGGTGGTTATGATGACATCACTGGTTTGGTCTTTTGCGTGAGATCATTAAGATAACAGCTCAAAGCTAATAATAAAACCTGAAAACTGTGGAATACTCTAAGGTTAAATGTCTGATAAGAACACAAAGGCAAAAATAAGGGAGTGAACTGGTGTAATATGTATCAATCGTTATGGTGACACTATAAGAATTGGGATGAAGTGAACAGTTCACCAAAGGCTGAGGACAGGAGGAAAAGAAACAATATGAAATGATTTGCATACAGGCACAAACAACTTGGAAAGACTGAGTCACCTGCAGCATTAATATGTGACATAAACATGAGGCTACACCAAGGTCTTTCCTAATTTGTAATATCATATTTAAAGCTAGCATTCCTTCTCTGACATATTTCTACCAGAGATAGATAAAATAATAAAAATTAACAACTATCAATTGATTACATTTGTGAAATGACAAGACATGAATTTCTGCTGAATTCCCAGGACAATTCATTTTCCAGTCATTTGTGATGAGAGTTGGATAAAGAATTATTAATAATAATAAAAAATATATAATTTCTATCTGATGAAATATTTTAGAGCTAGGCACAGCTTAGAAAAAATTATTTAGCCAACAACTAAAATCATACATTTCCATGACAAAAAAAATCACTAATATTTCCAGGTTTTCCATAACTAGTATGATAATCCTGAAAATAAATCTACAATTGTCATATTAACAATTCAATCAAGCACAATAAACCACAGATTTAAATTTCCAAATGAGGAACTCAATGGGACACCAAACAAATGTAACATAGGCCTACTAATGATACTATTCCCGAACAGAACATTACGCAATCCACAAATGGATGAATTTCATTATAACTGGACAAGGAGCAGTTACTGAATATATCCAGTATTGATTATGCTGGTTTTGACAGATACACGTAATGTCTAATATATGAACCACTAAAGAATAAGAGGGGAAGAACTCGTCATGAACACATGGTTGTGCCCCAATACCCAGTGAGCTGCCTTCGCAGACCGCATTGTTTGACATCAAAGCCGCATTAGAGCGCGCACAAACGTGCAGTCTAGATAGGCAGCTCAGTGTGTATCGAGACACCGCGAAAGCCGAAACTACTTACAGACCGAAACCAACAGGAACACACCTGTCCGCGATACTTCCCTGTGTTTTATAGGAAGTTAAAGGCAGTTATGCAGAACTACAGGGCGTCAAATAGTTGAATATTACCTTTTGTGAGGTTTTATGATGTTTTTAGATGAATTAAAAGATTTCAAGCTAGTCATGTTACATTAAACGAAGATTTAAGTCCCTATCCAAAGACTGATGAAGGCGTCGTTTACTATCTCACACAGTAAATTACATTATATTACTGTCCATCTGTGACATATTACATAGGCTACTACTTATTTATCTATTTAATGGTGGAATAAAATGTAAACTATTACAACAACTCACCTTAGAGTAGAGTTCGGTCACAGACATGATCCAAAATACAGCAGCTCCCACCTAAACTAGTCACATCAGCACACGTAAGGTTAAATATTTCCGTTTGAATATGATGATATTCCCATCAAGCTTTATAATCCAGCTTTCTTGTGTCCTGTCACCACTCCATGTTGTGCTGGTTTGTACTTTTGAACTCCCTCTGACGGCTAATGTTAGCGCGTTAGCCGCGCCTGATCACGGCAGGTGTCTGTCCCCATAATTGAAGTTCAGTTAGAAAAGCGTCCTTCATCCTCCGCATAAACAAATTACAAGTTAAAATAAGCAATGACTGCGAGTTATCACAGACTTCTAATAATGGCTTAAAGGTATCGGCTCAATAAGAAATAAATATGTAATTGTCAAAAATGCAGGAGTGAAGTTGCTGCCCTGCCTTCTTTCAGTCTCCATGGACTCTCGATCATGAGTGACATGACCGCACCGCAGCGGCAGAGGATCATGGATCAATGGCACAATTCAGTGTGTCTACAGCGACCCCCTCTGGCCAATTACAGCGCTGCATTAAAATCACGTTGACGGAAATAAAAATGCTAGATTGTAAACATCAGGATTGTAACGTTACGTGTATAGACTCAAGTCTGTTAGCAGTTAGAAAATATTACGAGAACAGTTTAAGATAAAAGCGTTTACCTTTGTATAAGTGGCTTTTTTCTAATTAATATTTTAAAACAAACCAAAGCCATAAACAGGCATTTCCAATAATAAATCCTATATAAAAATATGCTTGTTTTTGCATTGCACTCCTCTAACTTGTGTATCACAAGCTTACACTTAAAACTTGGCTTTATTTACAGGGAAGTTTGTTTTGCTGAACTTGGGTCTTAAGATAAATGACTTGTGTTGGTTCTCATTTGTAAGTCACTTTGGAAAAAGCATCTACTAATTGTGTACATGTAAAATAGCATCTCTGCTTATTTTAATTGTATTTATTAATTAAAAAATCTAGACAATATCTAGAAAATGTGTATTCAAGCCATTTATTTATTTGTGTTAAATTTTTTTCGTAAAAAAAAAAAAAAATCACATCATTGACCAGCTGTATACATGACTAAATTCCGTGTTTCTGATCTGAGACCAACTCCCTTAAATGATTGTTACTTGTTACTTATTGTTACATCTTTGACTCATGAAATAAACTACTAGTTAATATACAGTATAACATCAGAATACACATCATTGCTCCAAGATAACACTGTTCTGATTAAACTGATTGGGTCCATTTCACTGTGATCACACAATGTGAAGTTTAACTCTCTATATACTTATTATATGTACTTTTTCTTATGTTTCTTAGAAATATTTGAGAGCAGAACCTGCCTAGAATAATCGAATAGTGTGCGGTGTTTGCTCAGTGTCTGCATCATTAATCAAAGACACAAAGCTGAGAAACACAGCAGCTTCTCTACTCTTATCTGCAATGAGCAAAGTGGACACAACACAAGCCATGTGTGAAGTACAGGGTGGAATAGAAATTCAGCCTAAATAGTGTTCACATCCTAAATAAGGACATCAAAATTCCATAAACAGCGGTGTGATTTTTGTTGTTTTGAGAAAAAGTGTTTAGCTGGTTGCTATAGTTTTTAAATTAATGTATTTATAAAGCTGTAACTTGTAAATCTCAGTGAACCTCATGCTGTATTATTAATGTGATAAGAAAATCTAGAATGAAAGAGTAGCTGTGTTTGACTTACCTTGACATAAAGCTCATGTTCACGCATCTTCTTCTCTTAAAAATTGAGCCAATATCCACAGACACAATGATCATCAGAGCTCTGAATTATTCAGATATAGTATATTCCTCATGTCATGCTTTAAAAAGGATCATATAGCCTGAGAATTTTGTAAAGTTCAAAACTGGCTTGGGTAAAAGTTAAACCTGTCTGAACAGCTGAGTGAGAAAGGAAAAAAGGAGACAGAAATGAAATCATACCAATTGCTCCCACACCCATAGCACTCCTAGGTAAGGTATTGGGCGTTGACTAACTTCTTTACCATACACAAGCTGTCGTGGAATCTGCCGTGTCAAAAGTTAACCGCCCACTCCCTCACCTACTAATCATTTAGCCCAGCAGCTCATTGGTCTAAAACCGTGTTGCCAAATCATTATGGAAATCATCTAGAGTGTTAACTGTGTCATTTTTGACCTTTTGACCTCTCCTGGTATTGTGTACTGTACATGGCATGCCTCATAGCAACTGTGGACAGTGTCTAATTTTTTAATTAGATGGTTGGTGTTAAAGGCGGTGTAAAAGGAAGTGTTCTATGTGAAGACACTTTTCACATTCTATTCAATTGAAATTATTTGCTTTCTTGAAATCTTGAAATAATCTTTTAAACATGCAAATATCTACCTCAAAACAAGCTAATCCAGTCAGACTTGTATTTACTGTATGTCTGAATACAAACTTTGACACGGGATAATGAATCTGATCACAGATCACACAAATGTGTAAAACATACAGTTATTCAGAAATGAGCATGTAAGTTTGGAACTTCACTGAAAGTTCCTTTTATTTTATCTGTTTTCTTTTTATACTGTTTTTAGAATATCGTATACTAATGTTAAGAATGTTACTAATGTTGTGAGTAGAATTGGTTTGGATTTATGCCAACTGTCCACCAGAGCTGGAGCTGCGCTCTCATCTCCTGAAGGGATGAACTGCTGTGGTGCTGGATATGGGCCTTGAAAGGATGTCCTGAATCTTCTTATTGTACTGCTCCTGGTACATTAGGCCCTCCTGGAACTCGTGTTCTTTCTCAGCTTGTTCTGCTTCACAAATGCGCTGGCGGTGCAGCATCTGAGCCAGTAAATCAGCCTGATACTCCTGAGAGGCCTCCCTTAAACTGGACATATGTGACACAAAATATTATTCAATATTTGGTATGGGTATGATTAAGTTGAACAACTTTGAGAGACAGGAACCTACCGAGTCTTTTCTTCGTCATCCAGCAATTTGTTCTCTTGAATGATTCGGTCAAGGTCCTCTCTCTCTTTGAAAGTCTCAGCCTGTTTCTGCAGGTTCTCGTTCACTAAAGAGAATAAAAAAAAAAAAGATTAAAAAACATTGAATTAACATTTAAGAAAACTTTATTATTACATTTATGTATAATAATAAATTACATATTGATTTTATTAACGATTTAAATGTTTCTTTTTGAAAAGTCTTAGGTTCACCAAGCTGCATCTATGTGATCAAAAATACAGTAAAAACACTAATATTGTAAAATATTATTACAATTCATAATAACTTTTTTTTTTACTTTTACTTTTACTTATATTTTAAATATGCTAATTTGGTGCTCAACTTTATGTGATTGTGCTACTTCATATTTTTGTGGAAACCATGACTCCAGATTTCGAATGGTAGTGATTGTATATATATATATATATATATGTCTCATCATTTATATTTTCATTGTTGGGTGAACTATCCCTTCAACGCTCACTTAGTTTCTTTAAATTAATGAAAAATGTAAATACATTTTAAAATAAATTAAACGTTAAGCGCACCAGAATGAAATATAATATTCAGAAGTAAACAGCATAGCTGACTTACAGATTCAGTTAACATCCACAAATGGTGGATTTTACAGTGAACTCAGAGAAAACGCTACTTAAGCTCCGCTGCTTTCTTTGACCCTCTCTGTCTCTGGTCCTGGGCTGTGTTCACTCAGTGTGCAGTGTGAGAGGGGGAGTGGCCAGAGGCTAGAGCGGCAAAAGCCAGTGTGTGCTTCTTTTACCGATATATATTTAACAATATCTTTTGCATTTCTAATCCAAACAACGTCAAACTTGGCACTGCACTTACTCGTGCCTGTAGCGAGACACCTGTCAAGTTTGAAATCCATCGGACAAACAGTTCGAGAGATATGCGAATAACAGACAGACACACAGACTGACTGACTGACAGACAGACGTTTCTGTTATTTATAGATAGTTATAGATAGATAGATGATTTTAGTGATTTATTTTTCATTTATTTAGACAAAAGTTTATTGAATATATATATATATATATATATATATATATATATACAGTATATATATATATATATAATGCCTGATCTTAAAGCATTTTCCTTACAGTTCTCCTGGATCTGCAACCGGCGAGTGTCCATGACCTCCTTCATGAGTTTGTCTCTCGCTGCCTTTTCCAGACGCCACTGTGCCTCCCTGCTGGCCCAGGCCTGCTTGAGCTCTGATTCAAACAGTTGCTCCGTCTCAGCTTCTTGTCGTTTCTGCTCTTTCAGCTGCTCTGCTAGATACTCCCGGTACCTGTGCTGCTCCTCTTTACGCTCCAGCTATTCATGAAGAACATTTCATAGATTTAGATTTTTGGATGAACTACTCCTTCAAGTGAAGATCAAAACCTCTGTTAACAACACTGTACTCTGCTGAAGTCTAACCTTTTTGAGGAACTCCTCCTGCTTTTCATCCTTCTCTTCACTCAGAAGCTTCTTCAGGATGCTCATATCCAGAGCCAGCTCATCCTGCCGATCTTGTGCCAGGCGCTTCATCTTCAGTCGAAGAGAAAAGTCCAGCTGCTTACGTCGTTTTGCTTGGTCTAGAAGCTTCTGTCTCTGTTCTCGCTCTGCCTCCAAACGGAGCATCTCCCTCTGGTCTCTCTGAGGAACACAGCGTTCAGAAGAATCAATGGCGGAGCTTTTTTTATATAAATGTTATGATTTTAAAATTCAATCAACTTTTGTCTAAATAAATTAATTTAGTGTTTAGAATTTTAGTGTTTTGAAAAACAAAACACTAAAAACTAAAATCACCTGCAAGTCAATTTAGGAATCCCAAAATGATAATGTACAGTATGAAAAATGGATATTCATTTTGAGATTTGCTAAAGATTAGATTACATTTAACAGTAATTTAGTTTTTAAAGATTCATTTAAAAAATAAATAATAGTGTATAGGCTAATTAATTAATTAATACCTATTTAATATATTATTTATATTGTAATTATTTTTTATTTAATAACACATAAACTAAACCAACAAACAAAAAAATGATAGAAGAAACATTAATTTTAAGAAACTTTAAGTGAGCGTTAAAGGGATAGTTCACCCTACAACTGATTGGTTACCCACAGTCTTCAAAATATTTTCTTTTATGTTCAACAGAAGAAAGAAATTAATACAACTTTGGAACAACCTGAGGGTGAGTAAATTATGACAGAATTTTTATTTTTGTGAACTATCCATTAAAGGTCATCTAAATGAAAAAACAGAGTAAATGAGCATACACAATTAAATATTTAATATCGACAGATACGGATCAATTAAAAAACTGTAATATTGGCACATAACTAATAACCTACAGAAATATTGTGCATCCCTAATAATAATTCGAACTTGATTTGATTGATTAATTGAATTGAATGATCAGTACCAGTAACTGGGCCTCCTCTTGCTTCAGCTGCTTGGCCCGGATTCTCTGCTCCTCAACCATTTCCATCTGTGTTTGCAGGAATGCCCTCTGCTGGAGGTTGTTCTCTTTCTGACGTTGAGCCTCCTGGTTATGACGCTCCTCTTTAGCCAGCCTGTCGCTCTCCCACATCTGAGTGAACAGTCTGTCTTCTTCCTGTTGCATCCGTCGCACTTCCTCCTTAGTACGGATCTGAGATTCACGCTCAGTGCAGACCTCATCCTGTCTGCGCTTCATCTGCACGGTGCGCAGCTCCTCGCACTGCTCTCTAAAACACAGGAAGAGGGAAAATCTTATCTAATCCAAAGTTCAAGATGATCCAACTACTAATGATATGGCCTTCAAGTTCTACCTGAAGAGTTGATCGAATTTATCAGCAACAAGGCTCCGTCTCTCGCTTTCCCTTCTCTCTCGTAGAGTCGTGGCTCTTTCCTGCATCTTAGCCTGCCTCTCCAACACTGTCTCTTTTTTCCCCTCCATCTCCCTGATGAGTTCCTGCTCTTCTGACTCCAGCAGCTCACGAAGCCTGTCGAAAAGAGCAAATATCATTACAAAAGTCATTACATTACAGTGAAAGACTATTTCTTAATCATTTATGAGGTTATTCCATTCAAAGTTTCAAACCTTTCCCTCTTTTCATCAATGCCTATATGGTACTGCTCTCTTGCTTCCTGTAGATGTCTACTAATAGTGGCCGACACCATCCGGCGCTGTGTGTTTCTTTCCCATCGCATTCTCACATCACAGGAGCTATGATCCTTGGTAAACTCCAGAACCTCATTCTGTGTCGCCTCCTGTTTCCTTCTCCTCAGAAAAATGTTGTCTATGTCTTTGGATAAAGGTTGTCTTGCTCTCTGAAATGTACATATTTGAGTTGAATATTAACACTAACCAAATTTTTTTTAAAAACATACATGTAACTTAATCTGTACATTAACACATTAGAAAATGTTTAGCTTCCATCTTTCATTAATGTTTTTTCATCATCTGTGATTAGGCCCCAATAATGTTTGAAAATTTGGTCTCATAATCATCATCATCATCATCATCAGTGTGTGTGTGTGGACGTGTGTGATGATTCTGTCAAGCAAACATAACTAATAACTCACCACTGCCACGGAATGTGCAGGTCCAGTTATTTCCCGCGTCCTTCTTCGGTGGGCTGTCAACATGTTAACTTAATTTTTTTAACTCCACTTTCTCAGACTCTAGCTAGCTTGAGAAATGACCCTCCAACTGTCTAACGTTAGTTGCGTTTACGGAACTGAATTGATGTTGCCATAACAACGGCAAGCCATATCAGCCGACTTTCAAAATCAACTTATGTGATGATGATGATACGATGATTATTCTCAACTTGAAATTATCCTAAAATACAGTTGAATGCTAAAGTTAAATTACAAAAACTAAAAAAAATCTTGCGACTGTTTAATTAATTTTCCTAATCACCGTGACAGGCGAGCTTTTATTTTGTGTAGTTTTCAAGCGTTGAAACTATACCCACCTTCCCCCCTCTAATCTTATGACGTTTTATTGAAAAGAAAAACGTTTTATTAAAAAAAGAAAAGAAAAGCAACCAGACAAACCAAAAATGTCACATCTGATCCTAACCAATTATTCTTTAGTATAAATATTCTTTACAATTCTATATAAAAGTATAGGATCAGAAACACATAAAATAACATTACTCACATTCATCTTTAGTTTGTATATCTGCTAGTATATTAGGTTTTTGTATATCTGATTGTGATAGTTACATAACAGAACATAATCACTTTTGCAATTTAATTCCAATGAAACAAACACGAAAAGATACCATCAAATACTCCAGGTAATATGAAAAGTTCCCTACTAATTATTAAAGTTGCCACTTGCTATTGGATTTAGACGCACTAAGCTTTTAATTTGAAATTTCTCTTCCCGCGCGCTTCCGGTGATGTCAAGTCTCCAGAACGCGCCAAAGTTTAGACGGACGCGCAGTGTAGACATTCATAACTTGTCTGTGTAAATATACCAACAGAACAGATAAACAACTTGCTTCACATGGGACAGCTTTAACACTGATGTAGGTGACTCGCAAGTATGTTTATTTGACAAAGTAACATAAAATTTACATCGGACAGCATCTGATTGTCGGAGTTGACATTTGACTTTTGTTTACAGTTGCTAACCTAGTCATATTTAGCATGTATGTCATCATGTTTATTTCCTCAAAACTAATATACTCTGTGTCCTTTCAGATTTTTTTGCTCTTTCCCCCCCAAGAGCTGCTTATTACTTACTGTATAGAGTAAAACCTAACTGGTTTGCTTTCACTAGTTCTGAAAGATGTCCTGACTTGTGTCCACAGATCAGATCATGTCTGTGCCTTTTGTTAAAGACTGGGATGTGGTACAAACCCTCGGAGAGGGGGCATATGGAGAGTAAGTGACCACTTGTGTACTTTTTTATTAGTGCCATCCTGATCAGTTGAAGTTTTAAAATATATTAATCTACTTCAAATTATTGTAGGGTGCGACTGCTGGTCAACAAGAAGACAGAAGAGGCTGTGGCTGTGAAAGTTGTTGACATGGCAAAAGCCAAGGATTGTATAGAAAATGTTAAGAAGGAGGTTTGCATATGCAAGATGCTCTCACACCCCAACATTGTACGTTTCTTTGGGCATAGGAGTGAGGGGACGACACAGTACATCTTCTTGGAGTACTGTAGCGGAGGAGAGCTCTTTGACCGAATCGGTGAGATTTGGACATTTGTTTTTTGTTGGATTAGTTTCTTTGTCCTGTAAAGCAGATCTGCTGGGGTCTGAATGTTTGTGACGAGCGAGAAGATTCTACTCAAAATGTCATTTGACTCCCATTCTGACAGAACCGGATGTTGGGATGCCAGAAAAGGAGGCGCACAGGTTTTTTCAGCAGTTAATAGCTGGTGTGGTAAGTTTTTGATGATTTTAAAACTTTTTCTTTGATAGCTGCCTTTGTAGTGAAATTAGATAATCTCTCTCATTTACAGGAATATCTTCACAGCATTGGGATTACACACCGTGACATAAAGCCTGAGAATATTCTTCTTGATGATAAAGGTACATTTAAATGGTTTTGTGTTTCCTCATTATAAAACAGATTCTAGCAATACAATGTTTCAGTCACTCTAATAGACACATAAGTGGTAGCTGTGACAAAAACTTTATTAAAAATTATTATTAAAAAGTATCACAGGTTATGAAAAAATATTAAGCAGCAGAACTGTTTCCAACTTTGATAATGAATCATCATATTAGAATGATTTCTAAAGGATCATGTGATAGACTGGAGTAATGATCCTGAAAATTCAGCTTTGCATCACAGAAATAAATGATAATTTAAAGTATAATAAATTGAAAACCAATTATTTTAAATTGTAATAATATATCACAATATTAAAAAAAAAAATCTGTATTTTTGATCAAATAAATGCAGGCTTGATGAGCAGAAGAAACTTCTTTCAAAAACATTAAAAATAGTAATGTTTCCAAACTTTTGGCCTGTACTGTATATATGGTTTTATATTTAAATATACTATAAAATATTGTTTATTTATATGATGCAAAACTGAATTTTCAGCATGAATACTTCAGTCTTCAGTGTCACATGATCCTTCAGAAATCATTCTAATATGCTGATTTGATACTCCGTTATTATCAATGTTGGAAACAGGTGTGCTGCTTAATTTTTTTTTTATAACTTGTGATACTTTTTTCAGGATTCTTTGATGAATAAAGAGTTAAAAAAGAACAACATTTATTTAAAATAAAAATCTTTTGTAACAATATACACTTCTGTTCAGAAGTTTAGGAAAGAAATTAATAATTTTATTCAGCAAGGATGTTTTGGTTATAAAGTGATCGCAAAATCTTTGTTAGAAAAGATTCCTATTTTGAATTTTTATTTACGTTATATATATAAAATGTATATACATGTGTTTGTATACACGCACACAATTTACATTAAAATGCATTTGATTAAAATGCATATTTTCGCTCAGATAATCTCAAGATCTCTGATTTCGGACTGGCTACCATGTTCCGCCACCGTGGCCGAGAGCGGTCGCTGTCCCGTCTGTGTGGCACTCTACCCTATGTTGCCCCCGAGCTGATGTCACAATCGGCGTTCCACGCTCAACCTGCGGACACTTGGGCTTGTGGCATTGTGCTCACTGCAATGTTAGCTGGAGGTAGGACAACAGTTTTCTGAGTGTCCTTCAGAGACAGCATCTTATTGTCAAGATTTTGGTATATACTGCATTTTTCCTTAGAGTTACCATGGGACCAGCCGAGCGAAAACTGTCAGGAATATTTAGATTGGCTGGAGAAGAAGATCTACCTCACACCGTGGAAGAAAATAGATGCTGTGGCCCTGAGTAAGTAGCTTAGCTTTATTTAATCCAGTATATATTTTTTGTATTTATTTAGACCAGAATATCATAGAATTGTGAGCTCTTTTGACTTGGGCCAGAAAGCAACTACTCAGAACACCCTAGCAACTACATAAAAACATCTTAAAAAACACTCAGAATATTTGTGATGCTTAAGCTTGTGTTTTATTTTCTTTGTCAGGTCTGCTATCCAAGATATTACTGCATAATCCAGAGGAAAGGTTTACCATTCCTGAAATGAAGAAACATCGTTGGTTTTGCAGAAGTTTCAAATCAGGTACTGCTTTCAAGCATTAGCTCAGTAACTCGAAGTCTTTCAAGAACTTTTGTGATTCTGTTGGATCTGTGTTTTTGACCACAGCTGTAAAACGACAGAGTGACATGCCAGTAACCAAGATGCATCGGGCTGACTCAGAGCTCTCACAGCTGAGACGAAAAAACAGGTCAGTACCACAAATTAATGCAAATGGCCGCTGAATGACAGGTTAGTATGAAGAGAAACTGTGTTCGCTAGTATATGCTATATTATGTTCTAAAGGTCACATCCATCTATGTGTTTCCTCAGTGATGACAGAGCACAGATCTCCAGCTCTCAGCCTGAACCGCAGGGATTGTGGGAGGAGAAGGAGGTTACAGTGCACACTGATGTCACTGTCAGCTTTTCACAGCCTACCTGTCCTGACCACATGTTGCTGGGCAGCCAACTACTTGGCACTCCGGGTGCCAGCCAGGTAACCTATTCTATAAAATTAATACAAATGATAGTATGCTGCTGACTTACTGTTTTGTTTTTCACTTCTTTGTTTTTGTGCATGTTTATGCTTTATAATTTATGTCTCAGGTATTTCTGTCAAAAATGTTTGCTCTTATTCCATAGTAGTGCTTCAATTTTATGTCACTCATATTGTTGAAATATATTGCCTGATTTATTATTCATTTTGGGTCATTTATTTTACTTTTTTTTATTTATTTTTTACCCAGTTATTTATTTAATAAAACTTTTTTTTTGCAGAACCCATGGCAGCGGTTGGTGAGAAGGATGACCAGGTTCTTTACTACGGAGAAGGCAGAGGCGTCTTGCATTGCGCTCCGCGATGCTTGCATTGCTATGGGTCACACATGGAAACAGAGCTGCACCAATCAGGTCACTAGATAAAACAATCAGTTATTACATTAAAGTATTTTAAAATACTTTGCACTAAATCTTGAACCATTATAATGCACTGATCTTCTTGTTTTTGTCCCTTTTTCTCTCTTTCTATTAATAGGCGACCGTGTCCACAATGGATCGCCGCAATAATAAGCTGATCTTCATAGTACACTTCCTGGAAATGGAGGAACGCATTTTAGTAGATTTCCGACTGTCAAAGGTAAGCAAATTAGTTTTATGCTATCATTTATGGCTTATTAATTACGTTTACCTCACTATGATGATTCTAAATTAAGTGGTTTGTCAAGAATCTTTGAATAAAGAATAATTATTTTTATAATTAGTATTTATTTTTATAATATAAATGTTTTGAATAGTAAAGCTCTGTCTTCTCAAAACTGTTCTTTTGTATTCTAGGGGGACGGTTTGGAATTCAAGAGAATATTCCTGAAACTGAAACTGAAGCTGTCTGACATTATTAGTAACCTAAAGGTTTTGCCTTTGAATTGATGCATGTCCACATTTTAACATACAAAGTCTACATTCACACATGCGTATATACACACACACATACACTAAGTTGTTCTATGATTGTGAAATTTGTTTGGATTTGTGTTTGTAGTTGTATATGTCTGTTTTTCTGATCAGTGAGTGAAGGAGTGAGGAGAAACTGTCAAGTTTAGTTTTTATGTTCATTCGTGTTCTGTTACTGAAGTAAAGAAGAGGATTTGAGTTCTGCTGCCTCTTGAAAAGATGCAACTGAAAGCAAAATTTAAAATAAATCTGTCATTAATAATGCTGTTTGGCTTGGACCGCTTTGTTTAAATTAGAAAAGGGAAGAAAAATGTATCATGTTCAGCCTTCATTTTATTCAACGCTGAGTTCAGAAATTAGTGTATTTTGCTTACAAAGACAATTCATTCAAAAATATCAAGTTGTCATTTACCTACATGATTGGTTTACCTCAACCCATGTGATTCAGAAGCAGTTAAAATCAGTTTAGTTCATTGTAAATAGACACATGAAAGGTGAATGGAAAAGTATTCAAGTCATTTTCAATCTGTGTACTGGTGTCGGAGAAGCAAGCAGTAAATGTAGAAAAAAATATATAACAATCCTGCTGTTAATTAACAAAATTTGCTTGTGTTTTAGTCATACCAAAACCATGTTAGCTTGCTAATATCTGTTATAGATGTTATCTAAATGGGAGACACTTGCAAGTTGATCTTATAAAATTACATTCAACACAAAATACATGTTCCCCCTTTCTTAGTTTACTTCTATTGATGATGAGAATGTGTTCCTGATCCCCAGTATTAAATGTATGGTAACAAACATGGTTATGATCAGCCTTGTCTTTAGCTTGAGGCCATGACAGTAATAGTAACGTTGACTGGCTCCTCGCCAGGGGGAAGGTTTGTAGGTGTTGCGGTTGGCCTTGGCAGTGCCATCGATGCTGCTGTAAGAGAAAGCGTTTTTTTTTAAAAAGGTTTTAGAAAATTCTAAAATGTTTCTAATTATTTTGGTATGAGATGAATAAATCAGTTTCAGTGGTGTGAGGTACCTGGACTAGCTGGTGGGCTTGGCTGTCCTGTACCTCTCTCCCCCTCTGCTGTTCCAGGAACCTCATCCTCAGGGAAGTTAATGTTCTCTCTAGACTGGCTATTCTGCCTGAAAAACACAAATAGTAGTAAAGTAGTCAAGAAATCGTAAAGAGCGATTAAATAACTCGAATACCAATTATCAAAGCATACCTTCCAAATATCAAGTCATGAAGCCCTGTAAAGTGTGAAAGTGGTATTAGCATACAGCCTTGCTAGTGTTAACTATTAAATAAATGGATTTATTTCAACATTAAGGATGCGTAACTCACGTGGGTTATTGTTGCGGTTCCGTACCACATACAAGAAGAGCAGTACAGTGATTATTGTGGCTATGATCATGCCCCCGATGGCTGCCCCAATCACAGCTGGGTAGGCATTGAAGGGAGGTTCGGCTGGAAGACAGCATACCTATATCAGCTTCACAATATCAGTGTCACAATAGTGTACCATGTACCATGGCAATCGGACATTTATTCAGAGGCTTAGAGCTCTTACTCCATAATATAAATTGTAATGTGTTACTGATTTTGGGGAATAAGCTTAAACATTTACTTGGGTTAACTAGTTTATTTAGCATCATTAGCATATATGATCATATGCTCTTTTTTTAGAGGCAAGTTGTTATCAGACAGAATGAGATGAGTAGACAAAAGTAATGTCAGGAAAGGTCAAAGGGTAAGTTAACAGGTAGGTCATGTAAGAGGAAAGGGATAGAAGGATGGAGATGTGTGGGTATGGAAGTGGTCAAGTGTGCATTTCACCTGAATGGACAACAAAACAAAAAACAACAGCATTAGATTTTCAGTGTGTGATAACTATAAAAAAAAAAATCCCAACAACAAAAACACCCCAATCTTAAACATTTGCCAACAGCATCAAATAATATTCTGCTTTTCTATTTTGATTTTTTAATTCATGTTTATATGTGCATTGATGCTCAGATTTTCAATGTACCTTGTAAGTGTTCTCACCTGGGCTCTTTATCTCTGAAGGGTTTCCAATGGTGCGATGGTTGAGGGCAGTAATGCGAAATGCATACGTTCCTGTGGGATCCAGATTGTTGATTTGGTAGCTTCGGGAATCAGGCTCCAGATCTACCAATTTCTGCCAGAGAAGATCACTGTTTCTTTTCTTCACAGGTTCAGGGAGCCTCTGGCGCTCTATAAAGAACCCGGTGAGCTCGCCATCAGTCTGGAGCTGCCACTCTAGGTCAACATCAATCCGTTGACGACTGTTGTAAATTATCTTATTGATGCTTATATTTGGGGGCATTGGATACCCTGAAATAGGAAGATTTAGAAAGTTATTCATTTATATATAACAACCAATTAAAGAGCTACAGGAGTTGAGATAGATACAGTAGTACCCATCCATGTGCATTATGTACCATTGTATTGTAAGTACTGTATATGAAGTATAATGTCAGTATGAAACTTAAAGGCTTCCTTACTCTTCACCATCAGCATAATGGGAATCTCTGCCCCTCCGACAGCATTGGTAGCCGAACACCAGTACTGTCCGCTGTCCGTATCGCTGTCCGTTTCCCGCACGGTCAAGTTGGTCCAGGCAGCAGCCCGCTCCAGGACGTACTTCTTAGGAATCTCATTCACATGCTGTTTCAGGTTGTTGTACCAGGTGATCTCTGTGACAGGGTAGTTTCTACTCAAGATACAGGTGAGCTGGACATCATTACCCTCATAGACGGTCATCACACTGCGCTGGGTCACTAGGACTGGTGCCTCTGAAGACCGAAAGGACAGTTTTAACTGGATTATTTTACTGTTTTAAAAGAGTGCTGAAAAATAATGATTGACCCTTTCTTACCCAGCTTTAAAGTACACTGTTTGGTCCCCTTAGCCAATGGATGTTTTGCATGGCATATAAAGGCCTTGCCACTGTAGATAGCGCTTGACCGCAGAACCAGGATGTTGGCATTCTCCTCAGACGTGCCTTGCATGTCCCCTGAGCTGGAGGCCCACCATACCAGGGCTCGAGGGAACCCACCTTCCCAAGAGCAGGACAGCATTAGGTACTCATTGTTTCGAGTTGCATATGCAGAACACTTTGGCTCCCCATAGGGCATCCCTGGGATCAAGAGTATGTACAAATTATTTACTGACCTTTCGTTCATCTCAACGTGAACTAAGTGCTCTTGGTTTTACACTTACAAGTTCTGGCACTGCAGCTCTTGATTTCATTTGATGCGATGTGTGAGCCTTGACAGATGAACACAGTGTTGTTTCCAGTCTCTTCACCTTTCTGAATCTTGGTGATGTTTGTGAGTCCCTCGCTTTCTTCTCCAAACACATACGGGGTCCATCTCAAAGTGGCTGCAGGGATACCACCCTCCCAGGTACAGCGGAGGCCCAGGTCAGTGTAATTGTTTACTGGTGAGATCGAGCATGTTGGAGCGCCATCTGGAGGATCTGTGGGAACAAAACCATTGTGTAACACAGGGCAGTGAAATGGATCCAGGGTAATTTGGGCCAATTTTGGAAACTGATAGAGGCAGAGAAGTGCTCCTGAATTTGAGCCGAATGAAGAGGTCGGCTTAGGTGTCTATTATTTATCTAGATAGAAGAGGTAGTCATCTTCTAGAAAGTTCAAGAGTAGTGAAATATTGGATTGGCATCTGCTAAAAAAAAAAACATCACCTATTAGAATTTCACCTATTTCAGCTGAGCCAAACTTTAAGACATATCATGAGAAGGTGTTGCTGTGTTAGTATACATTATCGGTGGGGTTGTTAGCACCCTGGTCATTCAAGAATAGATGTACATTCAAGGCATGAAGGGGGGATTGAGGTGTTATGACAAAGCAAAACAAGGCCTTTTGGCCTTTCTCGACTTGTCATAGCACAGAAACAATCACACCTGCTGTATACCTTCAGCTCTCAGAACTGTCCTTCATCTCCTCCAGATGCACGTCCACAATCGGCCACTCTGGAATCCTGACACCTTTGTTTACGTAACTGTCTTTATGTTCGTGTGAGCATGTTTGTGTAAAGGAAAATATGTAAGAGGAAGCAAAGGCAAGAAATTTGAGAAGCAAACTTGAAGAAGCTGTAGAACTCTATCAGGACAGGTTGAAGAAACAGCAAAGATGGCCACCAGAATCCAGGCAGGGGTTTGTGGGAGCACTCACAGTAGACGGTGAGGGTGATGGTTTTCCTGGAGCGGGTGTTGAGGTAAGTGTTCTGAGCCAGGCATGCATAGTGGCCCGTGTGCATGCGTAGGACCTTGGTGATGGTGAACTGTGGACCTGTGTACACCTGGGAGTTGTTGTAGAACCAGACATACTGACTGGGGGGATTAGAAGAAGCTTGACACAGGAGGGAAACCGTCTCTTTTTCCAGGGCGGAATAACCCCGCTCTGTCACTGAGTACGGGGTGACATCGATCTGAGGCTGGTCTGGACCAACTAGAAAAGAGACAGATGCTTACATGGCAGATTCTCTTTAAATTGCTTTTCATATCACAGACTAAAATTATATTATGCACCAAACTGTGTTGTTTATTTCAAAGAGTACTTTGGAGTCTCTTACAAATGATGTCGAGCCAGATTCGGTCACTGCGCTGCTGGTTGACTTGGTTGCTGGCAAGACACCTGTACCATCCAGTGTGATTGCGGTTGACCTCAGTGACATTGAATCGGTTGTCGTCATAGATCTCAGCCATGGTGGTGAGCTGGCTTTCCCGACTCTCCTGTTCCCATATGTAATTAATAGGCCCAGTTCCATTCTCCAGGCCACAGCGCATGGTCATTGACGTGCCCTCCACTGGCGAAGAGTCGCTCATCAAAATGTAAGGTTTGGTAACTGGCACTGTTCAAGTCATTACAAAATGGAAACTCATTACTGATAGATCACGAAAGAGTGGCTGTAAAATATAATAACATTACTAGCACAACCTAAACAATAAACAAGTTGATGTAATTTCAGTTTAAACTTTTCTTTGTTTCCTTTTTTTTTGGGGGGGGGGGGGGGGGGATTACCTTTACATGTATTAATTTATTAATTTAGTAGATGGTAACAAACATTTAATGATAATATCGTCAAAGTTTTAACTAGATCAATCACTAGTTAATCACAAGACTTCTTAAGTCAAAGTTCCTTGGTGTAAACAATATAACACTTTTTTAATGTATACTAGTTAAGAAGACTTTGGGGCATACCAGTAAGACATGATGGTAATTTAGGGTTTCTGCAACACTTTAAATCCCAGGGTCAATATAAATGAACCTTGAACTTGGTCAGCCATTGCTCAGATCAGTACTTAGACAACCTCTGATTACCACTAACCTAGAACATGCAGAAATACATAGTAGTAATACAGCTTGGCTCCTTCCGGGGTATCATACAGTGCCTGGCAGGTGTACACTCCTTCTGCAGCCAGAAGAAGCTTCTCAATGGACAGAGAGGCGCTGTTGCTGATTACTGTCAGATCACCCAATTCGTTGGCTAATTTCTGTATTTTGGGACCCTTCCCAAAGTTGTACACCACAGCACGGATGATGTCTGTGCCCGGCTGTGTGAAGCCCCAGATGTAGACATCGGGTAAGGTGGGGCCACACTCCAAGATGACTCCACGTCCCACCACACCATTGGTCTTGGTCTCACTGTATACCACCTGTCCCGGATCCAAGATATCTACGCCTGGGAGAGCACAAAAATAATTTTAAAGGTGGCAGTGATCCAAGATATTATTAGCATTGATTAAGTTGCTAAGGGTTTGTCATGAGTAGAGTCTCTTCACTTGTATTTTGACAATGTGAGAAATAATATGCATTTCATTTTCCTCATTCCACACACACACACACACACACACACACACACACACACACACACACACACACACACACACACACACACACACACACACACACACACACACACACACACACACACACACACACACACACACACACACACACACACACACACACACACACACACACACACACACACAATCAGAGTCTGAACAAGAAAACAAATACTTCTAATCAAATGGAACAGCTAACAAATGTATGATTGAAAGTATTAGTTGACACTGGCACTGAACAGAATAATGTTTGTTGATTTTCTTACCTTGAAGGAGGATGGGTAGAAATAAAACAGTCAGACAGATATAAGGTACCCCTAAAACTCTTTGAACCATGGTGCCATGATCTCATGTCCAATGCCTTGACCAATATGTAAAAAGGCACAACAGCTATCTTCAAAAAAGAAGAAAAAACAAAGAGAAATATCCAATAAATATGATATGACCTCTCTGAGCTTATGATTACAGCCGAAGTCCACAGGCTCAATGAGAGAAAGAAGCAACTGAGTCTCTCTAAACTGATTTGGCTTGAATAATTCACAGACCTTCCCCTCCATGAACAAGAATACAGCGGACTGGAGTAGAAAGGTTTAGGGTGACACAATGATAGCTGTGTCTCATCTATTATTGAGGGTGGCGGGATGGATGGCCGTTCTTGCATTCCATCACACGCAGTGAGAAAGAAAAAACCTCTGATACATGCTGTAACACAATGATTTATTCTCTTATATAAAAACAACAACAACAGTGCTTTAATAGTGGCCTAACAGCATTAATTCATCGATACACAGATTTTAGATTATGAATTTAATTTCCACACAAATCTTTTTAATCAATTTGGAATTGTTGATTTCCCCCATCCATGCAGTCTGTTTTAATGCAGGCTGCATATAAAGGTAGGCTGTGGCTAATGCGTAGTAAAATAATAAAATAAATCTACATTTAGATTCCAGGGTTAGTTGCTGGGTTCACAGCCTGAGGAGATGCACTTTAATCACAGATCTCTGCTCTTCTGAGCTCATCCCCTCTGGGTTTGAGGTCAGAATTTGTGTGTGTGTGTGTGTGTGTGTGTGTGTGTGTGTGTGTGTGTGTGTGTGTACCTACTTAGCTATATTTTGGGGACAAATTTGTACCCAGAAGTGACCAAAACCTGACAAAAGCTCCAAAAACCTTCCTTTAGGGATGTCCTCATTTGTAAATCTGGTATAAAAACTAAAGTAATTAAAGGTTTTTTTAAAATTTAAAAATGCAGAACGTTTTGTGTGATGGGTAGTTTTAGGATAGAATATACAGTTTGTACAGTATAAAAACTATTTTGTCAATGGAATGTCCCCATTTAGATAGCTAAGTATACGTGTGTGTGTGTGTGTGTGTGTGTGTGTGTGTGTGTGTGTGTGTGTGTGTGTGTGTGTGTGTGTGTGTGTGTGTGTGTTCGTGTTTCCATCCATAACAGCTCAGCCAAGCAAAGGAAACAGAGTGCCTCGCTACATTCATTCATGAGTTTCTCATGTTACACTTCCATGTAAAGTGGACAAACACACTGGAACCGAGAGCACAACCCAAATACACAGATGCCAATGAAAATTATGATATCATAGATATTACGTAACTATTGTGAATAATTATATTTTGTTGTGTAATACAATGACATTCAAAACTGTCAAATACTTTTAGTGGCCACTGAGGTTCTGATACAAGTTGGTCTGAACACAAGAGAGACAGCTGGTTTACAGCAGCTCCACTACTGACACACAAATACACTCGTTCAAATAGTTCATAATCTGAGTTATGTGATTAGCGCCAATCAGTTCTGTAACCAGACGAAACCAGCTGTGATCTGTCATGTTTACGCCAGATGGCATACAGTATGTCATGTATATTCAATTCAATCTATAAGTAGGTTTAATCAGATTATTATTTTATTGTGTAACCTTCACACAATCACCTCCTCATTACACTTTGCATTGCATTGCATCATCACATTCTGGTAAAATGCAAGAAAATATACAATATTATCAGATATAATCAGCGATACTGTAACCAAACAAAATTTATATTGATTCCAATGTTTATTTATTAGTAGAAAAGAGAGAGAAAAAAAATCACAAGTGGTTAAAACATTCATTTATCATTAACAGCTTATTCAGTACCAGCTGTCACTATAACAACACACAAATACATATAATGTAATGCATCACATTTCTGCACATTGTCTCATGCCCATAGACTATATAAATTACTCTATGCAGTTATTAAAATTGCAGTGCATGAAAGAACTTTGTACCATTGTGCATAAATGTCACAAAGCATAATGTAAACAATAATAAAGCACAAATGACCAAAGTGATTCACAGTTCTACTTCCTGGAATATGCTGATGCAGAAAAATAAAATTATCATATATACGGTGTGTGTAATATATATATATATATATATTTATATATATATATATATATATATATATATATATATATATACATATATACATACATACACACATACATACATACAAACAGCATATACAGTTTAAAGATGCAAAAAATATGAATAATGACTATTTTGTATTGGTCATAGCTCATGCTGTTGCAAGTTTCACCATTACTAAAGCTGGAAAAAAAATACCCATTTTAATATAAAATAAGTAAAAATAGTAATGATATTGAAAATAATAAATATAATGTTTATTAAAAAATGATACATACACACACAATATATATATATAAAAAAACATATTAATAAACATTATAGTTAACATTTTTAAAGACAGCGTTAAATTTAGCTAGATAAAACTAGGGTAAACCTGTTCAGTTAAACAAATACAGTGAAAATCCCAAATGACATAAAACAATGGAGTGATGCATAACTGTACAGAATACAATAAACAATACGGGCCTGTTGTAAATGGGGACCACCGACCTACTTTAAGACAATGATAATTTATTCTGTACATAGAATCAGAATCTACTCTGATGCTTTAATCTGTAATTATTTGTAGATTAAATCTAAGCATTATTATTAAAAATGTAATATACGCATGTAAATCCAATTGTGCTTAGAGAATAAAAAAATCTATTACATTTTTTAAAGTTTCCAGAAAGAACACAATACAAAAAAAGTACACAATGGTCAGAGCAGCTGAATAAAGACAGAAAGAGAGAGAGAGAGGTCGCAAATGCATTCATACATACTGCTCTTTGGGGAAGGTGTATGAGGAGATGGGGCCGGCGGGGGGTGTGGGGTAAGTGAATATGGCGTTCTGGTTGCAGTGCTGAGTGTAGGGGTTTTGGGGCAGGAAGGTCAGAGGAGGTTGAATGGGAGGAGAGTGCTGCTCCAGATAATCCTCTTTGTTACACGCCAAACGGTAACTCACGTAGTCGGCCGTGTTTGGGAGCTCATCGTAGAACCTCCCGGGGCTCTGTGGGAACAAAGATTCAAGGTCAGATAGAGAGAAAGAGAGAATGAACGCTGTGTATATTTAATGAGAGCGCACAGGCACACGGCTGACACTGTCACCCTGATATTACGCATGCTGGTGCTGACACGCTCAAACCTGGACCATTTTTTTCCGATTCAAAACACATAAATGTTTAAAAAGTAGCAAAGTTCAAGTACGTTATACAGAGTTATTGCTAAAACATACATTGTGATAATAAATACACCTGATGGGGGTCTTGTGAGAGGTATTAGGACTCAATAGGGAGGCAGTAGCAGCATGTTTGTTCTCTTCTCCAGTAGGAGGCGCTCTCTACACACAAAGGCTGAGGCCAAAGGCAATCCAGGTGTATCATTAAAGCCTCAGTACCTCTATTCAGGTCGGTAGCCAGACCGTGGTGCATTAGTGCTTCTTTTCATCTGTTAAAATGGACAGAGGCCATACTGGTGTTTCTGTGGCTTTACTGAGTGCTCTCTTACCTGGAAGTCATCAGCTGCCTTCTTTTTAGACGAGGAAGGCTTTTTGTGGGAAGAGGAAGAACTATTCCTGCAATAATAGAGAGGAAGAGACGGAGGGTCTTAACCATAACAATTCTATAAAACAACTACAGGCTGGTTTCATTTTGTCTTATGTCTTAGATGTCAGAAACTTTAGGAAAATCACACTGTAACAGTCAGAAAATGCTCTACTCTTTACCTCTAAAATTTGTTATTATAAGTCAGTAATATAAAAAAGCATTTAGCTTAGGCATAATTTATTTTCTAATAATGTGAAAGAGTACAACCAGCTCAATTTATATTATGCGGTCACATTAATTAATAGTGATAAATCACATCTAACATAAACGTTTGTGTTTACATAATATTTATGTATATACATTATTTAATGTGTGTGTATATATATATATATATATATATATATATATATGTCTGTGTGTGCATGTATGTGTATATGTACACACACACACACACACACACACACACACACACACACACACACACACACACACACACACACACACACACACATACATGTGTGTGTGTGTCTGTCTGTGTGTGTGTGCATAAATATATATATTTGTGTGTATATATTGTGTGTACAAACACACACAGACATTATTCAATATATATATGAATAATATATATAAACTATAATAATATATACAATATAATAACAATGTAATAATAATAACTATAATGAAAATATTCATTGTTATATATGTATATACACACACACACACACACACACACATATATATATATATATATATATATATATATGAGAAACATTGTCTTTATACAATACATATAATAATATGAAAAAATAATAATATTCTATATATAATATAAACATTAAAATAAAAATATTATATACAAAATGTATAGAATATTTACTAATATTTTACTAATACACTATATAAAGATGTAAAATTTAGCCAGGTAAATATATTTTTTATTAAAATATAGTTAAAATATGAAATATATATCACTGGGGAAAGAAAATAATTACACAGTTCAATGGTAAAGTCTCAGGATTTGGAAGAGAAAAAAGCACTTCCTTCCAAATGTAGCATTTAACTGAATTGAGTACTTACGAATCATTGTCTGACCCTGCGTGTTTGTGCCGCTTCTGTTTGTTGACCAAATATATTGTGCCAGCTATACAGAGGATGATGCCCAGTGCAATCACCCATCCAAGGACACCCATAACCCTCTCTGAAGCGCTCAGTGACTGGGGTTTCTCTGCAGGAAAAATAAATGTTGGCCATCTCCTTGCTAATTCAACCATATATACACTACATAACATATAATCACTGTCACTGACTTTTTACTAATCGGATACTTAAGTATTCAAATGTGACATGCCTCTGAAACATGTTTCTGCTCTTACATTAACGGGAATAGCTCTATTGTTCGGCTCAAGTCCTATTATTTTGTGTTGATGAGAAAAAAAACCCACACATCCGGCTCACATTAGCTTACATGCCCTTCTTTTGTGCAAACTCGTACCAACAAACGGGGCTGCCATGGAAGGTATTCATGGGAGCTTTCACTTAGGTCATTGTGTACATAAAACAACAATGATGTCAATGCAAACTAGTAAAAAGGGGATTTGTCATGGGATGCTCTAATGGCTGTAAAATAAATGTTAATGGCATAATGTTTCCACTCAAAACAGACCCTTACCCAACCTCAAATAAGAGACCTACACCACAAAGAATGTCCAGACCAGATGACCCCAAACACACTTAAATTGCTTTGCTTGGAAAATTGAGTTTTATCAATTTATTGATTCTGGTATATTATATTACAAGAAAAATATTATTCATAATCAGACAAAGAAAACTTTAAAATACAACTTTTTTCTTGACTATTTTAACTGACTTGATATACATTTTAATTTATTTTTCAGCCGAGAATTCACAAGACTTATTAACACTTGTGCGTTCACAATAAATAACAAGAACAGCAAAAACAAACACTTTATATCTGAATAGGTTTGTCTAGGCAGCATAATAAACTTCAACACATAAAGAAAATTACGAGTGTAAAAACACAAATTCTTCCCATTAGCACAAAGCACAATGTATTAAATATTGTACAGCACATCCTAGGACAGTCCATTAGCTGAACAACACCAAAAGCCAATGTAACATTCAAGCAGTTTGTTCCTCAGTGTCATAAAAATGAAATCATTTTACATAAAGCGATTCAAAACACATACAGTCTAGTACAATGTATTTTTGTATCATCTCCAATAACTTCAAATAACAACATGAACATTACATCTTCAAGCAGGCCTCATATTGTAGATTGCAGCCACTGAGACATGCAATGAATCGCTGACTCTTGAAAGCTATATCCACAGTTTATTTGATTGTTTATCTACATGTTCATATTCTCAATATGTGGTATTTGACTACTGCAGTGCAGAGAAGTATTGTATTGTATAATGAAACCTGTGATTATAGCAGCCAGAAAGTCACTATTCTGTTTCAATAACAACAACAAAAACACAATATCTGAGTTTCCAAGAATCATGCATAAAAATATATCCACAGTGTAAGACTTTCACAGTTTATAGGTTATAGGACAGTTTTACTTGCCCTTAAAGTGAACACTATACCGAGGCGAAACTGCTTTCTCCAAACAATGGCACTGTCGAGATGTTTTCTCATCCAAACTTGACATCCATTTTAAAGGGCTGTGCTGACAAATGCCCAGCGCATGTTAGTGAAATTAGCTCTGTTACAAAACCTAATGAGCCAGCATCCTAAACATCATTGAAAATAATTGATTTAGGACATCTACCTCGGTAGAAACTCCAACTTCATACTCTATTGAAAACAACTGTTAGTTAAGTTAGCATGTTGCTAAGCTAACAGCACTGTAACAAAACCTAATGATTTAACATCCTAAATGTCATAAAAAGTGGCTGATTTGGGATGCCTAAATAGTAAGATACTCTGTGGGTCACGTAAGTGCTGCGCACAATAGAACACAACTCACAATTGATTTCAATAGAGTATGAAATTATGTTGCTAAACTAACAGCACAATACTCTATAATCAATGTGGAGGAATTGAATTAATCATAACTAACATTCCTTTGTCTTGCTGGATTAACATTTATATGCTTTGAATACTAAATGTCCCCAACGCTTGGGTCAAAGTTAGTGTGTCTGAATATAACAAAAGAGGAAACAAAACTAGACAGCTGTCTGGAAATATATTTAGCCTCATGACTTGAGCAACAAGCTGGAGTATCAAAGAATCCAAATGAGCTTTTACCTAACAGAGAATTATACATACCGTAAGAACAAATCATATTAGAGAAAACTGATGTAATGAATCATGTCACCTTTGCCATGCACTTATTCTATGAACTGTTGTATTCTTTTTGCTGGTGGGATTCTCTGGCATTGTCTGGAGTCTGTGTGTGAATGATTGTGATGCTGATTTCGAATTTGGCTGAAAGTGGCTATTTCAATAGGCAGCATAATTATACATTATGCAAAAATGTTCAAATAACTATGCATAATTATGATGGCTGCCATAAATAGCGTGCTAGGTTTTGAAACAGAGATTATGTCATGCAAAATCATCAACATGTCCAATCATTGGTCAATCTCCAAACATCCATCATCATTTTGGGTTTTCTTGCCAACAATGCTGTCTAAGCGAATCAAATCCAACGTCAGTTTGGATCCCAAAGCCTGCTTCAAAAGGAAGGAGATGGCGAAGAACGAGAAGATAGCAAAAAAATCGACGTGCTGAGAAGTTCAACGTTTTGAATTCTAAACATACCACTCTTCTTTAGAGATGACAGAGCCGTCCATCTGAGGAACCATGTCCACTGAGACCTCCACCTCAGATCCATACTCGTAAAAATAAGTCTGCTCGTTACATTCGTATCTCTCATGGTCCTCGATCAGTCCCGCGCAGTAGGTCTTCATCCTGCTGTCATGGCAGTTGTGAAACTCCTGAGTGCGTCCTCCTAAAATACTGGAGCCTCTGTAAAATTCCAGCTTCTTCTCTTCATCTGATTCTTCAGAGAAGGTCAGACTGTGAGGTAGCGAGGGGAGTGGCGGCACGCTGCCAGCCTTGCTGTAGCCATTTCCAAGGATTTGCTTCTTCGTACTGTAATTTCCTTTAAATGTGCATCTCCGGCGATATAAAAACACTACCAGGAGCGTAATGGCTGCCAACAGCACTGTGCCACAAACAACAGCTCCACCAATGACGGCACCTGCTTGCTGTTGCTCCTGAGACACCTCGTGTGGGTAGCTAGGGAATTCTGGGCAAGGAAAGAGGTAGTCATATTGATCACTTTTAAATAGCATAACAATATGAGGTTGTTAAAGACCTTGTGAACAGTTTATTTCATGAGTAGATGTTTTTCCTGTTGAAACAGGAAGTGGGGTCTAGGATCATATCAAAGGGCTTGTCTCTTTTCTTCGAACAGCCCATACTACTGTTCAAAAGTTTGAATACAATTTTGTTTGTAAAATTTTTTTATCTTGTGCTAACTAAGGCTGCATTTATTATCTATAAATTTGATCAAATTGATTTTAGTCTATTAGAATGTTTTAAAATTGAATTTATTCCTATGATGGCAAAGCTGAATTTTCAGCATCATTACGCCAGTCGTCAGTGTCACATGATCCTTCAGAAATCATTATAATATGCTGATTTGGTGCTCATGAAACATTTCTTATTATTATTAATGTTGAAAACAGTTGTGCTGATTAATGTTTTTGTAGGCACCATAACCGTTTTAAACTTTTAATGTATATAATGCATTTGAATATAAAGCATTCATTTGAAAGATAAATCTTTTGTAACATTATAAATATCTTTGTCACTTTTGATCAATTTATTGTATCCTTGCTGAATAAAAGTATTCATTTCTTTTAAAGAAACTCTTACTCACCCCAAACTTTTGAACAGTAGTGTAAATGTGCTAAAAGCTATATTAAAAAAAAGCCTTTTAGGAGTACATTTACATATTGGATGCTGACTAAAAGCCACAAAGCTCAATTTCGATTTCACAAGGTCTTTTAAAAAGCAACATGAGTAGGAGGAGGGAGTCAGGATGGGGATGACTTTTCTTTTCTTTGTACAATCCCAGGTGCCGTCACTACACCAAAGAGATCGAACCATGCAGCAGGCCGGAAGAACCACACATACACGAACACACAAGTAAATGTTTCTATTCAATGTTTCTATAGACCACACCTTATGTTAACAGCATGCCGAAAGGAAAATGATTCAGGAGATCCTCAACGACTATGGTTCATTCAGAAGCCACACACAGACAACTTGCAGCCACATGCAAAGTGCTGGACCAGCAAGCAAGTGAAACAAACAAAACAGCTTAGGGCCAAAGAACTAAATACAATTTCAGGCAGTGAGAGTCCACATTGTTTACTGACACAACAATGGCATGATAAAGCTTAAGTGTGTATGTTTCAGAGGCAGTCGAGAGTAAGCTTAGGGTGAAAGACTAAAAGATTCACATGTATATTCAAGGTTCACATGCACAAAAGCAGTAAAGCATTCAGTCCAACAGGAAGTGTAAACAATGTACCTGTGACAATGACCTCAACGGATGCTGAGCCTGTCCCAATGCTGTTGGTGGCGTCACAGATGTATGTTCCCGAGATGTCATAGGTTACAGGACCTTTGAAGATCAGCACATCGTCACGAAGTTCTGCTGTATTCGGCATAGTTCCATTCAAGCTAGAGAGAGAAATGCTCATCAGGTTTTGCATGAGATTTCACTGATGCTAAGATGCAAAGAACAACATCAATTGTAAGTGCAACGCAAACCTGACTTGAAATTATTTTCTGTGGTAATCGACAGATTTCTTTTGATACTGAACCCAGAAAATTCCTTTAATTAAAAATTAGCCATTTTAGACTACGGTATATTTTGAGATCATCATCTATTTCAATATATTTTAAGTGAATGTTCTTTGAATGATAAATAAATCAGCACAGAATTCAAAGGCATGTTGTTTGCTAAGACTAAAATGACATACTATCTCCACTGAAACAAAGAGATGGGTGGGTTGGCATCAGCCAAGCAGGTGAGCTGAACGTTTTCTCTGTTCAAATACCAGTTTCCATCGAAGCCATCTATTAACACCTCTGGTTCATCTGTAGACAAGGAGCAAAATACAACATAAATGTATCTAAGTATTATTTTTTCTCTTTCCTTCAATGGACACTAAATAAAATGGATGTAAACAGTAACAAAAATGTTGAATAAAATTTGTTTTAATTGTATATTTTTGTATAATTGTATATTTTTGAATACATATTATTCAAATATCTATACATATATTCAGTCTTCAGTATCACAAGAAACATTTCTTATTATAATCAATGTTGAAAATATGACCCTTCAAAAATCCTTAATTGGAAAAAGTAAAATTTCAATCATCAATGTGCTGTTTAATATTTTTGTGGAAACTGTGATACATTTTTGTCATGTTTTTTTTTTAAAGGAATATTAAGTTCGAAAGAACAGCATTTATTTGAAATTGATTTTTGTTGTCGTAACAATGTAAAAGTCTTCAGTGACTTTTAATCAATTAAATGAATCCTCGCTGAATACGTTTTTTTATTTTTTTTTATTAATTTTTTTTAACTTTTACTGACCCCAAACTTTTGAACAGTAGTGTAAAGCATGGTTTCTTACACTGAATGTTGAGCGTGACACTGTCCGTGAATTGTTCGTCATTATATGTGGAGACACAGGTGAGCGGCTGTTGGTGTATTTCTCGACTGGGAATCACCAAGTAATCACTGCGCACAGTGACAGTCCCATCAGGGTTGCGTATCTCCTGAGTGTTGGATTCTCCATCCAAATCGGTTTCCCATGTGATCACACTGGGTGGCTTCCCATTGGCAGAAACGCACGTGGCAACAGTCATCTTCAGATCTCTGGATCCCGCCACTATGGAGGGAGTGGACAGACTCATCTGGATCATAGGGCGAACTGCGGGACAAATACAGAGGCTTACAACACAGGACTCCTGGATTACTGCAATATTCTGTCCCACGTTATGTTTTGATAGCTTTTCAGCTTATTACTTTGTGTTTTTCATTAATAACTACAATGCTCTATATAATCAGTTTTCATGGAAAACAAACTTTGAACAGACAAAAGCCTCATCAACTTGGAAAATTATGCAATACGCACAGAAATTCTTCTTCTGTGAAATCAAATGTTTTACTAATCTCAAAACCAAAGCACTACCAAAAATCAAAAAAAGCACTACAAGCAAAATCCACTGCAGCACAACCTTGTTTCACACACAGCGTCTAGCCGTAACTGCTACAACAGTAAGTGCTTTTACACTGCTCAGGTACTGAGAATAATCTGATGATAGTGAGTTAATCACTAAAGCTTAATCACCAAAGGTTTAACTAGTTTTATGTAACTAAGATATCCCTTAAACTGTGTGAAAATGAAAGGCCTTGGAACTTGCTCAGCGTCAAAGGGATAGTTCACAAACAAATTTACTCTACTCGCCTACTGAAATTGTTTGCTGAAATTAATTAGCTCTTAACTCATTTGGAGTCATATTTGTAAATGCACAAAAAATAAATCAGCATTTGTGGTATTTGTGGCCTGAAGAGATTGCTGTACAGTTGGTATTAGGAGGGTAGCGGCATTACATACCATAAATAGTGAGATTAACCATGTTCTCCCTGTTGCCAGCTGGGAAGGTTGTGTACTCGCAGATGTAGGTGGATTCATCCGACAGTTTTAGTTTGTTGAAGACTATGGTGGTGTCCTCCAGGGAAGGCGTGCGCTGGCGGATGGCAGAGTTCTTGAAGCGCACACGGTCTTTAAAGGGGGTCAGCACCGACACGCCTAGGGTTGGATTGGCGATGGCCACGTTCTGCTTAGTGCCGTTGACCAGCTTCTGCCAGGTGACCTGGGAGATTTTTACAGGTGGGTTGCTGTTGACAAACTGACAGCGTAGCTCTACCTGTGAGCCCACAAATCCCGACATACTGCTATCCATCTGGACCATTTGACTACGAACATCTGGGAATGGAAAGATTAACAGTGAGTCAGGGTTTCGTTAGTCACCATATGTGGATGAACATGTAAAGATCAAATCAAGAATGAGAAGAATTATTTTATTTATTTATTTTAATGTGGTTTTCATAAACTTTTTTCTATCCTGACAAAAGTTTAGCATGGTAACGGATATGACAATGTTAATGTATTTGGTCTTGATTGAATACATCTGCTACGCTGCTGCTGAAGAGCAAGTACAGAAACTTGCAACAGCCAATACATAGACACGGTGTTGTGAGTATGTAAGACATGATGCTGCTGCACAACAACATATATGAAATGACCAGTATAGCAGATCCATACAAGTGGAGCTGGGGAAGGTGGAGGGTTTCAAAGGAACTCCGAAAGCACAGTACAAACTGCTAAACAACAGGAACCAATCAGCTTGTTCCGTGTAGTTAACAATGTTATTGTCAGCAGGTTGCGTTAGGACCCATCAGCCTGCGCCATCTGAGTTTCATGACAGAACTTGGTATTGGCTATGCCAAGTGTTTAGACATTTCACAACTGAACTGTGAATTTCATTTAAATTCAAATTAAGGAATTAAAATTCAGGAATTGAATGTTTGAACTGAAGACTGGAGTAATGATGCTGAAAATTCAGCTTTGCCATCACAGGAATAAATTACATTTTAAAATTATTTAAAATACAACATTTATTTTAAATTGTAATAATATTTCACAATATTACTGTTTTGTCGCATTTTTGATCAATTAAATGCAGCCTTGGGGAGCATAAATCCCCACTTTAATACGTTTACCTTTCATTCACTAATTCAAGCTTTCAAGTCATTAAAACCTTGGTTGTTAAACCGACAATAAAAAAAATATATGAACCACCAGTAGGGCAGACAACAGACATTGTTTACTCAGTCCTGAGATATCCTGTAAATACGGGTCCTGTGCTTTCAAAGCTGGGGCAATTAGCTCAGTAACTTCTCTAATGGGTAAATTCAGCTTATTGGCTTAAAAAGACTTCTCTATCCATCAATACTATAGAATGTGGAGGACAAAGAGTAATGATGAAAGGTGGAGAGAACTGAAAGATGGAGGATGGAGTCTCTTTACAGTGGGCCTAGAGCGTAAATAAGGTGCAGCAGCTCCTTGCGACTGGGCTTAAATCTAGTTGTCTAAAAATAGGAGGGTTTAAGAACCACGGGTACTTCACCCGCCCTGGCTAAAGGGTGTCTGTAAACACAGATTGTGTTTACCTGCGGAACATGTGCGTGATACTCCAATCCCAGGCCTCCACATAGCCAGAGGATTCCTGGTGTTAAACCACTTAAAAACAGGAGACAATCCCTCTCCAATATAAGGCTGCACAGTATTGAGGTAAAGTCCCTTACATAACCATAAACATAACCCTCTTTTTTGGAAAATTCTAGTCCTTTCTGTGGAAGGGAGGTTCAGATTTGTCAGTTGTGGTATTTGTGTGTTTTAAGTGATGACAAAAAGAGTTTATGGGATTCAAAACACAAGCTACTTTTGTATTTTTTTGTATTGACAAACAGATTTTTGAGCGGGAGGGTAATGCATTGTTTTCTGGTTAATTAAGTTCATTATAATTAAGGTCAAAATAGATGATATTGTTTTATAAAATTGTTCTTATAGAAAGAGAATGGAGCCTATTAAAAATACACACTAAAATATGAAACATAAAGGATAAAAATAACTGAAATAAAAATAATAAAAATAAGTTTTTGGGGGGTATAAAAATCATTTAAAAATAGACAGAAAAAAATGTATTAAATAAATGAAAAATAAGTATGTAGGAACTTAGGAAGCACATAACCGGTTCATATGAATCCAGCTAAACTGTGATGATCATGTACAATGCAAAATGCATCTATGAAAAAAAAGTTGGCAAATGGGACATTAATGAAATGATTTTGCCAAAATCAGATATGTCTTTCAAAAAATCATTCCAGGACACAAATTTAATAATGTTAAATGCCGCCCTTAAGTCTTCGGTCACTATAGATAGGGTAAGCTTTAAAAACAACAACAACAACAACGATGAAAAAATAAATGCGAGTCAGTGGCAGGCAGAAAGTCAGTAATGGATTAGAGTAGACAGTGGGGGAGCAGACTGGCGTTCCCAGGCTTTAGGGCTGCTCATGAGAGCCTGCACAAACACAGCAAAGCCCTGCTGAATAGGAGGCTTCTAGACGACAGGTTAGAGGAGGTTAGCAACAGCAGCAGATTACAGCACTCATGATATTGAAGTTCAGCATCGCTTCCAACCACATGAGAGAGACATCAGTCCAATGCACGATGCTGCATTAACCTGCATTATGGATACCCACATAAAGAGAGATGCCACAGAATATCCAGCTAAAGCCATCCAAACACCCATGGTCATTAACAGATAAACATTTACCCTGGAAATCATTTACTATTTGTGATATCCATTAGTAATGTTTGGGGACAGATTATATTCGGGAACAGATGAGAAGAGAACCGGTGTGGTGCATGTGATTGTGCAAGTCAGGCTATTACATTTTTATCACCTTTTATGAAAAGATTCAGCACTCGATGCATCATTATTTTAAAGCACGTTCAGTTTGAGATAATTCATATACTACATTCCGAGTTATTTTTCACATTCTTCCCCTCGATAAAGATACTGATTTGAGAACAGCACTGAATCAGTGAGTTGAACTCAAGAACAAGATCAGTCTGATTCACGAACAAATTATTCTGATCATTTTGTTTTTGTGAACCGAATCAGCAGATTCAGTGAATAGATTCAGCTTACATTTTTGGATGCTGTTCACATAATGCTGAATGCTGTTCACATAAAATTATCGTATGGCTTCAGAAGACTCTGTAATATAACACATGATTCATATAATTCATGATTCATAATGTATGATGCTTTGGCCTCAAAGCTCCAGTCCTCACTCATTGTATCATTCCTCAAAGATTTTCAGTTTGTGTTCCACAGAAGAAAGGTGTGACGTAAATTAAATCAACAACCTACTTTTGAGACACTTTTGTTTTTGTAATCAGGCTCTCAAATATTATATAAAAAAATATATATATTTAAATATATTTGGATTTAGATTTAACGGCCAATATATCAGTTATTGGCTTTCAAATACAAAGAATTATTGGTTATCGGTATCGGCCAAAATTTTCATATCGGTGCATCCCAAATAAAAGGATTTTCATATGATTCATAATTCATTATTTATGATGCTTTGGCTTTTTATCATTTTTGAAGGATTTTCGCAGCATTTCCATAAAGAACAAAAATTATGGGTTCTTCAGAAAACCTTTCAGTGAAAAGTTCCAACAGTTCCAAGTACCTTCTTTTCTTAGTGTAAAGAACATTTCAATAATCTAAAGCTTTTTCATTTATAAAAAGACTTTTGTGCAATGGAAAGTGCATGTATGTTCAAGGTTCTTCAGAGAACCATCAAAGCCAATAAAGAACCTTTATTTTTAAGAGTGTACCAGATTTCAAGTTGATGAAAACAAGATTTTTTCCACAATGACTTAAACCTATGACAGAAACTAAAACAGGATTTGTCATCTGCACATGATGACCCGACACACTGGGGTGGACTGTGCCTCATAAGTCAGCTGTCATGACATGGAGCACAAAGGCTAATAAGAAATGAAAGCCCTCCGTCAACAAAGGGGACCAAGAACACAGTCTAAACTGCTGTTCAGCTGTCCAGTCTCTTCACTGCATTCGAGAGTCAATCGGAAAAGACACAGACATTTCCACACAGCATGCACTGTCAGCTCAGAAATTTGTTCAGACATTTGTTGCATAATAAAAAAGCAAACAGAGTTCCACAGCTTGGCCTCTTATAAAATTAAAGGATTAGTTCACCTCACCCTCATGACATTCCAAACCTGTATGAACAGAATTCCATGCAATTCCAATGGAATGACCTTTCAAGATTTGAAAGGATGCAAAAGCACCATAAAAGAGTACTATGTTCAGACACGAATTGTGCATTTATTGATGACTTTAAAATGGGTGAAGATAAGATTAAATGGATCTGCTATGCTCTGATGAAATGTTTAATCTTACATAATTTTATGTTTTCTAATCCAAATAGATGTTTGCACAACATTAGTGCAATATATAAAGCATACGATCAAACATGGCTGCTCTAGGGTCATAAATGTCACATACATATGACCTCATTTCCTCCCACTCTGCCGGCGGACTGACAAGCTCTGGTCTCTGAGCTGATTAAAAGCTTTGAGGAATAAGAACTACAGTGTATCTTACACCTAGCTATGCAGAAGACTGATGAATATTTTCAATCATTTTATGAACAGAATGAACAAATCTTATCTATATGCAACAAACTCAGTTCTGAACTGCAAAAGTCTACACACGTCTAATTACTAAATATTTCACCATAAACATCTGTCAATACAGAGAGAGAATAGTTTGCCACACCAACACTTCAAAATAAAATGAAAGGGGCTGATTTAGGCAGCCATTTCATTTTTGTGCGATAAAGCCTTGATGAATTACACAGCCTCTTCTGGTAATTTTACAACCTGACGACAAGTGAAAACAGTTCCACCCTTATATGACTCAGGATGGATTTGCTTAAATCCAACAACAACAAAAAAGAAGAAGAAAAAAAACCTGGTCAATATGCATGTCAATTGCTTTTGCCAAAAAATGTTACTCGTTCTGCTTCACTACTTGGGTTAGATTCAGGGGCGAGCATATCTCAGGACCCCTTTTATCTTTAAAGCTGAGCCCTGTCTATTTCCATTGGAATGTTCGAGAAGATTTATGGTTATAATCCACGCTTCTACATTTCACTAGTTTAGCGGGACAGTTATCATAGGTATTTAGGAGAGTGAAATGAATTCTGTTCTTTCATTTTCCCCTTCAGTAGAATCATGTTCATCATCTCACAGGTCTGATACTAATGAAGTGCATATAGAAAGCACTGACTTAAAACCAAGCAGAGATAAAGGAAGAGAAGCCATAGGTTGAGAGGATTTTTACATTTGTCTTCACTCTAACAAAAAGTTCAAGCCAAATCTGTGAACTGCTCATGAAGACTATAGCTTGTGCTGCCTTATTAGTTCTTGTGAATGTGAAAAATAGAAATTATTTTAACAGTAACAAAAGCATCACTGCACTGCTGTTTTCCCTGAAAGCTGTCCATCATGATTCTCATCACAATCTCTAAGCACTAGGCTGTTAATCTAAAAGCAGACAGGCAAAGCTGGCGATATCTGCAAAAGAGCTGCGAATCGCTTTAATACACCCACAAGCCATTGTAATAGCAGAAAAACAGCATTCAAGTCTGTTCCTAAAGAAATGAATTCATCATGTTTGCATATGAGCCATTGCTTTGTCTCCACAAACTCAACATGATACAGATGTAGCCGTCAATGGAAAGTTTTATTAAGAAATTCTGATAATCACTTCTTATCATACACAAAAGCTACTTGCATCCTTTTGTTTGAAAATATACTTTCATACTTATATGCCTGCAGGTATAGCAAAGTCATCTTCTAATATTCACTTGATGCTAGTAAACAAAACAAGGAACAGTAGCATGTCCACACAGCCTTGTCCATATTTTAATGCATTCATATTTTTAATTCAATGTTAAAATGATTTCTCTAATCCAGCTTGATATGTAGAGACAACAATATTTGAGCTATTCATAGGCTGATTGCCCTCTTTGGCTCTGTGCGCATCCAATGGGGTGAGTTTGGAGGCAGGACTATATGACAATACTGTCCATTGTTGGTCATTATTCTTACAATTCTGTTTGGTGACTTTAATGGTGCGGATATTACATACTTCAACTTTAATACTAGTACTGGCCGATGCTAACCAGAGCTGAGCACTACAGCAGTATGCTGCCTAAAGCAAGCTATCATACTTAATATGATGTGCCAGTAAGCCGTGAGAGCCCTCTCTGTGAATAATACCATCAGGCAGGGTTATCAACTTTTACCAGGAGACCTACCATTACATGCAATGACACTGATATCTCTCTTTCAGCTGGGTTTCTCAAGAGGAAATGTTGGATTTGTGTATACTAAATCAATTCAGACGTACAGAGGATGACAGCCCGATGAGACGAGATTGGTGTTGCTTAAACAGTGGCTGAATAAAACATATTTTTAAAGCTCATTCTGAAGTCTTGTTTGTTCCTTCCACATCTGTCTGGAATGCTAGTATCATTAATATATTTTTTATATATTAATATATCTTTTTATTTATATATTTTTGTACACTCAATCAATTCAGATGTACAGAGGATGACAGCCCGATGAGACGAGATTGGTGTTGCTTAAACAGTGGCTGAATAAAACATATTTTGAGGCTCGTTCTTAAGTCTTGTTTGTTCCTTCCACATCTGTCTGGGATGCTAGTATCATTAATATATTTTTTATATATTAATATATCTGTCTAGCCTGACGTCGTCATACTCAGATTCTAGTCAGAATGTGAGTCTGAAACTGCTCCATTGAGCTGTGATTATGGGGCATGTTTCAACCGAACCAGGAAAGAAAATGCCTCTGCACTCAATTGGATAGACCTACAACCAATCAGAGCAACAGAGTAAGTGACGTATGTTCTTCATTCATCTTTCCGATCGACAAATGCCTTGATCGCGGTTCTCTGTTCCTATTTTAAAATGATGTGCTGTCGATATCTTCTATAACAGATGCGATGGCGGAATCTACACATGATGTTTCATAAACAAAGTTCGGGAGGAGCACGTTCAAATAATCAATCCAATCAACTTGTCATCAAACAATTAGCCTACCATGTCTACCCTATCAGCATGAGAGGAAGCATATATTTATTCACTCTGTCAACTCACCTAACATTCCTTGACAGTTTTCAGCATCCCTCCACTCACTCTTGGCTTGTTCTTCCACAGCCTAGAATACGGGGGGAGTACTTTGGGTTCGGGCCGAATACCGATCCCGGAGCCCTCTCCTCAGACAGTATGCCAAATATGCATTTATTCTATGTGACTTATTTGTAAGTGTGAAATCTCAATTCTCCAGCAGCAGTCATCTTTGTTGTAAACGAATTCAACCCAAGCGCTCGTTGGTGACGTGGATGATTACGTTACTGTTGATCATCTGTCCATCATCGTATAAAGCCCACCCTGACAATTTGATTGGTCCGAACAGGTTCGGGCATAATAGCTCCACAACGGATCAAGTCCAGACCAAACTTCCCGACCTAAAAATGTTGTGGGCGGGGCTAAGTTCGGCTGGCATCCAGGCTAATATCTGTCACGATCACCAGTGAGAGTGCCCGTCATAACCACCAGAGGGCACTCCACCCCGGACTATTGTCATTACCTCATGAAACTACATTTCCCATAACTCACTGCCCCGACTCATCATCCCTGACTGCATCCACCTGTCTCATTACCTTGTCAGTCTCAGCCTATTTAATCCATGTACACTCATTCATTCCCTGCAAAGTCTTGTTTAGTGTCTCTACTGCAATTCTGAGCATTCTCTCAGTTCTTCCCGTGTTCTTGGTTTTTGATCTTTGCCCGTTTCTTGGATTCCCCTTTTTGCTTGTGAATAAGTCACCAATAATAAGGCTAAATGATTCAATGACACATTAAAAACAGACTCCAATTGGTCATCACAGAATAATGACCTGAATGAATCAGTGAACAACTCTGAACAAATCTTTTTGGTGAATGGATTCAAAAGTCTACTGAGATGAATCAAAATCCCCACCACTACAGAACACTGTTAATCCAGATTTATTTGATTTGCATTTCTGATGAATTTTACCCCATGGTTACTGATTTGAAGCTGGTGGGTTGATACAGTTGAATCGTTTTAGTGATTTGTCCCTCAACTTAATCACAGCTCATACTTACTCAAGCGCAGAGGGTTGCGTCGCTTGTACTGAGCTGTCTTATGTCAAAGCCGTGGTTTTATTACAATGACCTGTTGCCAGAGTTCAGCCCTTTACTACATTACCCACTTGACTACTGCATGGCCGTTTGGAAAAGACTCCCAGTATTGCCATGGCAACGGTCCAAGGGATAACAGATGGTGGGAGCGTGCTCAGTGGCAGTTAAAGAGGGAGCGCTCATAGTAAGGGGGGAAAGTGGGTCAGGATCAGCCACCGCAGGACCAGACAACGCTTAACACCAGACAGGCCACACACACATACAATGGTCTTCAATAATTCCTTCTAATTAGATCTGCAAAAGGAGGAATGCATTCATATTTCACATGGATTTAAAATATGCAACTTCTTTGTTATTTAAAAGGTCCTAAGAACTTTCTATATGACATTTCACATTTATATTACATTTAGTTTTTCATACGAAAGTGAGTCATGGTACACACGTCATGTTAACTGACAAGCAGAAGAATGATTTCTCAAGTGTTATATGAAAAAGCCCGCACAGGCTGAAGTGACGAGTAATCAAAGCTGAATCAACAGCATCTTTACTCTCCACATTCACACATGTCGAATTTCGGATGTTGTAAATCATTATAGAAACCGACTGAGATTTTTGTTAATGCTAATTAAGTTCACCAGCTGCTAAACATCCTTCATGTTTCTTTAACTGTGCCTCTATCTATCGCCTATTAGACAGGATGACAGGAAATGTAATAAAGTTTCTGTGTTTGTTACTGATAATAAAATTTATAGAAATCATACTCAAGTTTCACCCTGAGATGCTATATTTTGGGATCTTATTGAGGTAAAATAGACATCAGCAATCCAACTCTATGATATACCTACACAACTAATTATGTGTAATACTCAGTTGTACATTATTACAAAAAGTGTAGTAATATTATATTATATGCATAATATGCATAACTTGTTGGATTCATACACAAATCTGACAAATGTCATGTAACATTTTTTACTATATTACCATCTCTGCAAAACTAGCACATTTGATCCCGCATAAACTATTAAAGGGGTAGTTCACGCAAAAATCATCATCATTTACTCACCCTCATGTTGTAAACACGTAAGACTTTGATTCATCTCCAAAACACAAATGAAGATATATTTAATGAAATCTGAGAGATTTCTGTCCCTCCAGTCTACACAACTACCACTTTGACATTTCAAAAAGTTAATAAAAAGAGATCGTAAAACGAATTTAAATGCAATATGATTCGAGCGGTTTAGTCCAAATTGTCTGAAGAGACTCGATTTAAATGCTGAACAGATTTAATTTAGACATTTATTCACATATAAGCATTGATCTGGTGTCGTGAAAGTTGTAGTTGGGTAGACTGTCAATGGAGGGACAGAAATCTATCAGATTTCATTAGAAATATCTTCATTCGTGTTCAGAAGATGAGTGAAAGTCTTATGGGTTTGGAACGAGAGGGTGAGTAAATGATGACAGACGTTTCCTTTTTGGGTGAGCTAACCTTTAAACCAATTTTCAAAGGCTTGTTCTAACAGAGCAGAAGCACAACTAATATAAGGGTGAATCTCACATTTCACCCCAAGATGTTTTGTACAGAAAATATGACTTTTTTGTATTGTAACATTATTTAATCAATATTATTAATATATATATATATATATATATATATATATATATATATATATATATGTGTGTGTGTGTGTGTGTGTGTGTGTGTGTGATACATTTATTTATTATTATTATTAGGTGTTTTTGTATTTTTCATATTTATTTTCTATTAAAACCATTTGTATTTTATTTTGCAGACTTGTGACCTGGACATGTTTTTCGTGAGACTCGCCCATACAGCAAAATATCAATTAGCCTAATATTTGTTAACTGCTGTGGCATTAAATGCAGGGGATTACATAAGTGTGTTTGAATAAGGATTTAATTCTTGTTGTGACTGCATTTAAACATTTAAACTCAATCTCTGTCCTTTCTAAAGTCCATTAAAATGATTATTTAAAAAGCATGATAAACTCTCATGATAAAACTCTCAAAGAGGCCAGTAGCCTACTGTATTTCACACACTTTTAAAATATCAACAAGAGCATGTGAGCAGTGTGTTGTTGGGTAGTGTCTGTTTTCCTAATGTTAAATAGCGTGTTGTTTCATGGAGAAATAAGAGAGATAGTTAATATTTCATTTCATTAACAGCTGAGTCCAAATGGCTCATCGAAAATAATGCTGCAAATCCCACTATATATATGCAGATCAATCCAGCACACTGCACATGTGACTGCTTGAACTGTTGATTTATTCCCCACTACAATCGGATTGTTTTTTTCATGAAAAAGAAGGCAATCACAATTGACCAGATGTTTCTTAAGTGTAGCATCTAGGAAATCTCAGACAGCCCATGTGTTTGTAAAAAAAGAAGAAGAAGAAGAAGAAGAAGAAGAAGAAAGAAGACTCTGCGGACCTTGGCTGTTACATCACAACAACCCATGACTTTGATGCTGCTGCATACATTGGTAAATTCAGTTCAACACAACAGAACATGTTTAGAGCCATGAACGGATGTAAAATGATGGCAGCCCAAGCTCAACCAGACTCTTGCCTCACAACATGAATTATAATAACACTATAGGTCTAAAAACTAAAAGCTGTTAAGATAAAGAGAGTTGTACAGTGTGAAATACTTCTGAACTTTTAAGAGCTACTCTTCTACCCTTTGACTCTTCATGCTGTTATAGGATTACATAATGACAGGCTGATATTTTTACTGATATGCTCACTTTTCATCAATTCATGAATATAAAACAACAATATTATAGCACATTGCGTGTTCTACAGGAAACAATGGTGTTCACAGGCCTATTGTGTCAAATAGCAGAAATAAAACAATGAAAAATGGATTCTGTATATACATACACATTATACACCTACACACAAAAATAGTTGGTATTGGTCAGAAAAAAACAATAATCAATATTAAAGACTGACTGATTATCAGTTTGAACAATATTTTGTTTTTAACCAAGTCACACTTTTCTGCCTAATTGATTATTTAATATCGTTTTTGGAATACATGGAAAGTACATGGTGGCCTCTCAACAATAGAGCCCACTGTAATTCATGCCTAAGTTAATTGTTTAAGACATAGAATTGTAATTGTTTGTATGGTTTTGAGCAACTATCGCTTCAATAATAATAATAATAATAATAATAATAACTGGTTCTGCATATTTCCTAAATAGTCCGTAATAGTAGGCTCTTGGTCTTGAAAAACAACATCGTGGAATGTCTATAGGCTACAAGTGATGGACAATGTAGCCTAAATTGTAACAGAGAGACATAGAAGAACATTAAGAAGAAAGAGTGTCGGGACAGTTTATCTTACCTCTTATCAAAAGGATGGACATCAGTGGAAGAACCAAATTCAAAAACATCACGGTGTTGTTAAAGATGAAATAAATTCAAAACAAGTGATGCGATAAGAGATTAAGAGAGAGCACAATCCTTAAGAGAACAATTATCCAGGTTTCCCATTTACTGAGTTGTGAGAGGAAAACTGAAGATGTTCAGATGTCCAATTGTTAATTTGAACTTGTCAGCCAGTTCGGATGGGCACCACGCGCTGGACCGAACCATTCAATACTCCGATCCTGTAAAGCAATTACGCATCAAGACGCACTTTGAACTGCGCGCGAGGGCAGCGGATCGAACATAAATCAGCTTAAAGCGCGAAGCACTGAGATTAAAGAAGAATGGACGACCGTCTCAACATAAAACTGAGGTCTCTGTCCAGTTGCTGCCTAGACTACACTACAGAGTGAACGGGTTTTGCTATATCGATGTTGCTATATCGTCCTGGAGTGGTTATCCTCATCCATGCGCCTTTGCCAAAAGTCTCTAAAAGCATCCTCTCTTCCGCGGAAACTAGTATTATTAACTTTACCTAACAGCAAAACTTGGTATGTTTAGGAAACGTCAATTGACGGAGACTAGTACAGAATTCAAAGTTGCGCTTAACTCGCATCTCTCGTCTGATTCGTCCGGTGATTAAGGACAATACGATTAATGGATCGCAATCCCAGGCGGAGCTCAAGTGTGCAGCAGGCATAGAAAGTAAACCGAAGTAGGTAATTGTGAATAGATCATCGGTTTCAGCAATATGGTATATTACTGATCAGCTATAAATACGTGATATCGTCCAAAGTCTGATTTGTGCAGTATTTTAGGATACACGTTTAAAGGAAATCTATTGTACAGCGCGTGTCCAAGGTAAATGGTCCTACACCTCCCTCTGGTGCTCATTAATGAACATGCAATGTCAGAACTGCATTGCAGTGTTCAATGCTCAAACAATAATAACAGAGAACTATCTTTATGTGCTGTAATGTATAATGTGATTTTTTTTTATTACCAAAAAAACACTGCAATCGTATAACACCAACAATTAAATAAAATCAAAAAGAAAAAAAGAATTATCAATTTAGTAGGCCTACGGTAGCACAGATTACATGAACTTTTGCTAAAATATTCATGCTAATCTCTGTGTAACCCTGGATAGCAAAATCATGCTGTATTTTGAAGTGTAGGGGTTGATCTGGAAGATTGTTAAAATTAGAAGTTTCTAAATGGATGTTTTTTTGCTTGTAACATTTGCTTGTTATAACAATGATGAAAACATTGCTTAAAGGGATAGTTCACCCAAAAAAGAAAATTCTGTCATCATTTACTCACCCTCAAGTTGTTTCAAACCTGTATGAATTTCTTTTTGAGCATTTTGAAAAATGTCGGTAACCAAACAGTTGATGGACCCCAATGACTTCCATAGTAGGAAAAAAAAATACTATGGAAGTCAATGGGGTCCATCAACTGTTTGGTTACAGACATTTTTCAAAATATCTTCTTTTGTGTTCAGCAGAAAAAAGAAATTCATACAGGTTTGAAACAACTTGAGGGTGAATAAATGATGACAGAATTTTCATTTTTGGGTGAACTATCCCTTTAAAATAGTAGAGATCTAATGTCAAATGAGGGTTTTATTCCTACTTAGTACACTTTTAGATTTTATTTAAATGTATTAACATTTCTGTTATTGTGTCTAATTTTGGTTATTAAATGGGCATTTTCATCTTAATTTGTAGGGACTCCAAGCAAAAATAAATTAATGAGCAACGTTTGTAAGGTACCGCTGAATTAATCTCTTCATTTGATGTGAAGGGCAGGTTGTCATGGCTTATTTTGAAATCCTTTCAAATGTAAAACATCCACCAGCATTGTTATCAGCTGAGGAAAATTAACAATTCAAAATAAAGCAGTGGAATTAATTCTCAACTTCAGCAATGAGCTATCAGTGCTTTTCAAAAAGCATACCTTGTCACGCAAGGAAACATTGGAGATGTCACTGTCAATCTCTTTGAAAAAAAATCATTCATCCATATGGAAAGTAAAGCAACAATAAACACTGTCGTGTGTGATATTCACCTGTCTAGAAACAGCGTTTGTCTGAGGTGCATCAGTCTTCTTCTGATTGACTGAAATCTTTGCGGTACTGAATACACATGCATCCATCTTTGAAAATGATGATAAAAGCCTTTTTCATGCTAATTTGTCCTCTAATTTAAATGCAAAAAGCAAGAAACAAATTTGTGTATGGCACACCCTGAAAATAAACTGCAAGAGGACCAAATGATTGACAGCTATCAGGGATCAACAAATCTGATGTATTTAATCTGATTAGTACCTATAATGTAGATTAGTAAAGTTAAATAGTGTCTAAATAAAAGTAAGGCTCAAGTAAAGAATTTTTATTTTGATGAATATTATTAATATATATGACCATCACACCAATAGGGACTCTAATGACATCACATTCTAAGCACATAGACGTTAATATGGAGTTGGTTTCTATGGGAATTTATTTTCATTCATCCAGTAGAGCATTTGTGAGGTCAGGCAATGATGTTGGATGAGAAGGCCTGGCTTGCAGTCTCCATTCCAGTTCATCCCAAAGGTGTTCAATGAGGTTGAGGTCAGGTTTCTGTGCGGACCAGTCAAGTTCTTCCACACCATACTTGTCCAACCATGTTTTTGTGGACCTAACTTTGTGCACTGGTGCGCAGTCATGCTGGAATAGAAAAGGGCCTTCCCCAAACCCTTCCCACAAAGTTGGAAGCATAGCATTGAGCAAAATGTCTTGCTATGCTGAAGTATTAAGATTTCCCTTCACTGGAAGTAAGGGGCCTATTAGCCCAACCCCTGAAAAACATCCTCACACCATTATCCCTCCTCCACCAGACTTTACAGTTGACACAATGCAGGTAGCATCCTGGCATCTGCATTACCTGCTTTACCCCACTCCATCCGACGCTTAGCATTGTACTTCATGATGAGGCTTGCATGCAGCTGCTCGGCTATGGAAACCCATTCCATGAAGCTCCCGCCGCACAGTTTGTGTGCTGATATTAATGCCAGTTGAAGTTTGCCAGAGTGTTGGCAACTTTAATGCACCATGTGTCGCAGAACTCTGTGACCTCGCTCTGTGACTTTTCGTGGCTGAGTTGCTGCTGTTCCTAAATGCTTCCACTTTCCAATAATTGACCGTGGAATATCTAGCTGGGATGAAATTTCACAAACTGTCTTAATGCAAAGGTGGCATCCTATCACAGTACCACACTTGAATTAACATTCATCAACACATAAAAATGTTGAATCAACACATAAAAAAATTATTTCAAAATAGAAATGTTATTTCAATTGTAATAATATTTCACAATATTACTGTTTTTTCGATCAAATAATTGCAGCATTTTATAGAGACTTCTATCAAAAACATTAAAAAAATCTTACCTCATTCTTTTGAACGGTGTAATAACAAAAACTGAAACATTTTGTAATGTACAGTATACATGTTATACTTTAAATGTCCTGACATATCTCCAACTAAATCATTTCAAATTGTGGGAAACTCTGCATAATATTTGGTAAAATGTTGGTTAAAAAGCATTTTCTAGTTCTCTCAAAAGGGGGAGACAAACCGTTTTCCTTCTCTCCTCTCTCAGATCCTCTCTCCCTCTACTCCTCCACTCTCCACAGCTTTATGAACCACCGGAAAGGGTCACCTGCCAAAGCATCACAGACTGGGATTAAAACAGCACGCACATAAAGTCTCTGCAAGGTAAATGTCTGGAAACTATTATGTCATGCTTGCTCTGACAACAAAATAATGATGTCCCAGGATTGTTTCCAAATAAGATTTGGCCTGTGATTGAGAATTACACAGAGATCAGCTTTTATGATATGAAAAATAAGGTATATTCTGTGATGTCAGACAAGTGTATGCCAAACTGTGTTGTACTGCTCTGTTTACTTTACATTAAATAAGGACATTGGGTTCATTATGGCTGTCAAAGGACTTAATGATTCTCATCAGGGTATTTTGCTTTGGTAGGTGAATAGATTTTTGTGGACATAGAAATAGGCCTATCTCATAGGTTTTTGTATGTTTTGGTCTGAAACATTGCATAACCCCAGCACAGATGGGAGGGGCTGCTGCAGTCCACTGCAGTGCAGTGCTTCATGTTGTTGGGTGAAGTGCTCTGTAAAGCAGTTAGGTGGCGCTACAGCACTATTGTTGTTCTCTGAAGAGCGCAGTTTCATGGATGGTCCACATGGCTGATAACAAGACTTAACATTTTTAAATGCTGGTTTGTTTAACAGTGTGCTTTCCTCCTTTTTTTTCTCTCAAGATTTCAGGCTATATTCAATAGCCAATACAGATGGTCATCATGTTTAAATGTTTTGATTCTGGGATATGTAACAGTATTTTATGACTATCTTCTCTCCTCTTTTCTACCTATAGAGCTTTGTAATGAACAAATTTAACTGTATGTTTGGGTGGATTCTTCTTCTGGGAGGTAAGAGGATTATGAAGATGTTTTCCTAATATTGCTTTTCATATGAAACCATTTCACCATGAAAATATAACAGCTTATTCTCCTATTTTACGTTATATTCAACTGCTCTTATTTCTATATAACTTTAAATTAAACTAATAATTTGCTCAGTGGCCCAAAACATTTGCCTGACTTGTTTGATTTTCTTTCTTCACAAAAGGGGATTTTTTTTAAAGAATATGTAAAAATAATAATAATAATAATAATAATAATATATATATATATATATATATGGTATATATATATATATATATATATATATATATATGGTATATATATATGAAGAGTTCAGATGCAAAAGCCTCTAAGTGCCATCTGAAATTTTCTTCTAGAATGATCATTTTTATCAAGCTCGTATATTTAAGTTCAGTAATTTCACTTAAATAATAATTAATAGGTAATTTTCATTGCCATTTAAGTGAAATTACTGAACTTAAATATACGAGCTTGATAAAAA